>NC_137770.1:143165750-143358250 GCF_963455305.1 Plecotus auritus
GTGCGGATAGAGACTCTCCATCTTGGCAGCACTCGGTTGGACGGCACTTGCTGCTCTGGGGCCTTCCCGTCTCGGAAACAAAACAAACAGCCGCAGCAACAAAAAGCGTGCCTTGGGTGTCACATCCCTCACTGTAGCCCTGGTCCATTCTGTTTCTGTGTTCCTTTCTGTAGCAAGCATTGAGAAGTCTCGTCCAAAAGCTGTCGCCGCTTGTGTCTGTCTGTCGCTGCTGTCCCCCTTCACCGGACACTCTATCCGTGTTGTCCGCCACAGGGCTCTCGTCCTCACTACTGCCAGGAAACTGCTCTTGTCAGTATTCACCAGCTACGTTGGTGTTCATGTTTTTAAATCCAGGAGTGGCGCTGTATTGTCTTTTCTTGTTTTCCTTCTGCCTCACCAGCCACTCTGTCTTAGATGCCTTATCAGGTTTCTCTTCTTTATACAGTTCAGAACGTTGGAATGCCTCAGGATTCTGGCCAGGGTCCTCTTCTATAATGTGTACATTTTATCTGCTTGGTCTTATTTTTATTTGGTCTCATGGCTTTATGCTGATGATTGAGACATTTTTGTTTTCTTCAACTCTGACTTCCCTGACAGGCCCCCATAGTCAGTTTCTCACCACATATCTTCGCTTGAGTACCTAATAGGCATCTCAAATGTGTGTCCCAAACAGGACTCTCAGTTTCCTCCCCCCTTCTACCCCACCTCCTGTCCTGCCCTAAACCAGTTTCTTCCCATCTCCAGTAAACAGCCAGAAACCTGGGAACCAACCTTTTTTGTCAGCACTTTTATTTTTGAGCTCCCAATTTTCATACTCCTCTCATTTAAATTCTCTTTCTCTAGAACTCTGCAGTAGTCCGCAGGTCTCCCTGTATGCACCCGTGCCCTGTTTCAATCCAAATCCTCTACAGCGGGTGGCAGAATGATCTTTCTAAAATGTAAATATCATGTCACTTCAGTGGCCCTTCCAGAGGCGTCGGTTCCACTGTCAGTAAAACCCAGGCTCCATCTATGGTTTGCAAGGCCTGGCCTCTGTTTCCCTCTTTGCCCTCAGCCCTTACCACTCTCTTCATGACTTCTTCTTTTTCTGTTCCTTAAACAAGCCACACTCAGAGCCGCCACAGAGCTTCTGCCTTTATTTCCCTCTGTCTGGAGTGGCTGGCCGCTGCTTGTCATTTTATAGTCTCTCAGCTAAAAGGGTTGCCTTTTATGGCCTTTCTGACCTCCTCTTCTAAAATAGTCCCTTCACTGTCATATTATTCTTTTATTTTCTCTGTGATACTTAATACTTAGAAACTGAGTTGTTTGCATGTTTATTGTTGATCTCCCAAGCGGGGGGTGTTTCGTTCCACAGCAGCTGAGACTGTCTTATTTGCTGCCTAATCCTTGCACTTAGAACAGTACATATGTGTAGTAGGCGCCCAGTCAATGTTGAATGAGTCAATGGAGCTGGGATTCTATGAACTATAGGCCATTAGTGCTGTACTGGTGGACCTTGAGGCCTCCTGTCATCACCAGTGAAACTTATTTTTGCTAAGAGTAAGCTGAGGGCATTTTGCTGATGAGCAGCTTGTGTAATGCATTAGAGTGGGGGAAACGGTTGCTGCAAGTTGGTGATAAGAGGTGTGGGGTAACTGTGAGCTGACATCAGAGAAAGAGCTATGTTTACAGCAACATGCAAGACCTTTGCCTTGTGAATATAGCAGAGAAGGGTCAGAGAGGAAAACAGCTTGTCATAGAAAGTCACCCAGTAAATCATGTGAAGGCTATAGGACACACTTCTAAAGAGTCAGAGACATTACATAGAAGGAGAGTGTGCTGCAGTGGCTTCAGCTACGCCTCTACAAATCCAGTATTCAGAAGTTAAATTTCAGATGTTTTAAACATTGTAAGAATAGTGATAATTTTCAGTATCTCACATCTGTATGGGTCTCTTTTTACCGTGTTATGTTTTTGCCGGTTCTTAAATGGGACCTCATTTCTATACTTCCTTGGTAATTTTTTGGCTGAGAGCTGCTCATTTCCCTTGGACAGTTATTTGGGGGAGGGTTCTTTGAGTCTGAATGTGAAAAGTGTGTTTCTCTAGAGGACTGTTTGTTGTCAGGTGGCTAGGCTGCTGGGAGACCAAGGCGTTTTTAAACTAAACGCACAGCTTGAGATTTTTTTGAACCTCCTGGTAATATAAATTTGAGCAGCAGTTTCCTGGGGGTGGAATGGTTGATTTTTGGTCTGCCCTTACCCTGAAGGGTGTGACCATCCTGGGGTCCCACCCTATGGGGAAAAGGTTTCCTGTTAAAGTGCCTGTGGCATTTTCAGGGAACTGGACAATCTTTCTTCAGGTGCCATTAAGCTTTCCCTCTTGTATTGCTATGGGCTGTATGTGTTACCCTTATTTTGCAGATATTCCTATTGGAATTACTTCCGTTTGCTTTATTTTCTGTAGGCCTGGTTATTTAGGATTAGAATCATATCTGCAAGTTGCAACATCACGAACATGTAGAGCTTACTGTTACTTGTCATTATAATAAACGTACATTGGTTTTGTTGGTCACCCTCAACTTTGAGAAAGGTATTCTATATTCATCAACCCCAGGAATGATCTCTGTAACATGCCATACCACAATAACCTGCACAAAGGTGCTGGTAGGAGAAGTGGGTGGGGACTGAAGTCAGTATTGCCACCTGCACACTATGGCGACGGCTGCGTTAGCCAGAAACGTGTACCCTTTTTGTCATTTTCCTGCACAGACGAAGCTCATTTTAAGATATGCATGGGGTGCCCTCTGTACTAGCAGTCTCCCTGCTTAGCTCTGCATCCAGAATTTCCCATGTCAGATTCCTAAACATTGGTATCCTTAAGGAAGCTTTCAGGTGGTGTTTAAGTTGGAAAAAAGGAAAAAAATTGTGGTTTATAAAGTCCCCTTACAAATTTGAATCTGCTCTAGAAATTGCATGATTATGTTGTCTTTTCTGCTACATGCGTGCTTCTATAATGCAAATTAGTTTACACAAGATTGGTAAATAGGGACTGATGATACATGATGTGGAAATTGGTCCAGGCACAGTTTTCCTTGAACATGTCACCGAACAAGTAACAGCAGTGGATATGCTAGTGCAGTACACAACATGGCCAAAGGCAGCAGACCACGTCTGACAACAGGTCCCTACCTTGCTCACTCATCTTGGTTCTCCCCCCTGACTCAGGGGGCCAGGTGCTTGGTCTTGGGAGTACTAATTTCATGGTCTCTCCAATCTTTGTGTGTTTTGTCCTAGTCTGCATAACTTGGGAGCTCAGTCATTTCTTACAATCATTCCTTTCCATTGAGTGATCTTCACAAGGTATGTTTAAAGATAAAGTTCATTTTTATTTATTAGGAATTACATAATTTTAAAGACTGAAATACGTATTTTTAGTATTTTTTAAGTGTTATTCCATAGGTTTTGAGTAGTCTGCTTAAAATCTGTTTTTAGTATGTATTCAGAACTTAGTTTACATATAATATTATAAATAGAAACATTTGTATTCACAGTTTATTTTGCATAACTATATGGAATTCCCCAACTCCCCCCAAACACACATCATTGCTTTGTTTCCAGAAGTAACCAGGTATAAAAGTGATAGAAGCCTTGCTGACTGAGACATCCATACTCTTAAAAAATTTGAAGACACTGATTTACTGGTAAAAAAGCAGAAACTTAATTTCTTTATGGGCCTCTTGGATTTCTTTAGTAACCCTCCTGCTACCTGACCATGCTGCCCTCCCCGTCTCTCACACTCTCAGGTGTCTGGTTTGCTCATATATCTTTCACAAGTTGGTCCAGACTTCTTAAGTTTCCAAGCTCCTAAATTACCTGTCTCACTGCGCTACTAATCAGCTTTATCTTTTTGAAAATTTGTTCTAGCTTCCTTCTGTGCCCAGAAACCTGAGAAAAAAACCTTCTTTTCAATTGACCTCTCCTTCATAGAACTCAACTTGGAATATGTTTCCCCATAGAAACTAGCCAACTTACAAATGAACATTTGGAACACAACCTATTCATAAATTAGATTCTGCTTGCACATAGGTGAAAAGTTCAAATGCTTTGGCATGGAAAGATTGTCCAGAAACAATTATGATAAGCCCATAAAGCACTATATATATATATATATATATATATATATATATATTTTTTTTTTTTTTTGCATATGAGCCAAAGTAGGAGGGTAGGAGCAAAGTTAAGAGATATTTTAATAATAATAATAGTAATAAAGATGAGGAAAAGCTAGTGTATCCTTTTGTCTTACTTTCCTTTTTTATCTTGCAGTTTTGACATCAGATATTTATAAATTTAAAACATGACAATCAAGATTTGACCCAGTAGCTAGCTCATAGTGAATATTTTTATTCTGTGTTATATGAAATTTCTTATGTTTATTTAGATGAACTAGAAACATTCATGGTTTCCGTGAAATTTAAATTCTAAGTACAGAGGAGAGATGTGTATATATACTAGTATATATTTATGTGTGTGTGTGTGTGTGTGCATAGTAAATTTCCTGTATGAAAAACTTGAAAAATAGTGACAAATGTAGTGAAAAATTACCATAACCATTCTATTCAGGAACAATATATATTAATATTTTGGTGTGTATCTTGCCAATATCTTTTTTAAAAGTCTCTGTGAGATGATAATATCTATAATTTCCTCATATCTGTATATTTCCCCATATCCTGTATTCTTCATAATGATAATTTTTAAGTACTGTGCAATAGTCTAGTCAAGTTTTAATAACCTCTATATAGTTCCAGGTTTTTGCTACTGTAAATAATGCTGCTAGCAACATCTCCCTGTATAAATTTTTTTTAAAAAAATTTGGGGAATGACTTGGTCCAAGGGTACAAATATGTTAAGGCTCTTGGTACATGTTGCCAGGTTGATTGCTAATCAAGAATGAGCAGTTGGTTATACAGTCTTACCACTTCTCATTTGACTTGACCTATGGATAATGCAGATGAAACCGTTCAGAAAATGTAATGTGACATCCACCGGCGTCAAGGCTGAGTGCCCTCACCCGCTGTAGTTCTGTCCTGGGCTTGGAGCTTGATTCTGCGTGCTGTCCACTCTGCTCCGCATTATCTGCTGCAAACATGCCAGTCACCTGTGCTGACCTTACAAACATTCTACAGCCTGGCAGGGCCAGGTAGGGAGGTTGCAGCCAGGTAGGGGAGGAGGTAACTGTGACTACCTGGCTCCTTTCTGTTTGGATAACTGGTATTCAAAAAGGAGAAAGCAATGCAATTGTACTTTCAGCGGAAGTGAATGAGTATATTGCGTATTTTCATAATATAACAAAAATCCCCTATTTTAATATTGAACTTTTTCATATATATATTAAAAATGAACATTTTTCTTTTGCTGAAGAAAAACTCCTGAGAACATTGAAGACACGGGAAAGGACAGACGCAGAGCTCTCTCAGGAAGAAGGAAAGGCCGAGCTTGTGAAGCAGAGCCAGCCAGACCCAGTTGTTTCACCCACGGGTGTCTTTCATTGTGACAGTGGGAACTACCAGTTGCCAGTTTTCAGGAGACCCAAAGTACTATTTCAGGTGGATGCAGGTTTTAAATTGGCCCCTGGATAGTACATTTCTTTGAAAATTGAACCTTAATTGATTTTTATTTTTTAAAGCTTGAATTAAGTAGAAAATTAAGGGCTTTTTAAAAAAAAATTAAAGATGGTAATACATATTTAACTTGGATGATTACCTAATAGAGAATTATTTATACCCTATTATTATTTTTAAATATTAACTGTTTGACACAAAAAGCAGAAAATATTCTGTCTTGTTGATGAACTCTCTTTAATTCATATTTTATAAGTCACAGACCATTCTGAACAGGCTTGGGGAAGTTAGTGAAAACATAGCCAGTATGATTTTTTAGCATTAATTAAATATATGCAGTTTTTTATTCATTTCTAAATTGGAATTTTTAGAATTATGAATATAAATATTTATGCTCTTTCTGTTTTTAAGAAAGTACCTTGTTTCCTTATGTGAAAAATTTATGCAAGAGTTCAAAAAAGCTCCAGGATAGCGTAGTATTTTGAATGGAATTAATTGTTTTTCACTTAACCAGAGTGGCCAAATACTATTTCAGCACTGATTTAGTCCCATTTCTGGACTTGCAAAACAAGAGACTCTTTAAGAATTCATTTCAGTTTGGGTGTTTGTAAGAAGAAAAGACTGTTCTGATGGCTGTGGGGTAGTTCTAAACACTGAGGTAAGCCAACTTGGTTTACTTATATCTGTTGGACACACCAGCTGAAGACAGCCCCTTTTATCCTGTGTTTCCCTAAGAAACAAAAACCCAAATACAGATATTTTATAATAATAAACAAATTGGAAATAATATAAATATCAGTTAGCATGATATTTGGACTAAATAAAATTCAGTATATTTGTATATTGAAGTACTTTGTGGCCATGAAACATGTTTATGCAGTTGGTGTTCTTCTGTGGAGAAGTGACTGTGATATGTAGCTGTGTGTTTTAAAAATAGTACATGTCTCTCTGAGGATTATAGATGATTTTTTACTTTCTATTTATATCTTTTTATAGTTTTTTAAAATATTGAGCATGCAGTGTACTTCTATAACTAGGGAAACAAGGCATGTTCTTATGTATGATGGTTGGGAAGAAATCTTTCACATGTTGAATTGATGAGGCACAAATAACTTGTAAATTTCTGCTTGTAAACTAGATATAGTTGCTAGATATAAGGGATTGTTTTTTTGGGGAAGTAGACATCCAGAAAGTCTTTTGATTTAAAAACATTATTGATTATATTGGAAGCAGTGATTAAATAAAAAATGATTATAAAACCTTTTTGTAGGCTTGGGGAAAAAACAAAGATAAACTGCAGTGACTACCACTGATTTACCTATAGGTATCCAAGTTCTTATTGAGCATATGCCCTCCATACATGAATTTTTATTTAAATACTAGAGGCCCGGTGCACGAAATTCATGCATAGGGGTGTGTGTCCCTCAGCCCAGCCTGCACCCTCTCCAATCTGGGACCCCTCAAGGGATGTCTGACTGCCTGTTTAAGCCCGATCCCGTGGGATCGGGCTTAAACGGGCAGTCAGACATCCTGCTCACAATCCAGGACTGCTGGTTCTCAACTGCTCGCCTGCCTGCCAGCCTGATCACCCCTAACCACTCCCCTGCCAGCCTGATTGATGCCTAACTGCTCCCCTGCCAGCCTGTTTTCCCCTAACTGCCCTCCCCTGCAGGCCTAGTCACCCCTAACTGCCCTCCCCTGCAGGCCTGATCACCCCCAACTGCCCTCCCCTGCAGGCCTGGTCCCCGCAAACTGCCCTCCCCTGCAGGCCTGGTCCCCCCAAACTGCTCTCCCCTGCAGGCCTGGGTCCCTCCCAACTGCCTTTCCCTGCAGGCCTCGTCGCCCCCAACTTCCCTCCTCTGCCGGCTTGGTCACCCCTAACTGCCCTCCCTTGTAGGCTTGATCGCCCCCAACTGCCCTCCCTTGCAGGCCTGGTCCCTCCCAACTGCCCTCCCCTGCTGGCCATCTTGTGGTGGCCATCTTGTGTCCACATGGGGGCAGGATCTTTGACCACATGGGGGCAGCCATCTTGTGTGTTGAAGTGATGGTCAATCTGCATATTACTCTTTTATTAGATAGGATAGAGGCCTGGTGCACGGGTGGGGGCCAGCTGGTTTGCCCTGAAGGGTGTCCCGGATCAGGGTGGGGGTTCCCTTGGGGTGTGGGGCAGCCTGGGCGAGGGGCCTGTGGTGGTTTGCAGGCCGGCCATGCCCCCCAGTGACCTAAGCAGAGGCCCTGGTATCTGGGGTTTATTTATCTTCTACAATTGAAACTTTCTAGCCTGGAGCAGAGCCAAGCCTTCTGCTTGCTCCATGGTGGCAGCCATTTCTATTGGGATTTATGTATCTTCTATAATTGAAACTTTGTAACCTTAAGCGGAGGCCTGGGCGGGCCAGGGTGTGCGGAAAGCTTGGCTTCCTCCATTGCCGGGGGCAACCCTAGCCTCCTGCTCTTCCCAGCTCCGTGGCTGCCACCATTTCTGTTTGGGTTTATGTATCTTCTATCATTGAAACTTTGTAGCCTTGAGTGGAGGCCTAGGCTGGCAAGGGCAGGCGGAAAGCTTGACTTCCTCCATTGCTGGGGAAACCCAAGCCTCCCTCCTGCTCTCTGTGGCCGTAGCCATCTTGGTTGGGTTTATTTGCATATTTGCTCCTGATTGGCTGGTGGGCGTGGCTTGTGGGTGTAGCAGAGTGATGGTTAATTTGCATATTACTCTTTTATTAGATAGGATATTATGCATGTACTATGTGTAGATGAATTTGTGTCATCATTTAAAAAAATCTTGCTGAACACTTGGGGATAAAGCACTTTGAAAGTCTGGGCCTAGCCCTAGCCAGTTTGGCTCAGTGCATAGAGCATCAGCTTGAGGACTAGAGGGTCCTGGGTTCAATTCCAGTCAATGGCATGTACCTTGGGTGCTGGTTGGGGCTTGTGCTGAAGGCAACCAGTCAATGTGTTTCACATAGATGTTTCTCTCTGTCTTTCCCTCTCTCTTCCATTCTCCCTAAAAATCAATGGAAAGATATCCTCAGGTGAGGATTAACAACAACAACAACAAAAGGAAAGAAAAGTCTGGTCCTACATTCAATTATTTTTGCTATTTGGCTTTATATTTCAAAATAGCTAAAAAAAAAAAAAAAGAAATAGTTACCTCACAAAGATATATTGATCTGAATGGCTAAAAGGACATAATTGACTAAATTTATTAACTAGCAATTCCCATTTTAAAACGTCTACCAGTTCTACGAAAGTTTCGATTACAATTTCTGGTAAAATGTCTGTTCCCTGATATTGTTAAGTTCTCAGAAAATGTGTTACACAGTTTGTATAAATAAGGATGGGAGTGTTGAAATAAAAGACTCTACATTCATTGAAAAATTTTTAAATAGATTAGAAAGTTATTTATAAATTCTCTATAATTACGAAAGGACAATAGCTTTCTCCATAATATGAGCTTCTTTCCAAAAAGCAGTTATTTTCTTGCACTTCTTAAAACCTCATCTTTACCTTGAAAGGTCTGAGTAAGTAAGCTTATTAAAAAAAAAAAATAAGAAAAGATCTGCCAGGTAACATATTATTAGCAGCCACTTGTGATCACAGGTCAGGAAATTTAGAACAAATAGTATATATATAAAAGAAAAATGTTTTAATCATCCCTAAGGCAATTATTCTATGTATTCTGCCATGACATAACTAACACCTCTGTCTGGTGCAATATACTTTTGTGGTCACTTCCCACCTCATTAATGAAAGGTTTTGTTTTTTATACCACATAGATGACATTCTACTATAAATAAACTGAATGCATGACAGAGCGGCCATTTAACTTGTGAGCCCAAATGAGGGTGCTGGTGTTGACATAAGTTACACTTCTTCCCCCTTAAGGTAAAAATAACTGTAAATGGACACTCTGATAGTTTCCTCTTGCTCCCAGCAGACTGTCCTGCTTTCTCTCCCCCCTAACGTACCCCTGAGGAGATTTTGTAAGTATCTGTGGATGAAGGAGTGACTCGAGACTTGCACCTCTTTCATTTCTTAGGTGCCATCTCAGAAATCACAGAACATTAGAACCAGATGGTATTTGTGTTCCCCCCAATCTCTTTATTTTACAGACGAGAAAACAGACACAGAAATAAAGAGACAGCCCTCAGAGGTAGAGTCAGGACTGGAATTCCAGTTTCCTGTCAGCACCAGGCTCCTCCTCTGCAGTTCATCTCTGCACAGTGTGCAGGTGACCAGCAGCTCCCAGAGGCAGACTGGGCGGGGGGGGGGGGGGGGGGGGCTGTGGGTGACCGACTTCCTAAAGACTGATTTTCTTCTCAAATCTTTCTGCTGTTCTTTTTCTTCAAGAATATGGCCTTGAAGAATCATCTTTATTTTTCTTTTGTCCTTCCTTTTTGTCATAGACATGTGCTTTCTCTACATATAAGGGTGGGCAAAAGTAGGTTTACAGTTGTTCATGTGGAAAAAAACACTCCATCCTATCTAATAAAGAGGGAATATGCTAATTAACCATCACTCCATCACAAAGATGGCTGCACCTGCAGCTGAGGCCAAGTTCCCATAAGGAGCCTTAACAAGCAATCAGCAGGGACCTGAGGCTACACCCTCCCCGGCCCCCGTGGGGCTTCACAGGGGAACTCAGGCAGGCAGGGCTTGACAGGGGACCTCAGGCCACGCCCCCCACCAGGTGGAGCTTGACAGGGGACTTCAGGCTGCACCCCCACCCCGGCACCAGGCCGGGGGACCACAGGTCGCATCCCCAGCACCAAGCCAGGGGATCTGAGGCTGCGCCCCCCTGCCTGGCGGGGCTTGACAGGGGACCTCAAGGTGCACCCCCAGTGCTGGGTTGGGAGAACTCAGGCCACACCTCCCGCCCAGGGGGGACCTGAGGCCTCACCCCCCTGCTGATGGGGCTTGATAGGGGACCTGAGGCTGTTCCCCCATCCTGGTGCTGGGCTGGGGGACCTGAGGCTGCACCCCCCAACCCCTGCCTGGTGGGGCTTGACGGGGGACCTCAGGCCATGTCCCACACCTGGCGGGGCTTGACGGGGGACCTTAAGGTACGCCCCACCACCCCGTTCTGGGCTGGGAGACCTCAGGCCATGCCCCCTGTCCTGGCGCCGGGCCAGGGGACCTGAGGCTACGTTCCCTGCCCGGCAGGGCTTGACAAGGGTGGGCCTAGCCAGGTCTGTATCTATCCCAATGAGGGGGGGGGGGGGGGGAAGGCGCCCGCCCAGGTCTGGGTCTCACGTGATTTTGAGGCGCATGTGGGTGGGTGGGGACTTGACTCTGGGTCCCGTGGTATGCCCCAGACTCTGACAGGAGGAAGATTTTCATATACATTTTACTAATTTTCTTTCATTTCTGACACTTCTATTATAGAAAAAGGGCAAATAGCAATATTAAATTATTTTCTCTAATCCCCTTTTAATGTGCATGAATTTCGTGCACCAGGCCACTAGTAATTAATAAATAATACAAGAACAGACTGTTTCATATACTCACAACTGTAAACCTACTTTTGCCCACCCCTGCATTATTGAAATGTGTAGGGTACTTACTCTCGGAGTCACGTGTCCTGATGAATCAGGAATTGGTGTAGATTATTTTTGGACTCTTTTTAGTGATGGAGATGAAATCTGTATGTTGTCTTCTCTCCCGTAGCCTTGCAGACTTTTAACACTGAAAACCTCGGTAAAATAGCATAGGTAAAATGAAACGAAACCAAAAATGGTGTAAGTCAGGGGTCCTCAAACTTTTTAAACAGGGGGCCAGTTCACTGTCCCTCAGACCATTGGAGGGCCGGACTATAGTTTGAAAAAAAAACTATGAACAAATTCCTATGCGCACTGCGGGCCCGGGACGAGTTGGCTGCTAAGCAGGACAGGCAGTGGCACCCGGTGGGCTGGATAAATGTCCTCGGTGGGCCGCATGTGACCTGCGGGCATAGTTTGAGGACCCCTGGTAAGTATTAAGTTGTAAAGGAAAGGGAAATATATATTTACCAAAAATTTTGCATAGTTCTAGTTAAAGACACTATGATATTTGAACTTGAGACTTAGGTGTGAATTTCATAGAAGCCATGACAAAGCTGTGATGTCACTGTTACCAGTGAGACGACACAAACTCGATTCTTGTCTTCCTGAGGGAAAGATTTCGGTCAAGAGACAAAGTGCAGCAAAGCGAGCATTTACTGGCTGCAGCAAAACACACCTGGGCAGTGCAACAAGGAAGGGCATAGAGATGCACAGGAGAGCCTGGGCTGGGCTGCCTTAGCTCACTGGGAAGTCAGAGAAAAGGGGGCCGTGGAGACGGGTTCAGGGGGTTAGCCCCGGAGGAGCAGCTGCTGCCCATTCCTCCTCTGTTTTCTGGGGTCCCTGAGAGAAGAAGCGGGGAAGGGAATGGCAGGGGCATGCTTCCCTGGGGGAGAGGGAGAGCTGGGTCCTTTGCCTTGGGGGTATTTCTCTCTCTCTCACAGGTGGAAACCTTAGGGAGGTCTCAGGGGAGGGTCTCAGGAGAATATTCATCAACTTTGCAGGTGTGCTCCTTTCAGGGTTATGGTCTCCACGGATTGGTGGGTGCCAGGCCAGGGCGTCCTGAGGCAGCCACTGCATCACTTGTCTGGTTTGCTGCCTTTCTGGGCCTGGAGCTGAAATACCACTGAGGCCTAGATGTCATACTTAGGAAGGAAAAGGGCAGGGGGCCTACCCACAGTGATATGCGAGGGGAAGGAAAGGTACTCTAGGGACAAGGTCTTTGTTTTCCCAGTTTTGCCCCTTGCTGGGCACCTGGGGCTTTCCACCCTGGCGACCTGTACCTGGCCCAACATGCTTTCTCTGCTCATGTCTGTCTAATGATAGCCTATTACATAACTATCTTTCTCTCATGGGAGGACAAATACTAGTCTATTTTCACCCTGCTGGTTCTGAGGGAAATTTGCTGTGAAGAGGATTAAACATATTAAAATGGTAAAGAATCTTTTTTTTCAAGTGGTAAATAATCGTAAAGAAATCAGTGGAGTTAAATGATTTCCAAAGAGGGGGAACCATATGATTTTAATGTGACTTGATGCTGTGTTGAAGATTTATGAGAGGCCGTAAGCAAAGTGCCCAAGAGTTCAGACTTAGGAGCCAGAAGACTGGGTTCAAATCCTGGCCTCACCACTTAATAGATGTGTGATCTTGGGAATGTTAATTAACCTCTCTGTGCCTGAATTTCTTCATTTGTACAATGGGTTAGTTTGAGCACCTGGCTCATAGAGTTACCCCCTCCCCCCAATAGGGTAGTTTTGATGATTAAATGTATTAATATGCATAAAACATCTAGGAGAGTATCTGGCCCTGTTAACTACTATTATATTATTGTTATGATTCTAATGCTGCCGTTGATGTAATGCTAATAAGGTCAAAATGGATGCAAGTTGATAGAAACAATTACAATAAAATATTTTCTTGAGGTCAGCAATTACAAGACTTTTTTTTTTCTTTCTGCAGGGCTCAGCTGTTTGAAAACAGTAATAAATAAATTCTGGCTTTATTCAGTGATGTACTTGGAGTAATCTGTCTTTTCTGACATGAGCGTGTCGCTAAAGAAAAGCTTGAGCAGTTGAAGAGACTGCAGAATAATGTACCAACACCCAGCTGCTTGTCTGGTGGCTCTTGTTTGGTTCCACTTTTTACAGTGCTACACCTTTATGCATAGTTTGCATTTCCAAATTGAAGATATCTGTGCTTTCAGTGCTGTTCATGGAGAGATGCCTGGATCTGTTTCCTCTGAGGGAGTAGTGACCCTGCAGACCAGCTGGTTAATGTTTTTAGATTGGGGGCCTTCACCAACTGAAGGCTCAGTGTGTGATACAACCATGTGAAAGGGGCAGCCTGGAGGGGAGGAAGGGAAGGAAGGGAGGGAGGCAAGGAAGGTTGAGGGCTCACGGCTGGGCCTGGCCCCAACAGCCCCCGGAGAGGTTCCAGTTTTGTGAAACTTCTCAGAAGAAACACCTGCCAAGAAAGAAGAAAAAGAGGGACAGTGCCTTTAAAGTTATAGACAGACAGATGTATCTTTAAGTGATTCCTTTCTTTTTAAAAATATTTTTATTGATTTCAGAGAGGAGGGGAGCAGGAGAGAGAGAGAGAAACATCAGTGATGACTGAGAATCATTGATGGGCTGCCTCCTGCATGCCCCACACTGGGGAGCGAGCCTGCAACCCGGATATATGCCCTGACTGGGACTCGAACTGTGACCTCCTGGTGCATAGGTGGACGCTCACCCCCTGAACCACACTGGCTGGGTGTGATTGATTCCTTTCTTGAATTTAATTTTTGATTACAGTGTATTACTTTGACATATGTGATCAATTATAACAAGCCCAGGTCTTTTGCTCTTGGTAAGGAACTTAATGGGAGTAGGAGTGCCTCAACTTTTGTGAGTAAAACGTGTCATGCTTTCAGATACTAATTTTCCCACCATGCCATCACTACTACTCAAGAAATAGATGTTAATTCTATATAGGTGGTTCTTTTTTTAAGTTAAATAACTTTTATTTAAGAGCCTAGGTGTTTTTAAGAGTACAAACAGCCAAAACCGGTTTGGCTCAGTGGATAGAGCGTCGGCCTGCGGACTGAGGGGTCCCAGGTTCGATTCCGGTCAAGGGCATGTAACTTGGTTGCGGGCACATCCCCAGTGGGAGGTGTGCAGGAGGCAGCTGATCGATGTTTCTCTCTCATCGATGTTTCTGACTATCTATCCCTCTACCTTCCTCTCTGTAAAAAAATCAATAAAATATATTTAAAAAAAAAAAAAAGTACAAACATATCCTGATTATTATTTTTTTTTTAATAAATCTTTATTGTTCAGATTATTACAGGTGTTCCTCTTTTTTTTCCCCCATAGCTTCCCTCCCCCTGATTCCCCACCCCACCCCATGCCCTTAACCCCCGCCACTGTCTTCATCCATAGGTGTAAACTTTTTGTCCAATCTCTTCCCGCACCCCTCACACCTCCTCCCCCCTCAGAATTGTCAGTCCACTCCCTTTCTATGTCCCTGATTCTATTATATTCACCAGTCCATTCTGTTCTTCAGATTTTTTATTCACTTGATTTTTATTTTTTTTTTTATTTTTTTTTTTTTTAAATAAATCTTTATTCAGATTATTACAATTATTTCTCCTTTTTTCCCCCATAGTTCCCCTCCAGCCATTTCCCACCCCACCTTCTGCCCTTACCTACCCCCCACTGTCCTCATCCATAGGTGTATGATTTTTGTCCAGTCTCTTTATGAACCCCCCCATACCCCTTTCCCCCTGAGAATTATCAGTCCACTCCCTTTCTATGCCCCTGATTCTATTGTATTCACCAGATTATTCTGTTCCTCAGGTTTTTAATTCACTTGATTTTTAGGTTCACTTGTTGATAGATATGTATTTGTTGTTCATAATTTTTATCTTTCCTTTTTTCTTCTTCCTCTTCTTTAAGAATACCTTTCAGCATTTCATATAATACTGGTTTGGTGGTGATGAACTCCTTTAGCTTTTTCTTGTCTGTGAAACTCTTTATCTGCCCTTCAATTCTGAATGATAGCTTTGCTGGGTAGAGTAATCTTGGTTGTAGGTTCTTGCTATTCATCACATTGAAAATTTCTTGCCACTCCCGTCTGGCCTGCATAGTTTCCGTTGAAAAGTCAGCTGACAGTCGTATGGGTGCTCCCCTGTAGGTAACTAACTGTTTTTCTCTTGCTGCTTTTAATATTCTCTCTTTGTCTTTTGCTCTTGGCATTTTAATTATGATGTGTCTTGGTGTAGTCCTCTTTGGATTCCTTTTGTTTGGGGTTCTGTGGGCTTCCTGGACTTGTAAGTCTATTTCTTTCACCAGGTGGGGGAAGTTTTCGGTCATTATTTCTTCAAATAGGTTTTCAGTATTTTGCTCTCTCTCTTCTTCTGGCACCCCCATAATTCTGATGTTGGTACGCTTGAAGTTGTCCCAGAGTCTTCTTACATTATCTTCAACTTTTTGGATTTTTTTTTTTGCTTTTTGCTTTTTCGGTTGAGTGTTTTTTGCTTCTTTGTATTTCAATTCTTTGACTTGATTTTTGTGTTCCTCTTGTCTGTTTTTGGGTCTCTGTATAATATTTTTTATTTCAGTCAGTGTATGTTTAATTTCTAGTTGGTCCTTTTTCATCTCTTCGAGGGTCTCGTTATATTTATCGGCCTTTTCTAGGATATTCTTAAAAAGCCTTATAACCGTGGTTTTGAATTCTATATCCAGTCGTTTGTTTTCCTCCATTTCTTTCGTTTGTGATCTGATTCTTAGACGCCGCATTTTCACTGCTTCCCTGAGTTGGTAGATATTTGTGCTAGGTTTCCAATATGGCCCAGTGGGTCTGCTTCCCCAGTTAACCTGAGGTGGACACTCTTGGTGCACCCCTTTGTGGACTGTGTGTACAGCCTTGTTGTAATTAAGTCTTTATTGTTGTTGGTATCACTGGGAAGAATTGACCTCCAGGCCAGTTGGCTGTAAGGATCAGCTGTGTCTATGCTGGGAGAAGTTCGGTGCTGGAGACAGCCTTATAGGATTAGACTTGCCAAATTGCAATAGCCTCTGTGCTCAGCTTGGATGGGGTGGAGTCTCAGTCTTGGCTTCCCGTCAGCCTTGCCCTTGCTAGCACGTGTGTGCCTTCAGTCCTCTGCCTTCCCGGCTCCCGATTCTCCGCCCGAGAGTCCAGACTCCCCCCACAAGAGCGTGGGTCTCCGGGGGCTCGCCTGGAACTGGGGTTCACTGCAGTCAGAACTGGGGCTCACTTCAGTCAGAACTGGGGTTTTGTGCCGTCAGGAGCCTCTCACTCCCTTCTGCTAGGGAAAGCCTGTGGCAGCCTCCGCAGCCTTTGTGCACACTGGCGCGAGCGGACTTTCAGTCTTCCGCCTTCCCCGGCTCCCGAGTCTCCGCCCGAGAGTCCAGACTCCCCCCACAAGAGCGTGGGTCCCCGGGGGCTCGCCTGGAACTGGGGTTCACTGCAGTCAGAACTGGGGCTCACTTCAGTCAGAACTGGGGTTTTGTGCCGTCAGGAGCCTCTCACTCCCTTCCGCTAGGGAAAGCCTGTGGCAGCCTCCCGCAGCCTTTGTGCGCACTGGCGCGAGCGGACTTTCAGTCTTCCACCTTCCCCGGCTCCCGAGTCTCCGCCCGAGAGTCCAGACTCCCCCCACAAGAGCGTGGGTCCCCGGGGGCTCGCCTGGAACTGGGGTTCACTGCAGTCAGAACTGGGGCTCACTTCAGTCAGAACTGGGGTTTTGTGCCGTCAGGAGCCTCTCACTCCCTTCCGCTAGGGAAAGCCTGTGGCAGCCTCCCGCAGCCTTTGTGCGCACTGGCGCGAGCGGACTTTCAGTCTTCCGCCTTCCCCGGCTCCCGAGTCTCCGCCCGAGAGTCCAGACTCCCCCCACAAGAGCGTGGGTCCCCAGGGGCTCGCCCGGAATAGGTGTTCAGTGCAGTCAGAACTGGGGTTCAATGCGGTCGGGGGCTCCCTTCCCCCTTCCGCCAGAGAAAGCCAGCCAGGCACTCCGCCGCCCTTCCTCTCTGCGCGCACAAAGACCCTTTGCCGTACCTCCAATTCTCTGTGAGCTTTTCTCCTTCCTTCTAGTTGTAGAATTTTCACTCAGTCAGCTTTCCTGCGGTTCTGGATGGTGTCCGTTCTGTCTTTTAGTTGTAGTTTTGAAATTGTTGTGCGAGGCAGCAGTTTAGGTGTTTACCTATGCCGCCATCTTGGTTTCTCTCCTATTCACTTGATTTTTAGATTCACTTGTTGGTAGGTATGTATTTGATGTCACTTTGTTGTTCATAATTTTTATCTTTACCTTTTTCTTCTTCTTCCTCTTCTTAAAGAACACCCTTTAGCATTTCATGTAATCCTGGTTTGGTGGTGATGAACTCCTTTAGCTTTTTCTTGTCTGTGAAGCACTTTATCTGACCTTCAACTCTGACTGATAGCTTTGCTGGGTAGAGTAATCTTGGTTGTAGGTTCTTACTGTTCATCACTTTGAATATTTCTTGCCACTCCCTTCTGGCCTGCATAGTTTCTGCCGAGAAATCAGCTGACAGTCGTATGGGTGCTCCCTTGTAGGTAACTAACCGTTTTTCTCTTGCTGCTTTCAAGATTCTCTCTTTGTCTTTTGCCCTTGGCATTTTAATTATGATGTGTCTTGGTGTGGTCCTCTTTGGATTCCTCTTGTATGGGGTTCTGTGCGCTTCCTGAACTTGTAAGTCTATTTCTTTCACCAGGTAGGGAAAGTTTTCTGTCATTATTTCTTCTAATAGGTTTTCAATATTTTGCTCTCTCTCTTCTTCTGGCACCCCAAAAATTCGGATGTTGGTATGCTTAAAGTTGTCCCAGAGGCTCCTTACACTATCTTCATATTTTTGGATTTTTTCTTTTTGTTTTTCTGGTTGGGTGTTTTTTGTTTCCTCATATTTCAGATCTTTGGTTTGATTCTTGGGGGGTACGTTGATCTACAGTTGAGTTTCTGTATATTCTTTATTTCAGACAGTGTATGCTTAATTTCTGACTGGTCCTTTTCCATTTTTTTGGCATTCTCATTAAGATCCTTAAAGGTCTCACTAAGTTCCTCAGCGGTTTTTAGAAGATTCTTGAGTAACCTTATAAGTGTGGTTCTGAACTCCATGTCGTCCAGTAGTTTGCTTTCTTCCATT
Source organism: Plecotus auritus (assembly GCF_963455305.1). Taxonomy (NCBI): domain Eukaryota; kingdom Metazoa; phylum Chordata; class Mammalia; order Chiroptera; family Vespertilionidae; genus Plecotus; species Plecotus auritus. The sequence goes on from NC_137770.1 coordinate 143,184,051, forward strand.
TCTTTCATTCGTGACATGTTTCTTGGTCTCCGCATTTTGCTGCTTCCTTGTGTTGATGGAGTGGCTTTGTGTGGTAGGTGACCTATAGGGGCCAGTAGCTCAGCCTCCCCAATCACCTGAGGTGGACGCTCTTGATACACCCCTTTGTGGGCTGAGTGCAAAGTCTTGGTGTAGTTAAGCCTTGATTGCTGTTGGTACACTGGGAGGAATTGACCTCCAGGCTAATTGGCTGTGAGGACCTGCTGTGTCTATAATGGAAGAACTGCTGTGCTGGAGACACGCTTTTGGGGCAGGACTTGTTTCAGTGGGGCTTTGGTGCTCACTGAGTCTGCCTCTTGAATGTGTCACTTATGGATGTGAGGAGTTGAAATCTGGTGTCTCACTCTGACCACTAGGTACACTGGCTTCTGGATTTCCAATGGGGTGCAGGTCAGCTACTGTCTGAGGCTACCCAGCAAGAGCTATAGCGAGAACTGCAGTTTTCTCCTCTTTGCTTGGGGTTTGGAGGTTTTGGAGCTGTCTGACCCTGGCTGCAGGTTTGCTAGGTTAAGCTGCGATAGGGCAGACCATTCATATGCTAAAGCCACTGCTTGGAGCTTGGGTGGGTTTGTAGGTTGTGCAGGGCGGGGTCTCAGGGCGTCACTGGGCTAGGGCGTGGCAAACAGCGATGGCTGCCAGAAGTCGGCTCTGTGTCTCCGACCCTGTCCCCGTGTCCTGCGCCCCAGCACAGTAAACAATTATTCCTGCGCGCAGCCCTGAAAGCAAGCCTCCCTCACTTTCCGACTCCACGGCAGACAGTCCAGCTTCTCCCCGTAGGAGTTTGGGTCCCCCGCGTCTCCCCAGAAACTGGAGTTCGGAGTAATCGGGAGCTTATCTCCCTTCAGGTTGAAAACAGCAGTGTTCCCGATTCGCGCGTCTCCGTACCTCAGCTTTTCCGTGCTTGTGCACCCCTCAATGCTGTTTGCTCTTTCCTTCTAGTTGTAGAACTTCCACTCAGCCAGCTTTCCCGTGGTTCTGGGTGATAGACGTTTTGTCTTTTAGTTGTAGTTTTGAAATTGTTGTGCCAGGCAGCAGTTTAGGTGTTTACCTACGCCGCCATCTTGGATCCTCCCTATATAGGTGGTTCTTAACTTTATCTGAGACTCTGCATAAGTTTATTAGATAATATCCTTCATTTTAAGTCTGTTTAGAAACTTGTTCTCTACTGATAATGTATTTTAATGATTTTTGTGTTATCATTTTCAAAGTTTTCCATTTTGTTTTCTTAATGTATTCAAAAATTTTCTTTTAAAAAATTGTTTAAAATTATTTTTATTTTGGTTGGTCTTTTTATCCATCTTTAATAAAATATGAACTGTATTCATTTTCAAATTTAAAATATTCGAATGTTACTAACCGAGTTGTTACATATTCTCTTTTATTCATACATTAAAAAAGAAAGAACAGCTTGTTTTCTTCATTATCCATTGGCTCCTCAATCTGGGAAAAAATGTTTTGTTTTGTTTTTTTTTTACACCTACTGATAATACTTTTCAGGTCTTTGAAAGGAACCCAGGGGTTCTGAGTCCTCTCCCTCAGTTCATTTGTGGGGTTTGATTAAGATGTAATATGTGGAAACAGTTGGGAGATTAGATTTCCTTTGGTAGATAAGAACAGTTCTCTAGGAGTTCAGGTTGTCCAAGGATGCAGTTGGCTGCCTTTGGGAATAAAGAGTTTACTGTCCCTGAAATTACCTGAGTATGTGCTGGGTCAGCAAGTTTCAGAGCTTTTTTCCACAGTGGTAGACGAGATGGATGAACATTCATGAGCAGTGCACACTCCCATGGACAGAGCGGGGTTTGGGCAGCATTCCTGACACGCCACCCCTCCCCGTCACTTAGGAATGAATATTGAAACCAGAGGGAAAGGGATACGAAGGCGTTGAATCTACCCACAGTCATATATTAGAAAAAACACACTATAGTTGTTATTGGTATCAAGTGACCAAGAACACAGTTGCCAACTGAGTATTGCCCAGTTACTAGTGTGTGTGAGGAGTTGTGCAGGGATGCCAACACCCAGGCGGGTGATGGGATTAGGTAGCTTTTAACTTTAACCCTGAGACATTGATTCTGTGCCATGACCAAAATTTCACAGAGAAAATGTTCTTTTTAATGATTCATCTTTCTTCTGAAATTTGTTACAATTGATAATTATGGTTCAGAGAAGTAGAGACTTTAATTCTGATGTCCTAGCCCCGTGGTCGGCAAACTGTGGCTCGTGAGCCACATGCGGCTCTTTGGCCCCTCCAGTGTGGCTCTTTCACAAAATACCATGGCCTGGGCGAGTCTATTTTGAAGAAGTGGCGTTAGAAGAAGTTTAAGTTTAAAAAATTTGGCTCTCAAAAGAAATTTCAATCGTTGTACTGTTGATATTTGGCTCTGTTGACTAATGAGTTTGCCGACCACTGCCCTAGCCTATTCTGCCTATTTAGCTTGACCTCATACTAAATATGAAAAACATTAGGTAAAAAAAGTAAAGCAGTTGAAGAGTATACACAGGTTATGCAGAGTTGATAAACTCCTTTTAAATAGTATGTGCATATAATCTCTTATACTATGTAATTGTATGTTATAATTTCATTCCAGAATTTTAAACTCAAAAAAGAACCATTTTGAGAATCAAAACTCTATTGAAAACGTAAGCCTTAGAATTCTTGAAGAAATACACATGGCCTATCTGCCTTAGTTGACATTCAGTGACAAGATTGTCACCAATAATGAGGTTTCTTTCTTTGCATCTGTTTCACAAGCATGAAAATAATCCTCACTAAGCCACTGTTTTACGAGGCTGGACACTTGCCGAAATAGCCGACAATACAAAACATTAAGCAGCTGTGTGTGGTGCGCTAAAGTGGGACAGCTGCTAGCAAGATGGGCGTAAGAAATGTTACAGGGACACAGCACAGCACAACTTGACATGATTTGGTGGGTGCTGAAACGCTGGGAAGCAGCAGTCATAGCCTGGGCACTTTCCCAGAAGTTTCAGAAAAACTCACGGGTATTTTATAAATGGTCACTTTGCCACACGCTATGACATGGTAACAGTTTTTAGTAGGGGACTCAGCTTCCAGGAGTGATGCCGAGGAGACTGGCGTCCTGTAGACCAGGGATCCTTTGGATAACAGGGGGCTTGCGCTGACACTGTATACTGGTAGGGAGCTTCAGGTTTTCTGGTAGACATAAATTATGTTTCATTCATATAGTTGTTATTTTTTAAATAATCTTTAAGATGACAAGGAGAGCCAGTGGGTACAATTTCTGTTATGAAAATGCCACATGTACACAAAAGAGTATAATGTCAAACAATTATAGTTCAAAGAATAATTATAAAACACACTGGATGGAACTTTGGGGGTGGGGGTCACAGAAGCTTTAAAAGTTTTTGACATTTTCCTTTGGCAAAAATTAGAGGGACTGGCTGTGGGAGAACAAGGGGCAGGGATAGAGGATGGTTAACTATTGACTGACAGTACCACAGCTGTTAATAGTAATATCTTTGAGGTTGCCTAAATTTACATTTTAATATTAAGCATTTATAGATACTTGAATAGGAAACCCATGAGGAAAGTAAACAGATGATTTGTCACAGATTGGAAACTGCAGGAGTGAGGAGTCAGCATACTAAATTTTGTATAGAAAAAGTAAGGCAGTGCATTTGGGACAACAGAAAAGAGTCTATGTGTGGAAAATATCTGGCTTTAAACTTCTTGTTGGTACTTTAGAACAGGACCATTCAGACTGTTTTCAGTGGATGTTGGGCTGATGTGCTGCCTGTTGTAGCCAGTGATGACTAGGAAATGCTGAGCAGCTCCAGGAGAGGTATAAAAAAAAGACTTCAAGCGTGGCTGGGCATGGCTTGGTGGTTGAGCGTCAACTTATGAGCCAGGAGGTCAGAGTTCGATTCCAGTCAGGGCACATGCCCGGGTTTCAGGCTTGATCCCGAGTGTGGGGCATGTAGGAGGCATCCGATCAATGATTCTCTCTCATCATGGATGTTTCTATCTCTCTCTCCCTCTCCCTTCCTCTTTGAAATCAATAATAAAAAAAAAGTATTAAGAAAGAAGAAGAAGAAGAAAATACTTCAAGATCTTACACTTTGAATCCTGTGTGTGTTTTCATTCACTGTTTGGTAGGAAAGCTATCAGGGAGCTGGTAGGGCTAAGACAACTAAAAGAGGTACCAAACTAGGAGAAGAAATTAAAATAAAAAGGACTCGCCGAAACCGGTTTGGCTCAGTGGATAGAGCGTCGGCCTGCAGACTGAAGGGTCCCGGGTTCGATTCCGGTCAAGGGCATGTACCTTGGTTGCGGGCACATCCCCAGTGGGGGGCGTGCAGGAGGCAGCTGATCGATGTTTCTCTCTCATCGATGTTTCTAGCTCTCTATCCCTCTCCCTTCCTCTCTGTGAAAAATCAATAAAATATATTTTAAAAATAAAATAAAATAAAAAGGACTCTTTAGTCTTGAAAAATGAAGCTGTGATTTAAAAAAATATATATATACATATATATATACATATATATATCCTATCTAATAAAAGAGTAATATGCAAATTGACCATACCTCCGCTACACCCACCAGCCAATCAGGAGCGAGTATGCAAATTAACACAACCAAGATGGTGGTTAATTTGCATATCCAGGAGTAGAGCGAAGACTGAAGACAGTGTAGAAGGAAGCCAAGTGTTGCAGAAGGGAACAAAGCTGCAGAGAAGCAAGCAAGTGGGGCTGCAGAGAAGGGAGGGAAGCAGGCAGGGCAGGGGAGAAGGGAGGGAAGCAGGCGGGGCGGGGGAGAAGGGAGGGAAGCAGGCGGGGTGGGGGAGAAGGGAGGGAAGCAGGCGGGGTGGGGGAGAAGGGAGGGAAGCAGACTGCTGCAGGAAGCCCTATTGCAGGAATCGTCCTGCAACGGGCCTCATATATATATATATAGGCTAAACAGACTTCATTAGACCTTGCAAAACTGAGCAAAAGGTGGTTGTTGATACTTGAGGAGGAAGGTTTATGATGAAAGAAAATAACTTGTTTTAACATTCACAAAGCAGTTGCACCTTTGTCATTCGAATGACCTTTACTCAAGAGAGAGGAGAAGAAGCTCCTTATTTGCATCTGACAGATGAGAAAGCAGCTCAGAGAGTAAGTGACTGGGCTAAGTTGACACTGTATGGAAAACTCAGGAACAATGTGCACTGGTGTGTCAAGTCTGTCTGACTTAAAATGTGACGGCAAACTATGTAATGAAGTAAAAATGTAAAATGTGAATACTATTAAGATCTTACAGGAAAGCCTGACTCTTTGCAGTAGTAGCATAACTTTAATTTTGAAGACTTGAGATCATAGAGTGTAATCTATCATCTCATAGTTCCCCTTCTTAGAGGCTGAGGGTTGACCAATATAAGTTTATTAACTTGATCCAATGTAAAGTTCCCTCATTTTTATTTGTTCTGTAAACGAAGGGTTTTTATGTTTGTTTGTTTTTTTATTTTGTTTTGTTTTGTATCGGAGATAGCCTCTGCTAGGCAAAAGCAGAAGAATCCAAAAGATCAGTCTTGTGTGAAAAAAGGACTGCAGGTCATGTGGTAGACGATTGCACATTGTTCGTTTCCTGGGTCATCGGTAGTGACAGGATTTTCAGACTCAGATGATGCATATTTAAAGCTTATCGGACCATCTGTGTCTCTTCAGATGCCTGCTGAGAAAGCAAAGTGTTCCCAACAAGGGTTAATGTGATCTGTTAACCCCAGCTGACATCAGGTTATGGCTGTCCCTCCTGATAGAGACTCTGGGAGCCAAACTCAAATCTAGAGGAATTCACAGATTAGACAGATTTAATGGAAGAACAGGGCTTCTTGGTGTTTTGGATGTCACTGAAGGCCCTGTAGTAGGACTTGTGCTTTTCTGGCTGCCACCACCACCGCCAACAGTGGTGTTTGTACCTTTTGTATGTTAGCTAAACTGAGAAGTGTCTAGTTGTACTTTTTTTAGGTTCATGGACACTTAATGTGATCACCAACCATTTTTTAAATCAAAAGCTAAGTAAGCCCTAACCGGTTTGGCTCAGTGGATAGAACGTCGGCCTGTGGACTGAAGGGTCCTAGGTTTGATTCTGGTTAAGGGCATGTACCTTGGTTGTGGGCACAGCCCCAGTAGGGGGTGTGTAGGAGGCAGCTGATCGATGTTTCTCTCTCATCAGTATTTCTAACTCTCTATTCCTCTCCCTTCCTCTCTCTAAAAATATCAATAATATATATATATACACACACACACACAAGAGGCCCAGTGCACGAAATTTGTGCTTGGGGGGATGGTGTCCCTCAGCCTGACCTCCACCCTCTCCAATCCTGGAGCACTCAGGGGATGTCCTACTGACGGCTTAGGCCCACTCCCCATGGTTCTCTGCTCTGTGGGGCCTGCCTGCTCCCCACCGCGGCAACTGTCAAGCAGGCCATGCTGGGTGCGGCCTGTGGGCCGCACTTGCCTGCTCCTGGGTCACCACGGGGATGGCCAAGCAGGCCATGCTGGGAGCTGCCTCCTCCCTGCTGTCAGAGGTGATGAGGTTAATTTGCATACTCACTCCTGATTGGCTGGTGGGCATCGTGAAGGTACAGTCAATTTGCATGTTTCTCTTTTATTAGTGCAGATATTTTTTAAAAAGCTAAGTAAAACACTACATGAGGACTAAATGATCTGAATAGTGTCGTTTTCTAATTTTTAGTAATTTTCTAGTAAATAAAGGCAAAATGTTTTCACTGAGGTTTGAAGGCTCTTATTGTTTCCTGACAAGAAAGTAAACATTTTTCACTAACAAAACATGTTAAAGTAATAGTTGAAGTAATGAGAAAAGTTGAATTAAAGGTAAACAGTAAAAGTTGAATTAACCTTCAGCAGCTAAAGGTTATTTTACACAGGGAATGTGTGTAATGTGTGTATAAGGTACTCAGGAGAGTATTTCCTTGTATGGCATTTTTATTATCTCTTTTGAATTAACTGTAGCACATGTGGCCTGTGAGCCAAATCTGGCCCCACTGCCTGTTTTGTGTGGCCTTTGAGCTGAGCATGATTTTTGCATATATGTATCAGAATAGCTAAGAAAAATTAAAAGAATGTTTTATGACATATGAAAATTATGTGACATCCAAATTTCAATGTCCATAAGTAACTTTTATAGGAACACAGCCATACTTGTTTGAGTACAGCCTATCGCTGCTTTTATGCTACAGTTAGGCAGAGCTGTCTAGTACAGAAACCATACGGCCCCAAAGCCTGGAATAATTACTGTATAGCCCTGCTCTAGCAAAATATGACTAATGTCACAAATTAGAGTTTTCCTGTGATTTTTTAAAAAATGTAAAATTTTGGCAAATGGAATGTGATTTGTTTCTTTTATCAAATGAGATGGCTAACATTTTCAGTAGAGTGGTAGTGTGCATCTCTCATTTTATAAGGACAGTAGAAAATAGGGGCCAAACATCAAGTTTCTCTATTGTGTATCTAAACGGCCAGAGGCTCACTCTCCCGGAAATTGATTTCTTCTGGGTCTGTGTCTCCAGTTGGTCTGCAAACAGGCTCACCAGCAGTTCCTCCCTTGTGTGCACATGCCACTTCTCCTGAAGATGTCGGTCCTGAGTCAAGGCTGGCCCTCCCACTTACTTTGACCCATAGAATATGTTGATTGTGATACTGTGTGACTTCCAGGTATTGGCCTTTAGAAGCTTTGAGGCTGCAGTTTCGTCTTCTTGACAACCAGCCACCAGGTAAAAGAGGCTCCAGCTGGACTCGCAAAGGATGACAGGTGACATGGAGAAGGAAGGCAGGACAGCTGGCCGTCACCATGGCCAAAAGTAACGGGGGAGTCAACCTGGACAGTTCAGCTGACACAGGGATAAGCCCTACTCGAATTCTTTTTTTTTAAATTTTATTTTTTAATTACAGTTGATGTTCATTTGTTTATATTAGTTTCAGGTGTACAGCATAGTGGTTAGATAATTACCTACTCGAATTCTTAACCCTCAGAATTGTGAGTCAATGAAATGATGGTGGTTTTAAGTCACTAAGTTTTGGAGTACTTTGTTATGTAGTATTACCTAACTAAAAAGGATTAGGGATATATGTGACTTTTTATTATGAAAGATAAAAGATAAAAATATCTGACATAGGATGTTAAAGAACTGAAGTCAGATAACACTACAGTCACATGCTTGAGTTCCTGGGACATGTGGTTCATCTGAAAAATTTAATAGTTATTTTTATGATTATAAAGCATAATGTATGCTTATGGAGAAAATGTAGAAAAGGATAGAAAATTCTAATGCATAATATTTAAATTACAATTCTGCCATTTACAATTATAAGAATCGCTATTCTAGCCTTTTCTTTTCATACATTTTTTATTTTATAAAATTATAAATATATATAGTTTTGTACACTGCTTCATTTGGATATTATTAAGTATATTTCAAAACAATAATTTTTAATGACCACAGAGGCCTATTTAAGTGAGTTATAATACATTCACATAATTCAAAGGTCTTCATTTTCTATTTCCAGGTTTGCTAGTTAGAGAATTTTTTAAAGCAAAGCTTTTTTTGAAAAAACACCTTTAATGAGCTATAATTCACTTACCATACAAATGTACAATTTAAAGTGTGCAATTCAGGAGATTAAAAATGGTGGCAGAAAAGAAAACAAAAAAAAGTGTGCAATTCAGTTTTTTAGTATATTCACAGGATTCTATATGATTGTCACTATCTAATTTTAGAACATATTTGTCCCCTTTAAAAGAAACCAAACTTCATCTTTCTCCCAACCCCAACCCCTGCTCTAGGCAACCACAAATCTACTTCCTGTCTCTCTAGATTTGTATATGGTATTTTGTGACTGGCTTTTTTCGCTTAGCATAATGGTTTCAAGTTTCATCTGGGTTGTAGCATGTAGTAATACTTCATTCCTTTCGATGGTTAAATATTTTTTATTTAACCATATTTTATTTATCCATTCGTCAATTGATGGATATTTGGGTTGTTTCTACTTTTTGGCTCTTATGAATGATACTGCTATGAACATTCATGTACAAGCTTTTCTGTAGACATATGTTTTCATTTTTCTTAGATATATATACCTAAGAGTAAAATTCTTGAGTCACATGGTAACTCTAGGTCTAACTTTCTGAGGAATTTCCAAACAGTTTTCCTAAGCAGTTGTATAATTTTGCATTCCTACCACCAATGTACATAGTTTCTAATATCACTACATCCTTGCCAACACTTGATAGCATCTTCCTGATTATAGCCATCCTAGTGGGTGTGGAGCAGTGTCTCATTGTGGTTTTGATTCACTTTTTCCTAATGGGTAATGATGTGGGGCATCTTTTCATATGCTTATCAGACATTTTTCTATCTTTTTGGGAGAAATATATTCAAATATTTTGCCCATTTTTTTTAGTTAAGTTACCTTTTTATTACGGAATTGTAAGAATCTTTTAGGATACAAGTCTCTTAGTAGAGATGTGATTTGCAAATCTTGTCTCCCATTTTGTGGGTTTTTTCCCCACCTACTTGCTAGTGTTGTCTGCAGCATTGATATTTTCAATTTTGATGTAGTTCAGTTTATCTATTATTTTTGTTGTCACTTCTGCTCCTGATGTCATATCTAAGAAATGATGGTCTAAACTAAGCTAACAAAGATTTTAGAGAATTGTTTATGTCATTTTATTTATTTATGTATGTATTTGTTTATTTATAATTCCATAGCTAGTACTGTCAGGTTTATGTGGTTTTTTAAAAAGTACAGACCCTTTCAGGACAATACATGTGTAGCTTTTTTTAAAGGGCTGCATAATATTCAATGGTATAAATATATTCTAATTTATTCAGCCACTATCTATTGATAGACATAGTCTTATTTCCAGGTTTTGTTTGTTTGTTTGTTTTGTGTGTGAGGGGTGTTTTTGTTTTGTTTTTTTTTTGTCACAAACAAGACTGCAAACTATTTACTATTTTGTTCTGATGCCTTTATTCCTGCAGGATACATCACCTAGGACGGAATGGGATGCTTCCTTCAAAATCCAAGTTGCTAAGATTTGTCGTGAACGGGAATTTGAACACTCTAGTCAGCTGGTTAGGAAAAAAGATTATGAATGCGCTGTCAAGGAGCTTTTTGTAAAAGAGCAAATTCATTTCAGAAAACTGGGCCAATCTCATGATCTATGGCTCTTTAGACAGTTTTCTTCACCTTGTTTAAGGTGGGAGAATAGACTGCTTTCCATAAAGTAGCAGAGGGAAAGAAATGCAGGAAGGTTTGGAACTAGTCACTAAGGAAAGCAGGCCAGGATGCCTTGCATTTTTTGCTTGTGGGCTTTGTTTTTGTTTTGCCATACACTGCTAAAACATAATTTAGGGACCACATAAGACACACACACACACATTCACACATTTAGTATGCCACTGTGTAAACTGCTGGAATCACTCTGGGGAAAGTGGAGCTTGTGCCAGCTCTTTGCTGAAGTCCTGTAACTGGTATTTAAGTGCTTACAGATTGTTGAAAGGGAGATTGGGCAAGCCTAAAAACCCATATTTACTAGGCACTTGTAACAAAATAAAGACATTTTAAAAAGAAAAGTGAACTGTCCAACTGTCAAGGTTCAATGGTTGAGTGTCAACCTATGAACCAGGAGGTCATGGTTCGATTACTGGTCAGGGCACATGCCCAGGTTGTGGGCTCAATCCCCAGTGTGGGGCGTGCAGGAGGCAGCCATTCAATGATTCTCTCTCATTGATGTTTCTGTTTCTCTCTCCCTCTTCCTTGTTCTCTGAAATCGATAAATAGATATAAGATAAATAAATAAAAATGAACAAAGTACATAAATGTATCAAAGTAACACACTGTATACCTTAAACTTACACAATGTTACATTGTCAAATCTACAATAATAAAAGCATAATATGCTAATTAGACCGGACGTCCTTCCAGACGACCTTCCTGATGAAGCCGGGGCTGCAGGGGAAGCCTGGGTCTCAGGTGCCTGCCGGAGGCCAGAAGGAAGCCAGTGCTGGCAGCCGGGGGAAGGAAGGCCTACTCTTGCACAAATTTCGTGCATTGGGCCTCTAGTTTATTCAATAAAAAAAGTTAAAAAGTTGAATACAATTTTTATATCATTTATTCCTATTGGTTTAAAAGGAGTGAAAAACTTATAGGAGCTTTAACTGATGTCCTGGCCTTATAACATCTGTATTAACATAACTAACGGCCAGCTTTTCATTTAGAAGAACCAGAGTAGCAGATGAGTATTTAGTATTTTTAGAGTCCTTTAAGAGCTCTTAGTGACCTATCATATTGACTCTTCATTGGACCTTACCGAACCTCCTTTTAATAAACCTTCAAATTGGTGCTGTTATTTAGAGATTCAGCTAGAGGGCCACTTTAGTGCCTTAGTGACTGAGTTAGATTCTAAGTTATATTTTAGATGCATTAACTTTTTTTTTCTGATGGTTTTAGGATCTGTCATTGCTAGGTATGAGCTAAACTAAGCAAATCGTTTGTAGAAAACTGACAACTAGATATAACTTTTTTTATTAATGGAAACTTTAATAAATTTCAAGTCAAGAGAATAGTGTACTGAACAACCATGAACCTGTGACGTGTCTTCAGCATTTATACTATCTCAGAGCCAGGTCTGTCTCAGCGTTCTCTGTGGGCCCGCATGGCAGCCACAGGGCTGTGGCTATGGGACACTTGAACTGAGGCCAGTCCAAATTGAGATGTGCCCCAAGTATAAAATGCTACCTCACAGCCTTTGGGGACATTCTGCTCTCCCTCCTGGGACTCCTCCGAGAATTCTTCTGTGACCCTCATATTTAAACAAACCTTCCCCCAACCCTATTCTCTGTAAGCCTCTTGTTTGTCTCTTTTACAACTGGTAGTTATTTAATTATTTGACTTGCTTGTTACGTTTTGGTCTGACCCCCTGCACTGTAACCTTGGGAGGGGGCACAGCATGGACTCCCTGTGAATGAACACACCACGGCAGGAATACTCAACCCCCTCGGGCCCAATACTTCCTCTTCCACAGTACATGTATTGTGGCCTCCTTTACTATCCTGATGTGAAACTCTTAGAATACCAGTAATTATTTACAATTACAATTTTTTTAAATGAAGATAATGCCCTAACTATAATATCAAAGAGAAATACAGGGAATTTGCAATAAAATAATGTGCTCTTTTTTCCCCCCTGTTTCTTGGTATTGGCAGTGTGACTTATATCAGATTAACCTTCTGCCATATAAAGTTCTAAACTCTGGTTAATGTCTTTAAAAGACACACACACACACACACACACACACACACACACACACACACACACGGCAATGACAGTCATGCACTGCGTGGTCCCTCGGTTACTTCAGGTCTCCCCTAAAGTTACCAGAGAGGCCCATCCTGCCTGAGTCCCTAGTACAACACCGCAAGCCCCATCCTTCCCATCCCTCAGCCTGTTTCCCCCCACCCTCCCCGCCACAGCACTTAGTACCACTGACTCTCTCTGTGTTTTTCAAATTGTCTCCTCACACTAAGAAGCTCCCTGAGGGCCAGGGGTTTTCATTCACCCCTGTTCCCTCCGCACCTCCATCAGTGCCGGAATGTAACAGGTGCTCAGCAAATTGTCAATCAACAAATGAATTTTTCACTTCTTGCCCTGTCTTCTATGATTCTTCAGCAAAAAATGGCTTATGAATAACTGGATTGTGGGCAGCTATCAAAATGAAAAAGCCTCCCTCATCAGCTCATCATTGAACCCAGCCAGTCCCTCGGTGGGTCTCTCACCCGTGCTCCTCCACAGTGGAAAGTCTCTTAGAGTGAAATGGTAGGAGGTGAAGAGACTCACCACCTGTAACTTTTCCCTGTCATATTCAGACTTTTAGAATGTCACCTTTGACTGGCAATACATACGTGAAATAAATGCCACTTTGTTCAGGTGGAGAGGCAGGAAGCTGAGAGGTGATCAATTTGAAGGACAAACAGTAGTGTTACAGAAAACTGGAGAAGAACCAAGCAATACTCAGAGAGATGGAGTTACATTTATTACGCGCGGGTCCAGAGGAAAATGTCTCTCAAATTCTGGGCCCCAACATGGAGGAATTTTCCCTATTATATGTTTTTACCTTCTTTGTCTCCCAAATATGGGGTGTTTCCAGCCCCTTTTGCAAGTTCTTAAAGAGCTATGTGCTGGGGCCTTGAGACCTCAACCAAAGGCCTGGCCTGGTGCCAGCTCTGATAATTTTGTCCGGGGAAGGTTTAATGGCCTCTCTGAAGTGGGAGTAGTCTCATTTTCCTTATTATTTAAGCAAGCAAGCATTTACAGAAGCCAAATAGCAGGGTTAAAATTTCAAACAGCAGTTTTTATATAAGATGGATGCTTCAGTAGAGTCTGATCTAGGACTGACTGGAATTTGACCTCCTGGAGCATCTTGGAGCGGACACATTGCCGGCTGGGATGGTGGTGCTAATTCCTAAAAAGAGGGAATATAATTTGGTTAATTTAGATGAAGTCTTAACTTTATTTGCTATTTAATGCAACTTGGTAAAGAGTTCTATCAAGTAGAAGAAGCTTTTGGGGAAATGAAAGCACATATTATCTGGACCAGTGGAATAGTACATTTTTAAAAATACTCTACATTGAGCCATAGGAGGAGACCAAAGGAGGGGAGGCATGAGGAAGAGCAGGAGCTGCGTAGCAGGCTGCCGTTGTGGAGCACAGAGGGGGCGTTTGCTAATTTGCCCACAAGGTACTTGGGAATTACCATCAGCATCCCTCGAGTATTTAAGTAATAGATCAGGTGCAATACATTGTTCTTTTACCAAAATGTAAATCAGTTTTCTTCTTCCAAGTTGGGGAATTTCAAAGAAATAGCATTCAAGGATGACGCCTGAGGGTTAGTGAGGCTTTAACTCTTCCTGGCTTTGTTCCTCTTCCCTTCACCATGTAGACTGGACATGACAGCCCACTTGTAATTCTCATGTCATAAGGAGTATGCTACAGTGATCATGTAAGGGAATCATCCTGTTTGTTAAGGAGACGCTTTTCCTAACTTACAATGCCTTGTTTACTTTCCTGTTATTGTAATGGTGGCTGTGACGGGAGAATTTCATGTGCTTGTTACTTTCTCCACTCTCGTATTAACACAAATGGTGCCTTGCCCAGCTGGCGTGGCTGAGTGGTTGAGCGTTGACCTATGAACCAGGAAGTCCCAGTTTGATTCCCAGTCAGGGCACATGCCTGGGTTGCGGGCTTGATTCCCACTGTGGAGTGTGCAAGAGGCTGCAGATCAATGATTCTTGCTCATCATTGATGTTCTATCTCTCTCTCTCTCTCTCTCCTTTCCTCTCTGAAATAATATATATATATATATATATATATATATATATATATATATTTAAAATAATTTTTAAAATGTTGCAAATAATCAGTGTACTAATCAATGTTATTTGAACAACAAACAGTGTAAATTGTAAGAATGAAGGACCCGAAAGTTGGCACATACAGTGATGACCACCCTGAGCTATGGTCTCCTAAAGCAATTCAAAGTAAATAAATTTTCTTTGAATAATGGTTACTTTGGCTACCTTTTAACTGCCCAAGTAAACTATACCTGGAAATCTCTTAGTATGACAAAACTGGCTCGTAGTTCAAATAAAAATGTTTAATACTATACGGAATCTATATGAAATTCATTTTCAGAAAATATTTCCATCCATTGTCAGCAGGAGCTAAGAGTAGAGAACTGTACCTAGCTTAGTGACTGGCATAAAGTAGATGCTCAATTAACATTTGGTAAATGCATACTGTAACTGAATGTTGAAGGAACAAAAGTTGAGTAGTAAAAACAGCAAACCTCTCCTTCTTTGCCCCCAAGTCTCTTCCTTCCTCTCTCTCTCTCTCTCAGGGGTCCTCAAACTATGGCCCACGGGCCACATGCGGCCCGCCGAGGACATTTATCCGGCCCGCCGGGTGCCGCTGCCTGTCCTGCTTAGCAGCTGACTCATCCCGGGCCCGCAGTGCGCATAGGAATTTGTTCACAGTTTTTTTTTTAAACTATAGTCCGGCCCTCCAACGGTCTGAGGGACAGTGAACTGGCCCCCTGTTTAAAAAGTTTGAGGACCCCTGCTTAATCACTGCAGCATGGTTTTTAGGAGTAGAGGTATCGGATAAGTATGGAAACTGGCCTTTCACTTGAATAAAGTGTTGTAAGCAGAAGGGATTACTAGTGGAGAATAGTGTTGATACAGTGTATATAGTTAATAGTGTCAGTGTAGTTAATGTTTTATAAGTACATACCATATGGGAGACAGTGTCTACTAGCTGCTCTAAGTCCGAGATGTTAAGGAAAGTGAAAGTTTGTGTCCCTGTGGTTAACTGTTCGGTTGTCAGCCTGCCTGAAGCAGATTTGACACCATATTAGAAACAGGAAGAAGCAGAAGAACAACAAAGGCTCTGTGTAGAACCAAGAGGGTGGAGGCAACACACCTTGCTTGCACAGCACATTTCTGCATAAAATGAGCTGGTCTCTCAGTTGATGAAATGACTTCTGATTTGGCTGCAATATCTCTCTGGGATGGCTCTATGGATTCAATAAAACAAAGTTAAAGAAAAACCTGTTGGTGGGAATATATAACTAACCATAGAAATTAGTGCCATCCAGTATATTACTCAGGAAGAGGATTAAATACTGGTATGAATAAAAATAGTATCTATTATTGTTCTCCCTGGGATAAACTTCTTATAAGGACTGTCAGTCATCCTGCATAAGGGCCTAGGTTATTATGGGTTGGATTGGGAACAGTGCTTGCTCTCTTTCTATTGTGTAATAGTCCACGATTAGATGAATAGTGGGGTTTATTTTGCCTTGAAGGGTCTGGTGCAGTTACAGTTGGTTTGGAACTGTGTTTGATATATGTTTAAATGCTGTTAAAATGATTTGTATACCTTTAAACATTTATTTCTGGTTATGGCATGCTATGTTGAGCTTAATATGCCCTTGACTTGAAACTAGACCCCTGAACCAGAAATGGGCTACCTGGTTCTAGTTCTAGGTCTACCTTTGACTGTTGTGGTCATTTTAATGAATTAATTCATAAACATTGATTGCATTTTCCTGCATTAAGTTCTGGAAAAACAAAAAGGAATAAACCCCAGGTCTTTTCCTTAAGAAGTCAGTATAGTTGGAGGCTGAACCCAAAACACCTCTGGTGGGGAGAGTGGGGAATACGCCTGGAGGAGGAGGTAAGAGCCGAACGCAGTAGAAGTTGCCACCTGGGAGATCAGGGCTCTGTAGGGCATTTGGGCCAGAGGCAGTGGCACTGCAGTTTGTTACTAGTGTGCTCAGAGGGTTGGGAACAGCGCTTACTCTCTGGTCGTGGACGAGGAGGGAGGCAGGAGGTGAGGCTGCAGGAATGTGATCTATGGACTGGTTCCCGCACCTGAAAATGAGACTGTGTTAATACTAGAAGGCTTCTGTGGAGCTCACTCACTTTCTTGAAAAATTTCACATTGCTACTGTAGGGGAGGAAAAATTCATCTTTTTTTCCCCCTTTACCCTTCCCCATCTTAGGTTCATTGGCTGGGGCCCTGTAAATTAGACTGACAAAAGGCAGATTAACAAGAGAAAAACACAAGTTTATTAACATGTGCATGGCCCAGGTACCGGCAAGGAGTAACAGTGGAATGGCTGGAATTTGGTGGCTATATACCTAATTTATTAGGGAAAGGGAGGGAGAGAGGGGACTTTTTGGAAAGACAAAGGGGCCCTTAGGAGACTGGATGGGAGGTAGGATATTTTGAGACAAAGTCTATCTGATGTGGTTCTGACCTCTCCTCTCAAGAGTTGGTCCCAGTGGCAGCATTTATGACATTTGCTATTAGGCAAATAGTTGGTTTCAGGAGCTCAAATGCCTTCAGCGCAAAATAATTTTTATGTCAAAGTGGCATATTTTGGGGTGTCCTATCTTGATCCCCTTTGCTACTTCTTAGTTAGTAACAAATCAGCCCGCCAGCCCAGGGCTGGATTTAGCTGTCTGGAGTTTGCTGACATTTTGAACAAGGCTGTCCTAAGTCCAGGTTGGCATGACGCATGTTCTGAATTACCAGACTCTTCCATATGCTTCCCTATCTCGGTGTCTGTCTCGTTGTGTAGGCCTCTGTGTCTCTCCTTCTGCTTCTTCTTAATCTGCCCTGGAATTTTTCTCTGCGTCTATCTCCTCTGGACT
Organism: Plecotus auritus; assembly: GCF_963455305.1. Taxonomy (NCBI): domain Eukaryota; kingdom Metazoa; phylum Chordata; class Mammalia; order Chiroptera; family Vespertilionidae; genus Plecotus; species Plecotus auritus. The sequence continues at coordinate 143,201,345 of NC_137770.1, forward strand.
TGAGTGTTCATTTCTGTTTTTCTGGCTCTTCCATCCCCACCCCCCTTAATGTGTGGACATCCTACACATTTGGCTGGACTTGCTGTACATATTCTCAGGTGCTCCTTAAACAGACATACTTTGTATTTTCAAGTATTTGTGTTAGTGAGAAATATGCATATATAAGAGGCTGAAGTGATTATATTTTAAGGTTAAATCACTATGCATAAGGAATTTCTTTATCCATTTTCCTCTGGAAGAAATGAATCAGATAGAACTTGAATAGGTATGCAGTCTTTTTAGTTGCCAAAAGAAGTTTTAAATTACATGTGTTGTTATAATTACTCTGTTAAAAGACTGCAGTTGATGGAAGCACTAAGAGATAGCCTATGTAGGTCATTGGAACGTTGGACAATAATTTATATCTGGATGACTGCTGATGCCCCAGGAAACAGGGCTGAGATGAAGCGCTCTGCTTCTGTGGCCGCCAGGCCTCCCTTCTGTAACCGGGTCAGTGAGCAGATCAAAGCAGGGTGGGACAAAAGTAGTTTTCATATGGAAAATAATACAATAATTAATAAGTAATAACAAGCATAAACTCCTTTTTGTGTATTCACAACTGTAAGCCTACTTTTGCCCCAGCCTGTATTCATTCATTTACACCGAGCTTACAAATAAACAGATGTGCAAATTAGAAAGCTATTCATATTTTCTGATAGTGACGATGATTCTTAAAAGGTAAGTGTTCTGAATCCTCTACGACTACCCTGCCGGCACTTGCCCCTGGAGCTTTGGGGGCTGAGAACCCTCCTGCATCCTAGTGTGCTCGGTGGGAGCCGCCTTCCCAGCAGCCCCGGTCTGAGCTGCTCTGCTCTCCTGACACACAGGTTGCTCTCTTCTCTCGGTGGAGGTGACGTATGTAGCCAGAGTTGTCCTTCTTCCTTCTTCCTCTTTCTTTCATAACTTACTTTCCACTTCAGGCACGGTGTTTGTTAGTTGTTGGTTTTTCACCTATACACACACATCTTTTCTGACTTCTCTTTTGATCTTCAGTCTCTTATTTTCCTCTTTCTCTTTATATGTATACACACACACACACACACACACTGAGTGGCCAGATTATTATGATCTCTGAACGCATAATAATCTGGCCACTCAGTGTATATCCTATATAATAAAAGGCTAATATGCAAATTGTCCCCTCGACCAGGAGTTCGACCAGCAGGCAGGCTGGCCAACTGCCCATGTCCCCTCCCCCTGGCCAGGTTGGCTGGACCCCACCCATGCACGAATTCATGCACCAGGCCTCTAATATATATAAAATCTCCCCTGATTTTACTTGGAAAACATATAGTTGGCACTTGGAACATTTACCTATCAAAGAATTTCAGAACCATACATTTTGAAGTGGAATAAAGCTTAAGGACAATGTCTTCAGTCTCCAGAGCTCCCAAAAGCTCCGGGAACATACAAGTGACCTTTCTCTCCAGTTGGACAGTAAATTTGTCTTAAACAAATTTACACCAATAGTTTTCCATATAATGAGTGTGTTATTATCAACTAGCAACAAAAGAACAGGTATTGAAACCACGAGTGTTCTATTAAAAATGAAACAAATAAAACATAACAGCTAACAGAAGCCAGACATGAGGATACATCCCCAGACTTTGTTAGTACATTATCTCATTTGTTTTTTACAAAAACAGTCCAAACTATGTTTTGTGTTTTGCTTCAAGGACCAGGCTTCAAGAGAAGTAAATATTTTTCTATATAATTTCCATTAGTATTTTGTTTTTTGTTTAATGGTTAATGTTGATTATCTTCTGGTATTTTTCTGCATTAAAACACATGCAATGGTATTTCATTTCCATATGGGTCATACAGAATTTTGTGGACTAGTTTAGAAAATGAACTTCTATCTGTAACATGGAATTATAGAGAAAATACATTCTGAGTTGGGAACTGCCTAACTAACTTGTAAACCAACAAAGGGCTTTTTACTTTGTACCATATTGAAATGCATTCCAAAGCATCTCATCCATCCAGCATCCAAGAAAAGAAGAAATCTTTTTTATAATTAGACAAGAAAAGCCTTACTTTTGCTTTGAAATCAACACATTGTCTTACAGTTAGTCATAGTCAGTGATGGAAACACCTGAGAAGCTTTTAGAGAATCTTTTAAAATTTTACTGCAGAAAACTTTAAAGACCAATTAAAAAATATTACTTATAAGTTCACTGAAAACTTCAGGATTTTTCATGGCTAAGAGTCATAACAATCATGAAAGCATGACCCACTTCTCAAATATTTTGGAGGGGTCTAACAACTGCTGTTCAAGGTTATTTTTTTAATGTTCTTTTACAGGTATTAGTCTCTAAGGAAAACTGCCTGAAAGATAAACATTTTCTAGTCAAGAAATAGAAGTAAAGGATTCACTTTCCAAGAGAATTTCAATTTTATAACTTCCCATATTAAAGTTTTGGTGTGAAAAGTATGTTCATGGAAAGTAATAGGAGAAATATTTCATTTTTTACGTGTTGTTTTTATGACCATTCATTTTACAAATGATCCTTTGTTTGTTGAAGAATTATTAAAACCACATAGATGTCTTTCCCACTCTAAACTTTGGGACGAAAGTCAAGGAGTTTATAGTAGGATCTTAAGGTACTTGCTGCCATAATTATAATTGGTATTCTACTAAATAATCATGTAGTATTTCAAGAATCGTAGACTATATTTGAAAACACACATCAAAATTTGCTGGTTACTTTCTTTTTCCTACATGATATATTAATTTAAGGCTATTTAATGGGATATAATTGAATACTAGTTATTTCAATTTCTTTGCTACTTGATCAAGATCTTGCTCTTTTAAGCATTATATGAAGTCATTGGTACCCACTCTTACATGGTAAAATAAGGTATTTTACAGATTGTGGAAAATATTACTCTGAAGCTGATGAACAATTTCTGTGCTAGTCAACACACTATTATTTTTACAAAATTACAGTCTATGGGTTAAAACATGAGTATTTTTTTCTTTTGATTTTATTTGGTATACTTGTTAGTATTGTGTTTTACTCAAGTAGTTTTACCAAAGCAAGTACAGTGGATGGATTCCCCCTGCCCTTTATACATACAGCCCATAGAATGGCATCAGACAGTGACTAACTTACTTGCAGAAATGCAAATGTTGGTTATTCTGATGCTCTCCTGGCATATTACTCTTATCACCGTGACGTTATTTAAGGCTTTTTACAAATATAATCGGAAAACGTGTACATGGGAGCACGGGGGAGGGCTTATCCAATGCAGTGATGCTTGTCTGTTTCAGGCAGGGCCTGTAGAAGAGTGGGCGCCCAGAAACAGTGCAGTGCGCGCTGGCCCAGGAGAACCGCAGTGGGTTTGTGCAGGCTGAGGCAGGCGTTTGCGGATAAGCCGTCTGCACGATGTGACAGCGTGGCTCTGTTCACCTTGGGGCTTGCAGGTGCCTTCTCAGTAGAGTTTTAGAGTTGTTCCTTGGTTCTTTCTAAATACTTGGTTATATCTTTTGGGATTGATAAATTTTCAAAGCAGACTTCCTAAATTCATGCCTTTCTGCTGCATAAGAAGCTGTCCTTTGGTAAATTAGGAAAAGAGGCGTTGAAAGGTTTCTCCTGAGACTTTTGGACATCCGTAGTTTTCCCCCCACCCTCTTTAGTTTATATGGCCAACCTAAAAACTGTGGTTGATAGGTTATTTGATATGTTTTAAAGTCATTATACCTCGAAAATTGATAAGACACATATAGAGGCAATTGTTTATGTTCACATATGCATGTGTACATATGTATATGTGTGTCTCTATGAATGTATTGAATATATACATAAAGATATATATATATGTGTGTATACAGTATATATAAAAATGTTCAAAATATTAATAATGGTTATTTTAGGTATCAGTGTTACAGAATGTTTTTATGTTTTTTTCCTAATTTTCATCTACATTAATTTTTTCCCCAAGAACCCCAAATCTATATTTTGTGAACAAAAATAAAACTTCATATATTGGGAAACAAAAGAACATTGATGGCTAATATTCAATTTTGTGTTTTTAGAATTCTGATTTAAATCTCAAACCTTTAATGAAATGTGCTACCTACACACAAATACATTTTTTTAGTTTACAAATGCAAGTATTTGTAGTTCTGGGATAGTAATTTGTATTAAATATCATAAAGCTGTTTATTTTGTGTTAAATCTGTTAAACATTTATTAGTATTAAAAATTAAAGAGTAAAACACTTCAGAATTGTAGATATTTTGTTTAAAAAACAAGTGAACATCAAACTTAAAACCTAAAGGGAAAGACTGACAGATTTAACCACATATAACTGAAAACTTCTTATCGTCAATGCTTATCATAAGTAAAATCAAAAGAAGAACATGGAGAAACGCTGGCAACTATAAAGGCATGTGTGTATAATGAAGAAAAATCAATTCAGTAGAAAATGGGTAAAAAATATGAATAAGAAAAACCACAGATAAATATAAATGATCAATAAATATGAAAATGTTCAACCACAATAGTAATCAGTATAAATTAAAACAACAGTTATACATTGTTGATAAGAATATAATCAAGTCTTTCTGGACAGTAATTTGGTACATTTTTCAATTCACAAATGTAATATGTAGCAGGTTCACTTTTTACCTTTATAATTAGAAAAAAATGACTAATAATTTGATGCATTAAGAAAAAGCCAAACAGAAAACCACATGGAAAATACACACAAAGCGTTTCTTAAAAGTTAGAGGGGCCCTAGCTGGTTTGGCTCAGTGGATAGATTATCGGCCTGTGGACTGAAGGGTCCCAGGTTCGATTCTGGTCAAGGGCACATGCCCGGGTTGTAGGCTCGATCCCCAGTAGGGGGCGTGCAGGAAGCAACCAACCAATGACTCTCTCTCATCATTGGTGCTTCTATCTCTCGCTCCCTCTCCCTTCTTCTCTGAAATCAATAAAAAAATAAATTAAAAGAAAAATACACAAAAAAAGAGGGGAAGCAAAGGTTCAAAGTAGTGAATATTTATTAATCACCAATTATGTGCCAATTCTTTGCATACGTTATTTTAGTTAAGTCTTTAGTTACTAATTTAGCAACTATATATTAAACACCTACTGTTGTTACAGATAGATGGAAAAGGAAATAGGCACCCAAATATGTCCTTTGAGATCACACAGATAGTTGATTGGGAAGCCAAGAATTTAAATCTAGCTAGAATTTCGAGGATGTTCTCAAATTTACTGCTCAAATGGTTGATCTACTAATGGTCACCCGACTGTTGGTAGGATTAGCAGACTATGCCTTTCTGCGCCTGTCTGTGTCCACATACCTTCTCCTTGGTAGTTTAATTTCTCCATTTCCTGGTGGAGGCCCTCGCTTTTCTCAGTGGTCATCAGGCTAATGGTTCCTTTTGCATCACTTTGCATCTTGTCCACTGAGTTTGTAATCTAGCTCAGGAAGGTATTCCCCCCTCCCCAGGCAAACAGTGATGTACTTTGCATATTAATGGGCAGAGCTCAATACTGAAGGCAAGAACCCTTAATTACCTGTAAAATGTTTTCAATAGAATCTATTAGCATGCTGACAAATATCAAATTGAGGTTGCCTTTTGGAAATCTCATAGCATAACATTTCAGAAATCCTCTTCAGCAGTCAGCAGAATCTCACGGAAATGTTAGACCCAAACCAGAGAAAAAAATTCTTTGATCTTGTAAAAGACTCTTGGTTCTTTGAATTGTATTTAGCAAAGGGGGAAAGGAAAGGATTTGGAGTGTGGGAAGATAGGAGATAGACTGATGGAAGAATGCAGTCTGCTAGAACAATGGAGATGCTAGGTTAATGAATTTTAGTCTATTTTTAAAAGTGAAAAGGTAGCGGAATAGGAAAGTGGAGAATGTCCTAAGTGAGGAGCAGTGCCAGACCCTACATGGAAGGGAGAGACTGGAGACAGAGCTTGTCTTTTCTGCTTCCTCCAGCATAAGTGGTGGCCACTAACTTGTGTTTTCCTCTTGTCATGCTTGCACCCACCTTGCCAGAGTTGGCTTCATAATAAATTGCAAGGCGATCATTTCTAGTGGCTAAGGAATTTCTACTGTTACACATCGTTAGTTCATCTGCCTCTGGCTGAATTCACAGGGTTCTTTCCACATGCCATTCCCTTTCCTCATCTTCCCCAGTATTTGTGCTTTTTCTCCTGTATCTAGTTTTCTCATTTTCAGCCTCTTCTCTCTGGTCCTCAGCCCTAGAATCTGCCTTTGGTATCTATAACACTGTGCTTCAAAACACTGAAAATAATGTATTAATTTACCGATTGATCATTCAGACAGCATTTGTTGAGTTCTTACTACATATACCAGGTATCAAGGAAGGAGAAGGACATCAGTAAAAGGCAACTTCTGTGTCCTTGAGGAGCTTATGGTTTAAATTACAAGCTCACACTGACTTAGACCACAGAATTAGAATGAGGTGATTAGAAAGGGCTGCAGAATACAAGGCAGGGGGCTAGCTGCTTTCAAGCCAGAGAGGGAGCAGAGCTCAGCTGGAAGAGGGAAAGGGCTGAGTGGCTCCAGGGCATCTGTGAGCCCGGAGCTGCTGTCCAACAATGACCTCATTATCTGGTGATCTCATTACCTTGTGGTAGGATTTCCCAGGTCTGGCAAGGAGTCTCAGCTGTCCAGGCACACTGCTTTTCTGCTTCCTCCTTTATGTTGTCTGCCCTGCTCTTCCGTAATTAGGAAACAGCGATGTTCCCATAGTCTGTCCCTTCTTTCCTTTACCTTCAAACTTGGTTTAAAATGCCTTCCTCCTTTGAAGCCTTCTGGATTGGCCCCAGCTTGCGGTCAGGACATTGAGTGAGGAGGGTATCCTTGATTGAAAGGGTTCCATGGCCTGTCTTTATTCTCATACAGCAAAAACATTCATACAGATAGGTATACTGTAATCTACGCAAGCTTCAATTTAAAACAAGATGAGTTTGGAGGATAAATACCTTATCTTTTAAGGGAAAATACCATCTGATTCATTTTAGACTCTTGCAGATAACAAATGATTTTGTCATGTTGTGGTTTGCAGCTGTAAGGCTAGATAAATGGTCTAAGTCAGTGGTCGGCAAACTGCGGCTCGCGAGCCACATGCGGCTATTTGGCCCCTTGAGTGTGGCTCTTCCACAAAATACCATGGCCTAGGTGAGTCTATTTTGAAGAAGTGGCGTTAGAAGAAGTTTAAGTTTAAAAAATTTGGCTCTCAAAAGAAATTTCAATTGTTGTACTGTTGATATTTGGCTCTGTTGACTAATGAGTTTGCTGACCACTGATCTAAGTTAAAACACTCAAGTCTTGAAAGCATAAATTAAGATGGTGATCATGTTCAATGACTTACTTTTTGGCTTGAAAAAAAATCCTGCAAATTTTCTTGAGTTATAGAGGCCTCTAGTGTATTTAAGTACTTATTTATTTTAAAAGATTTTCACTGATTTTGAGAGACAGAAAGAGAGACAGTGAGAGAGACATACCCCTATCAGGAGTCAAGCTCGAAACCTGGGCACGTGCCCTGACCAGGAATCAAACCGGCAACGTTTCGCTGCACGGGAAAACATCTAACCAACTGAGCCATACCAGCCAGGGCTTACGTATTATTGTTGCCAGAGATGGGGGCTATATAGATTATTATAGAAAACTCCAAGGAAGTACTACATCTTAAATTATGAATCAGTTTATAAATCTCCTTACCTTTCAGGAATAGATTTTTTATGCAAAATGAGAGTCCAGTCCTTGGTAGGGGCTTATGGGATCCTGTTAATCATAAAGTATATAGATCACCTAGATTCTTTTCTCTCATCTGCCTGCCTTTAAAAAAAAAAAGATAATATTCAAGTAAACATTTATTGAACACTTGCTACATTGCCCAGTGTGGTAGCAAGGAGTAGGCGCTGGGGATACAGGGTTAAGATTGTGTCTTGCCCTCAAGGAGCTCACATCTAGCTAGGCAGAGTCATGGAAACCATCATCAGAGCTTGTGTAGTGTGTTAGAGACACAGTTTCTGTACCTTGCAGCCGGGAGGACTGAGAGTTCCGCTGTGGGAGGGAAGTATGTGGGCTGACAGGGAAGCTATATCGTAAGACGTTACATTGAAGCTACATTAAATATAGCCAGCTCTACCACAGCCTTATTATCCTAAAAATGGCTCTAGAAAGAGATTGCCTAGTAGATACATTCCTTATGGCTATTAAATGAAGGCCTTTTATCCAGAGAGTCCTCAGGGTAATGGAGTCATTTTGTAGCTAAAAAGGCTATAGTAATATATGTATTATGAACGGTTGGGTGGCATATGCTTGAGAAAAGAGAAAGATAATCATTGAAACCTGGTTAAAGCTCATTTTTCAAATGAATTCAACTGTTAGGACCAGAAGGAACCAGGACCCACCCAGTCCAACTTCCTCATTAGGTGAGGCCAGGGTGGTGGTGGTTAGTCTGGTCCTGTGGAAGCCAGAACCAACTCCAGATCTCTTGGATCCTGGTTGGCACTGTGTGGTCCCACATAGCCTGGAGGAGCTTGGAGGTCTTATTGGCCTTACTGAGCTCCTATCAAAAGGATGAGAAAAGCTGTGGGTTTTGTTGCGGAATTAAGCATGACCTTGTGATCTTGGACAAGTTATTTAATTTTTCTGAATGAAGTTCTCTCTTCTTTAAAATGGAGATAAAATTTAAATATAATGGAATTGTTTGGCAGGCTTTAAAATGCCTAGGATTTTACTGGGTTTAGGATAGCGGTTTAGAGCTAATTAAAAAAGAGGGCCTTTCTGCCTAGTTGGTGTGGCTCAGTGGTTGAACATCGACCCATGAACCAAGAGGTTTGATTCCTGGTCAGGGTACATGTCTGGGATGCAGGCTCAATCCCCAGTAGAGGATATGCAGAAGACAGCCGTTGGATGTTTCTATCTCTCTGTAAAATCAATACAAAAAAAGAAGGCATTTCTTGTAGCAATATTTTTTTTCTGATATATTTCCTCAGGCAAGGGTAACAACAACAAAAAAATAAACAAGTGGGACTACATCAAACTAAAAAGTTTTTGCACAGCAAAGGAAACCATCAACAAAATGAAAAGACAGCCCACTGAATGGAAGAATATTTGCCAATGTTACATCTGATAAGGGGTTAATATCCAAAACTTATAAAGAACTTATACAACTCATCACCAGAAAAACAAACAATACAATTAAACAATGGGCAAGGGACCTGAATAGACACTTCTCCAAAGAGGACATACAAGTGACCAATAGTCATATGCAAAGATTCTCAACGTCACTAATTATCAGAGAGATGCAAGTTAAAACCACAATGAAATATCACCTCATACCTGCCAGAATGGCTATCATCAATAAATGAACAAACAACAAGTATTGGTAAAGATGTAAAGAAAAGGGAACCCTTGTGCACTGTTATGGAAATTGCAGATTGGTGCAGCAACTGTGGAAAGCAGTGTGGAGTTTCCTCAAAAAATTAAAAATGGAACTGCCTTATGACCCAGTGATTCCATTTCTAGAAATATATCCGAAGAAACCGAAATACTAATTCAAAAGAATATATACACCCCTATGTTCATTGCAGTGTTATTTATAACTAGAGGCCCGGTGCACGAAATTCGTGCATGGGGAGGTGTCCCTCAGCCCAGCCTGCACCCTCTCCAATCTGGAACCCCTCGAGGGATGTCCAACTGCCCGTTTAGGCCTGATCCCGATAGAATCGGGCCTAAACGGGCAGTTGGACATCCCTTTCACAATCCAGGACTCCCAACTGCTCGCCTGCCTGCCTTCCTGATTTCCTCTAACTGCTTCTGCCTGTCAGCCTGATCACCCCTAACCACTCCCCTGCCAGCCTGATTTTCCCTAACTGCCCTCCACTGCAGGCCTGGTCACCCCTAACTGCCCTCCCCTGCAGGCCTGTTCCCCCCCAACTGCTCTCCCCTGCAGGCCTGGGTCCCCCCCGACTGCCCTTCCCTATAGGCCTGGTCGCCCCCAACTTCCCTCCTCTGCCGGCCTGGTCACCCCTAACTGTCCTCCCTTGCAGGCCTGGTCCCTGCCAACTGCCCTCCCCTATCTTGTGGTGGCCATCTTCTGTCCCCATGGGGGCATCCATCTTTGACCACATGGGGGCAGCCATCTTGTGTGTTGGAGTGATGGTCAATTTGCATATTACTCTTTTATTAGATAGGATAGCCAAGATCTAGAAACAGGCCAAGAGCACATTAGTAGATGAGTGGATAAAAAAACTGTGGTACATTTATGCAAGGAAATACTATTCAGCAGTAAAAAAGAAAGACATCTTACCTTTTGCGACAACATGGATAGACTTTGGAGAGTATTATACTAAGTGAAATAAGCCAGTCAGAGAAAGACAAGTACCATATGATTATATGTGGCATCTAATGTACAAAATAAAGTAACAAACAAAATAGAAACAGAGTCATAGATACAGAGAATAGACTGACAGCTGTCAGAGGGGAGAGGGGTTTTGGGGCTTGGTGGAACTCATAGACACAGACCAGAGGGAAAGGTGGAAGGTTGGGGTGTACAAGAAGATACAGGTATGAATAGTGATGGAGACTTGACTTGCATGGTGAACACACAATACAGTGTACAGATGCTGTATTATAGAATTGTACACCTGAAATCTATGTAATTTTATTAACCAATGTCTTCTTAGTAAATTTAATGAAAATAAATAAAATAAATAAAAAGCGGGAGTCCTCATTCTCATTCCTATGGGATCTTTTGCTACATAGCAGCTACATAATCCCACTGGGTTGATAAAGTAGAGGAGATTTGGTAAAAATCTAGTTGAAAAGTTTTCTCATTTATGTGTTTTTTTTTTTCTTATTTTAATGGATAGGTATGGAATTTCTTTAAGAATTATGGTTCTGAATTTGAGTTCATTTTCACTGTCACTGTATTTTGTCTTTTTGGTATTTTAAGCCTAATATCATTCTTGTTTTTCTTTTTAATATATTTGCATTAGCTTAACATGCATTTTTTTAAAGTTTTATATATCATGAATGTGCCACGGTGATTTCCCCACCAGTGCCTGTCCTTCAAGTGTTAAATATGCTATTATAGTGCAAAGTATTGTAATTCTTTTCAGGAATAAATCTCTTCTATTGCAGTTTCTGTGGCATTCAACACTTTGAGACACTTTTTTATAACGTATTTCCTAATTGGCGATATTTTTCTAAAATGATTTATGTTGTGGCATGACATTTTGCTGCCACACATTCAAGAGTACACACAGCCTTGAAAGTCTAATTCTGAAAAGATCAACAAAAGAAGTTTTTAAAAAACAATTTCTCTCCAGCATGAGTAAAGTATTTTTGTATTTTATTCATAGCTGATTGCATAGAAAAAATTACACGTTTCTTTTCCTGTCTGTACTTCTGGCGCCACATATTTCTGTAGTAGTGACCTCAGTAGGGTTTGTAGCCCCTGAAAATAGGTAGGTCCCGTTTGTCAGCCCCGTTGAAAATGATTTTGCAATAGTGCTAGCCTCTATCTGTCACACACAAAAAGATAACTGGATCTGAAATTTAGCATGATTGCATCTATTTCAAAAGTCATAGTATTAATAACAATATTCCCAGCTATTCTCTCTCACCCCTGCCTGGGCTTTTTTGACGGATAGGCCTGGTATCCTCTATGCCTTTCAAAGAGTCACGTGGTAGAGAACACATTTCCAAATTCTGAGCTGTCATCAGGTCTTTGGGGTACTTTTGGTGTGTGTTTTTCTATTTGTTTGTTTATGTTTTCTGTGGGCATATTCTTTTAGCAGACATTATATTAAGAGCAAAGAACAAGATGATTTATTTTCAGAGATCTGCTGTACAACACTCTGCCTATAGTTAACAATACTATATTGTACTATTAAAAAGGTGTTAAGAGGGCTCTTTCCACATGTTAAGTGTTCTTTCCACAATAATAATAATAAAAAAAAGAATAAAGACAGCATTTGTCACTGTGGAATAGTTTTGGTTTTTATAAATTTAGTCTTCCAATGAAACAGGTCTTTTTCTTTGCTTTGGAGTGGGGAGATGAAAGGCATCCTTTTTGAAGATTCTTCAGGCAAAGAGAAAAATGTGACATTGCTCTTGGAGGAATGGTTGTAGATCCACAAAAGTAAAAAGTAAAATTTAAGATGTGACTTGAAAAGGCAAATATTAGACCCTTGAAATTTGGAGGTGTTGACAGAAGACTGTCAACTGTGTTCCTAAAAGTCATTTGTTGCCCTAAGTGCTTGGGGTTATTCCCAGCTGTTCTCTTCGGATGTCCAGAGGTGAATGCATTTCCTGTGCCCAGGACAGGAAGGCCTGCATTGCTAGTGACTGTCTTCCCCAGCAGAGGAGATGGGATTGGTGCTTATGAGAGTGTTTAATTCTAGTTGGAAGCGAGTTTTGAGAAGTAACAAATAGATGTTTGCCATGTCCTTCACAGTATTAGGTGTTGGGACCGAGACAAAGCAAAATAAAACATGGCCCTGGATCCAAGGTGTACACGAGACGTCGAGCACAATCCTCAGTGCTGTTGGGAACCAGAGGAAGCTAATGTGAGGCTGAAAGAGCTCAAAATCTAATTGGCAAATCATTTAGGATTCTGTTTTTCTCACTGATTTTGCAAGTGACAGAAAATAACTCATGCTGGCTCAGTCACGAAGAGACTTACTGACCTATGTATACAAAATTTCAGGAGTAGTTTGATCTAGAGGCCCCCAGAATTTACCTGGACCTGATTCTTTCTTTATGCCTCAACTCCACTTTCTTCATGTTTACTTCATCTTCGCCCTTGTGCTAGTAAGATGGCCTCAATAGTCTCCGTTCTACACTTTCCATCTTTGAGTCCAGTCAGAAAGTGTCTTCCCTTAATGAGTAAAAGTCTTGGACCTGTCATTGATCTGTGTTGCATTGTGTGCCTGTCCCTGAAGCAGTCACCACATACAGGGGAACGGAAAGTGCTCATTTCTTGGGCACAGTTCACATGTTCCACTCCTGGAAATGGGCTGGGAGTCAGAGAGAGCCTGATGCCAGAGGAGCTGAATAGATGCCGGCAGCAAGAACGGCTGGTGTCCATTGCAGGGAGGACAAGAGAAAAAAATGACATCAAACAGTTAGAGGGTGATTATATAATTATTTCATTAAATGTGCTATAGGAGTTAAGAGAAGGACATAAGCAAGGACGAGAGTCATTGAGGTATTAAAGCTTCATAGGGCAGATGGATATGAACTTGGCCTTTAAGGATGGAGCGGATTTTGGGTTTGACTCTCCCAAGAGGCTAATGAGGCTGATGACAGTGAAGTTTATGTTGTCTGAACTAAAGGGTCCACTCCAGCCCTTTGTGATTCTTCAGTGGAACAGTGCAGCGCTCGTAGATCCAGCCCTTAGCCTGATGCAGAACCGATAAACTATTCTCGACGTGAACAAATCCTGGCTGTGATGAAATACCAGGGACCAGTTCAACAACCTTAAAAAAGCAAAGATGAATTGTGGTACAGATGCATGTTTGAGTAATTTCTAGCCATTTAGTCATGTTTGCATAAATAGTTATTGAGCACCTACTCATTAAGGTATTTTGAAGAATGCTTAAATGAGAAGAGCTAGGCTATAGGATGGTTAATGTATAAGCTCAGCCATCTGCAAACTGCTAAGAACTCAAAAGCCTAGAAGGAAACACACCAAAATGATATGTGGTCGCCTCTGTTCTTTAGACGGAATTGTATTTTCAAAACAAATTTTAAAAAACACACAGCTGTGAACTGGCTAAATAAAAGCATTTGAAACATGGGACATCAGGCTTCAGCAAGAAGCAGAACATGAACTATCACAGTTCTGAGAGGCACAGCAGCAGCCAGAGACAGAGGGCTGCAAAGGGGTTCAGCCCAGAAGATGTCCACGTTGCAGACACAGGAGTGGTAATGGGGGCACTTTCCACAGTGCGTACCTCATTGGTTTACGATTCACCTTTTCTGCCCAGCGGGGTGTGACTCAGCAGTTGAACATGAACCCAGGAACCAAGAGGTCACCGGTTCAATTCCCGGTCAGGGCACATGCCCAGGTTGGGGATTCAATCCCCAGTAGGAGACGTGCAGGAGGCAGCCAATCAGTGATTCTTATCATTGATGTTTCTATTTCTCCCTCTCCCTTCCTCTCTGAAATCAATAAAAATATATTTTGAAAAAAGAATTATAGATTGCAAGAAAAGATTCACCTGTTCTTAAAAAGCCACAGAACTCTGCCTGCTTGGGGTTGGGTCAAATCATCATTTTTACACCAAGTGGTCCAGGACCTCTGTCAACTTCTCTTTCCTGCATGCACCCCATCACCTCCTTCTCATGAGACACTATTTCCTTTGTTCACTCATTTCTTCCCCCTGCATTTTCTCTATCGAAACTCCAGGCCCCGTGTTTGCCATGGCTTTTCTCTTTGTCCTTCTTTAGATTGAGGTTTTACAAACATAACCTCTCACAGTTTTCAAAGCACTGACATATCTCATTTGACACCTTGTGGTGTAGCCGGATGAGGTTATCATCCCTAGTTCAGGAGCCAGGAGAGGGTTCAGAGGTATTGACTTGCCTGGAATGACATCATGGCTCCAGAGCAGTTTGCTTTCTGTGGCACTTGGTTGCCCCAGACATTAGGAGGTCTGCACCCTACCCAGCAGTGGGACCGGGTCCTTTCTGGGAATTACACAGATGATCGACCACCCTTGCATCTTTTTAAAACTTACCTTCCTCTGAAGACTTTGCTTCTCAGAGACAACTAAGCTAACACTGTTTAGTCTAGTTAACCACCTTCCCTTCCACCTCCTTTTTAAAATTCTGAAACCTATGGTCATAGGTGTAGTTATTAATAGGATTCCCTAATTTGTAATTTCTTTTGTACGTGGTGATTTGAATCATGTGTCAGTTGTAAGTACCTGTGTTTCTCCTTTTTTTTTCCTCTCCTCACATGGAAGATTCTTGGAAAGTGAGAGCTGTGTTTTCCATTTCCTTAATAGTTGACTTTTCTCCTAGGGGGGAAGTTCAATAGTTCTGAGGGATTGACCGACCGACCTGGAGGAAATAGAATCATTCATCCTTCAGGAATGGTTTCATAGCATTTCTGGAAGTAATTATGAGATTAAATTTTCCTGAGAAATTTACTGAAACAACTGTTTTCCAAAATTAAATTGGAAATATGAATGGCCTTGGGCATCTGTACCCAGCAGAAAGTCATTTACCATCCCGGAACCCGCAGGCACGGGGGTTCCTTTCTTGCACAGCATCAAACTGGTGCCCGTAGTAAGCAGGGGCACAGCTACATTCATCAGAAACCAGCTACAGCTGTTTGGTCTTGGCATTGACACTGACCTGCAGCTTGCCCATTATTCAGATTGCAGACCTTGCCCACTGTCTCCACTCACCTTCGGAGTGTTGAATTGAGGGTGCATTATGGAAACTCCCTGAGGGCCATCTCACCCCGTGATTCTTCAGGCCCCAAAGAGGCTGTGTAGCTGCACCTCTGTGTATCTGCTGAACTGAGTCTATCAGAGAAAGATGAAGATGAGTGGATGGAGGCTGTTAGCCAATGATGCTAACTGTTCACTTCCCCAGTGACACTGGCCTGTGCAGAGAAGATGAGGAGTAGGTTTTTTTTGTGTGTGTGTTTTTTTTATCAGCTCGGGTTCTTAGGGGCTCCCTTACCATGACTGCGTGGGGAAAACAGGGTAGATGTTTTGCAAAAGGGATCACTTCACAAAATAGCACATTTCAGTGGTTTAGAAGACATATGCTAAAGAGGATGGTTTAACAGTGTCATGTGTGTAGGTTATAAATGTGTTCATGAATATTAAGTGGTCATTCAAGTCACATGGGGCACTGTATCAGTCAGGGTTCAATTACAGAAAACAGAAGCTGCTGGAGATGATTTACATAATAAGGAATTAATGTATCAGTGGGTATTAAGAGTGGCTTGAAGAATCTTTGCAAACACTGCAGATGCAGTTCTGGGGTGACCTGGAAGGTGGCATTGTGATGTTAGCCAGATGGCCACTGGTGAGGAAGTTTGAGAAATGTAATTTTAGCCCCCCAGGCACAGCAGTACGGGAAGGAGGCAGGAATGGGGAGTAAATGCTCCCCTGTGCTTGTCACTGAGCCGACTCCAGGAGAGCACCAAACACAGCCGTTCTGGTCTGCTCTCATGGGGTTTGCTGTCCACACTAAACACATCACACAAATAGCAATAATGACAATCGTGATGAAGCTGAGAAGGACAAGCGCACGATGCTTAGAAATAAATAACAAGGAGATTTATTCTAACCTGGGATGGTGGCGGGTACTAGGAAGGCCTCTTAAGGAAGATGAGGCATTTAAACGGAGGCTTGCAGGTGGGGTAGGGTTTGCCAGGTGAAGCAGGAGGTGGGGGAAAGAGAAGTCCCGGCAAAGGAAGCACAATGAGGCTCACTGAAGAAGGAGAGAAGGTCAGTGTGAGAAAGTGAGAGGTGATGAGCTGCAGATTGGGTTGGGTCCGATCAGGGCTTTGAGGTCACAAGAAGGATTTCCCCTAAAAGCAATCAGAAGTCATCTTTTGAGTATAAAGGGGAAGCAGCTGAGTGTGTTTAATGATTTTAGCAGCTGCAGTTTGGAGAGTGGCCTGAAGGAGCGAGGGGGTGAAAGCCAGGAGACAGTGGGCCCTGGATAGACCAGGTGAGGTGTCGGTGTCAGTGGAGAGGGTGAGAAACAGGTCTGGGTGCATATTTGGGGGATGGGCTCTAAGACTCGGGGTGGGGAGTAAAAGTGACAGAGTGAAGAACACAGTTTCCTGGTTTCTGGCATGATTAGCTGGATAGAGAGAGCTTCATGGAGATGTCAGAGAAGCATGGGATAGAGAGTCTGGAGTCAGAGGAAGGTTTGAGCTGAGGTTATGACCTGGGAGCCGTCACATCTAGATGAGATGCACAGCCATGTAGTGGAAGAGGGAGGCTTGGGAGAGGGTCAAGCCCTGGCGATTCTGATTCTGACAGGTAGAGGCCAGCCAGTAAAAGTAAAATAAAAAATTCAAATAAAATCTGCGTGTTTCCAAAAAGAGGAAACTTTTCATCAAGTTTAGTGGGGAATATTTTTATTTTTGAAAATAGGCCACTTCTAAACATTGTCTCTGTTAGCTGTTTTCATTATATTGATTTCTCTATTTACTGTCTTGACACGTCATGTGTGATACGTAAAAGACAAACTATACTTTTGAGACCAGAAATCCAGATTATCAACAAAATCTAGGTAAAATATGTCCACATTTATGTAATGCTGTTAGAGGGTGCCCTGGAATTTTAGTCAAGTATGTGGGGCAAATGTTACTTGCATTTGATAGCTGAGAAAACTGGGGCTAAAAACCAGCAAGTGATTTGATAGCAAAGCTTTTACAACCACTAATACATTCCCTGAGAATTCCCTAAGGGTGGAAGACAGGTTACTTTAATGGGGGAAAAATTGGGGGCACATTTTGGCAGCTTGTTGGTTGAACAAATGTTTATTGAAGCAAATCTCATGGGTGGGTGCTGAGGTGAAAATGAGCCTGTGTCCCCAATGAGCTTATAGGCTAGTGGAGGACAGAGGAGGGATAAGCACAGATGACATGTTAACAGTGGGTCTGTGGGTGCTCTTGCCTGTCTCCTACAGCAGATGGGACCTTCTGCATGAATGACCGTAAGGAAAATACAGAAGAGAAGGAAGGCTGATGGTAGTTTGCTGAAGAATAAATCGACTTGAGCATTTTGCCTAGGCCAGCCTTCCTCATGCCCTGTGCCTGCACCTTGGGGTCTGCTTGTGGTCATGTTTTGTTAATTTGTCTATTACCTTAGGTAGCCATGGCTTCGGTTCCTGGTATTACTACCGCTCATGCATGTTTACACTCCAGAGGGGAGTAGGGACGTGTTCTCGGGCTGACCATTAGCCCATGCACATTCCTTGGAAAATGGATGGTCCATTCCTTGATCTCAAATTTCTTGCTTCCTTGTGTGTGTAGTGTCACCTGTCTAGTCACTTTGTCAACTCCTGGAGGAAGGGAGCATGTTTCATCGTAATACGGAGGCCAGACGTGTTTCATGTTACTGGATGCTACATGGCACTTATTTAGAAAAGAAGTGGCAATTGGACATGTATTTTGGCCCAGGGTGCTCTCTCACATTCAACAGTAACTCCAGTCATGTGGCCCTTTTTATATGGGAGGTGATTCATTTGATAGCCAAGTTAATATTTTAAAATGAGAACTTTTTTTTTTTTAATAGAAGAATTATAGTCAAAGGAGAAAGAAACTTGGAGACATTATAGACCCATCCGATAGTGGGATACGGGAAAATGTTAAATAATTCACAAGTTGCTTGATAACTGGTGAATAAATGCATGATGGAACGTTCAGAATTTGGCAAAGCCTTCTGGAGAATCCATTAAACAAATGCACATACAATCTTACAGCATCTGCAAGAATTTCTGGAGAAATTTTTATTCTGAAAAATTGAATGACATGTAGCTACTAAATTCCAATTAGAACTGTGAATGAAAATATTCTAGTGCCTGCATTAGTGAATTATTTTTATCAGGGCTGTCTGACTTGTAAAATGAAGATTTTGAGGGAAGTCAGAGGATTAATTCTTGAAGGTGAGATACTGATTTGTGCTTATTGCCCTCAAGCAAATGTCTTTGGGCTGCGTTCAGATGATTACAAACATCTCCCTTTCTTATTTCAGGGACATATGTAGTCTCCAGCCTTTGTTGGCCAAATTGATCTCTCAGACATGTGGTCTGGCAAAGCCCCTTCTTGCTTGTTAGGCTTGGAGTATGTTTTAAATAGTTACACATTTAATTGTATTTGTTGCCTTGAAGCATGTGGAGAAAATGTGCCTGTTTCAGACCACAAGAACAAGGGAATATTTTTATGTTTGATTGTGTAATCAGTTTTTTGTTCTTTCTGGAGATAAGCTGTCTTAAAAAAAGATCAAGTGTTTCAGGGTCCCTCCCATAAAATCAGAGAGATGTCGGAAATGACAGGAAATAATCAAATATTAATGAGTGTTTTTCAGTCTAAGGAAAAATACTTAGAAGAGGCAGAAAGTTCATTGTCTGGAACAGGGTTAAAGATTTTCAGATATTCATAAAAATTGAATAAGAGGAATAATGAAAAGAAGCTGTTCTGTGGAATAAATTTACATTACATAACATTTCCTCTTCCTTGATGCAGTAATAAGCTGAGGGCCATTTAAGGCTAGCTAACAGAATATTAACAGAATGGCTGCATTATGCAGATTTGAAGAATTCACTGCCACCTCTTTTTAAGTGAGTGGCAGTATTTTAGTTGCCTGAATACTTTCTATACATAATGTCACTCATTATATGGTACCTATTTTTTTCTTCTTCTTACTTTTCTAGTATATTCTAGGATACAACATTTGCAGAAATAGAGAGAGAAAACAATGCATATAAACACCCTGGATGGTCTGTTAAATGTCCTCCAGAGGCCCAGAGAGTGGAAGGATGATCAGTCTGGGCTGGAATATTCCAGGATGGCTTTGAGGAGGAAAGAGATCAAATGTGAACAGCCTTGAAGGATGGGTAGATGTAGGAAAGGATTCAGGAAGGGTTTTAGATAATACATCTGAAATATTCTTACAGTTTTATTTTTATATTCTAAATGCTTTTCTTGGTACATAATTCTTGTATCTTTTTCACACATTGTTTTTGTTTTGTTGTTCTCAGCGCTCTGCTTCCAGGGCTAAGACTGAATTTTCCTGCAGGTTCCTGGAGATTTTATTGGCTAAAATCCTAAAGAGTCACCTTGCATATCCATATTGTCAGTAGCATATTTTCCTTGGGTCATTGACTGTGGCTTAACTTGCCATCTGAAGTCTCCATAATCTTGTCCTCTGTGGCCTTTCAGGGACAATTCCCTTGTTACTTGGGACAAAGGTGAGGTGGCCAGTTGTGGGAAGAAGTGTTCCCTGGCATCCATCTCACCAATCCCTTTGTTTTTTCCATGCAATTGAAGGTACACTGAATTATTGTCATTTTCTGTTATTGTCTTTCACGTTCTATGGATCAGATGGGTCTCAGATGGGCTTTAAGATGGGATGTGCTAGCCAGCAAATCCCAGGAGTGCATGTTTATGTCACTCCTGCCTCCTTTCATTTTCTTATCTGTGTCCCTGTCTCTACCTCTGTCCCCAAATCCTTCCACAAAATAATGACACATCTGTGGTAAGACAAAGTAGGAAACACACACACACACACACACACACACACACACAGAGAGAGAGAGAGAGAGAGAGAGAGAGAGAGAGAGAGAGAGAGAGAGAGAGGATTTAGATGCTGAGGTCTCTGGAAAGGCTTAGAATGTTATACCCCTTCCCTGTGAATATTTTCTATACACAGTGTCACTCATTATATGGTGCCTATTTTTTTTCTTTTTACTTTTCTCAGTATATTCTAGGATACAGCATTTGCATGTGGGCAAACCTCCTCTTATTTGGCTCCTTAGAGCTCAGGAAACAGCGAGAAGAGCAATGATGCCAGGAGTGAGGAGGCCTGGTATGTCCTAGTAGGCTTTTGCTGGAGAGCAATAAAGCCTCTTTTAGAAAGTGGTTCCAATCCTTGTTTGAAAAAACTTTGTAGTGTAAGTCAACAATATTGTTTATTTATTTTAAGAAGAAAAACATCCGTGTGTCAGCTGAGTTTAGAGCCTAGTCAGCTTTCATCCTGTTTTTGCTTTTTTCTTCTGCTGATTCTTTTCTGTAAGAATAGTGGGAGTTCTACTCAATCCACGTACAAAGGACACAGTAAGTAAAAAGAATATATCCGCCGGCTTCTCTCAAGAATGATCTAACTAGACGATCTTTGTCTTTATAAGTGTGCCTGACACCTTGGCTCAGTGCTAACTCCTCTACTCTGCAGGGGGGTATAAAGCAGAACATGCTCCTCACTGGAGATTCTGAGGGACCACCTTGGCTCCCCACCCCTGCTTGGGTTCAAAAGGGGAAGAAAACGTGTCCCTCATAAGTTAGTAACTCAGTGTATATACCGTAGCTTTTACTCTCTGATAAACAGATGGCACTTTAAACAGTTATTCTCAGCAGAATTAAGGATGGTCTTGATTTTTTGCCATCTGAACTCATCTGCTTCCTGTCTCAAGGCTGCTTGTTAAAAAATATGTGTCCTTAAAACCACTCCCTATTAGATGAGTTCCAGATACCTAGATGCAGAATGCAAACAAAATACTAATTGTTAGCACTGATTTAACTTCTTTTATATGATATAAAAGAAGGACAAAAAACCGGTGTCAGACAATCTGAATTACTTTTTCAGCGAAGAATATAGTGTAAAGTCTGAGGAAATCTTCATCTTCCTTCTCTCGCTCTCCTCTGGCTCTTTCTCCAGCTACATTTGGGGACAAGTACTGTCTTCATTGACAGGCACGTCACTTCCCCAGAGGTGGGCCTTCACGAGCAAAGAGCCTACAGGAAACAGAAGTTGTTTCTTCCTCTGTGCCTCGAAAGTTGGCTCTCAGATGTAATCCTATTTATTGATCTGTTGCACCGCACTCCGAGGAGTGTCAGTTTCCTGGGGAAGTTGATCATGAAATTAAAAGTGTTTTGCCTGGATTAGTTATATTATTAAAAATTATGCCCATTCTAGCTGCGCAAAAAGAGGGCTTTGTCTCCAGGATCTTGGAGTGCATTCTGGAGGCCAAAGCCTGAAGCATGGTGCGGTCTCTGCCAGGACCTCTCTGTTTCTCATCTCTGCTCCATCAGCACTTCTGCCTCCTCCAGGCAGAATGGTGGAGGTCAGTGACTGCCTCCATTTTTGAAATGACTCAGCGATGGGGAGAGCCCAACCCTAGCAAGAAGATGCATTGCACCTACTTGGGGCTGGGGCCAGTCCTGGACCAAGCAGTTATGGGGGGACTAGGGAACTCTGGTGGCCAGGGTATAGGGTCACAGTATATAGAATCTTTATTCCTGTGGTAACAAGGTGGGGAGCCTTCAGAACGGAGGGTTGAGTATGAATTAAGTACGAAAACACGAGGTCTCTTGCATAGAACAAAAATTTGCCTCTTATGTTAAGGTAAGTGCCTTAATGTGAACTACTGAGGATCCATTTTCTGAGACCGACTGTGTTGTAGTGACAGAGCGGCCTTGGCAAGCTCAGGACCATGTCACAGGCTGTGGGTAAAGGCAGAGATTGGTTGGGCAGGCAGGAGCCCTGGGGCTTCGCCTAGCTTTTCCAAGAATGCCCTTGGCTCAGTTTTTTAATGTATACAATGAGGGGGTGGCTAGAGTAAGTGGTCTGCAGAGTGCCTCCAAGTCTAAAACTATTGTTTCTGTCTACAGCATCATTTGTCATCTATATATATAAAAGGCTAAGCGACCATCGCATCCAAAACAACCAAATGCACAACTGAACGGGCTGTATTAGGCGACCAGGCCGACAGGGGGTTAGTGAGGGGTGACCAAATGACTGAGCGGCAGGCTGCGTGGGGCTACCAGGCCCGCAGGGGTGGGGGCAGTTGGGGGCTACCAGGCCTGCAGGGGGGGCAGTTGGGGGCAACCAGACCAGCAGTGGGGGGCAGTGAGGGGCAACCAGGCTGGCAGAGGGGGGCAGTGAGGGGTGACCAAGTTGGCAGGGGGGTCAGTTGGGGGCGACCATGCCGTCAGGGGGTGCAGTTGGGAATGATCAGGCTAGCGGGGGGGGGGGGGGCCGGTTAGGTGCGATCAGGCAGGCAGGCAGGTGAGCAGTTAGGAGCCAGTGGTCCCGGATTGTGAGAGGGATGTCTGACTGCCAGTTTAGGCCTGACCCCGAGGGATCCTGGATTGGAGAGGGTGCAGGCTGGGCTGAGGGGACCTTCCCGTGCACAAATTTCATGCACTGGGCCTCTAGTAGAATATAATAAAATTACAGTAAGATTTATGATGATAAAATTTAAAACCACAACTGCTTTACAGCATATATGGCAGTTGCTAATTTGATAAGGCTTGAGCATATAAGATAGAGGCATTACATTTTCCCCCCCAAAATGGAATGTGAATAAAATTATACTTTCCCCCAACTCTTTTTTTAAAATTATTGGGATGACATTGGTTAATAGAATTATATAGATTTCAGGTGTACAATTCTATAATATGTCATCTGTATATTGCATTGTGTTCACCACCCCAAGTCAAGTCTCCTTCCATCATCATTTATCCCCCCTGTACCCTCTTCTATCTCCTCCCATACCCCTTCTTTCTGGTAATCACCATGCTGTTGTCTGTGTCTGTCTATGTCCAATCTTTTTCTTGGTTTTTAGAACTGTGTATTGCTTTTTTGCTTGATAATTTCCCCTAGATCTCATTATCCCTTAGATAATTTCCTTGCTATATGTTTATATAGAACTAGAGGCCCAGTGCACAAAATTCATGGGTATCCCTCAGCCTGGCCTGCGCCCTCTCACAGTCCAGGACCCCTTGGGGGATGTCTGCCTACCAGTTTAGGCCCGATCCCCCCGGGAGATTGGACCTAAGCCAGCAGTCAGATATCCCTCTCACAGTCCGGGGCTCTTGCAGTCGGGGACCCCTTGCTCCTTACCACCTGCCTGCAGCAGAGGCAGGAGAGGCTACCACCACCGCTGTTGCGCTTACCAGCCGTGAGCCTGGCTTCTGGCTTAGCAGCACTCCCCCTGTAGGAGCACACTGACCACCAGGGGGTAGCTCCTGCATTGAGCGTCTGCTCCCTGGTGGTCAGTGCGCATCATGGCAACCAGTTCTGTCATTTGGTCGATTTGCATATTAGGATATTAAATATTATCCTCTTCCATCAAACTGCAACTGCTTCTCTCTTTCACTTGCATGTTGTATTCAATTTGCATTAGGAAATACAAAACTGAGCCATGTTTAAGCAACTCTGTGTCAATCACTTGAGTCTAGATCCCATTTTTTCCACAGGATGAGAAGCTAAATAGATTGGATCTAGCAAGGAGCTTGAATATTAGGATGTACCCATAATTGTCTTTTTCAATAGAACTTCATGAAGAGGGCAGGCAAATCCTGGAGGGCAGTGTCCAGGTCACTGGGAGCCCCACCTTTTACACAGTGTCAGTATAATCCACTCCCCAGGGCCTTTGTTGGGCAGTGGGTCTGGGCAGGCTAGCCGATTCTGCTGCTCCTTAAACTTGCATGTAATGCATCATTCCCATGAAAAAGACCTTGTATAAGTAAATAGGCTGATGCGGCCAGGATGTCTCTTTCTCATGGCGCCCTGCCCTGTAACTGGGAGTCCTCTTCTGTAGAAAAACATTGATTGTTGCTAAGGTTTCTTTTGGTTCTAAAATACCTGATGCTACGAAGGGAGATACTGGAGGAGTGACTTTCCCCGATGTAATTCTGTCATCATTCTCCCGTGATTTATGAGTCTTTATTATGCTAAGCTAAACAAACATTTTCTTTCAATATTCTAGAGCTAATAAAAATCCAGTGGGCTTCATGTAAAGGATTGTGTTTTAATAAAAGTGGTAATTCAAAACACCTGTTTAACTCGGGCTTTCATTCTAATCAAGGCTCTGTTAATCCTTTGCTTGGGACATCCTGATTTTCCCTTTGCATTTTCTTTTTTTAAAAAATGACACACCCATTTGATTGAAATTTGATTCTTCTTAGTAAAACTGCCAGTTTTAATTACGTTTGAAAATTGAAATACGCCTGGGAGTTGGATGAAATCCAATATAATAATTTCCTTAATGTGTTCTGAGGAAGGGGTTGTAAATTTGTGTAAATGAAGACATACATGTTCCTGCTTCTGTGAATTAAATACAACTTTTTAGTTTTGTTGGTGTTCATAAAAAATGCTTTTATGCCAATTGAAGGGAAGAGGTCTCTAAAAAAGATGTTCAATTTCAAGCTATGGCTACTTCTTTTTATTAGCTATAGCAACTAGTCCATTGCAGGGTTTTAATTAGGAAAATTAGAGGCATTTTGTGTTATGAAAAATTGTGCTTTAATTTTAAAGAAATTTTAGAGGAGAGTATTCTTCTGGGGTGTGTATGCTCAGTGTTTTCACCAATTATATTCTTGGGTGTATCATCCACTTTTTCCCTCTAATCATTTTCCAAGTCAGCTTGGGCCTCATAAAAGTTCAGGATGTGCATACATTTTTTTTTTTTTTTTTAACGCTCTTAATCCTGACTCTGTAATGGAGAAATCAAGAGAAATAAAATTTATTTTGTGTATCTCAACTAATTAAAATGTGTATTTTTTTTAAAAAACTTCCTTTGATTTCTCCTCTGTATAAGATCAGCAGGGAACCTAGAGAATGTTTTCAGCAAGCTGAGCTCTGGTTTCTGTGAGCACTTTCTGGTTTGCTTACTTTCATGAGAAAGATTGACAGTTATCTAAATGTGTATCAGGTATTTTTTCTTGTCTTCAATGGATTATCTGTGTTGGCCTTTTATTGACAAATGTACATGCTTTACATTTTTTTCTTTGATGTCTTCGATTTGGTGGATGCCCTGCATTGAGGATTTTCCATGCTTCTCCTGACTGTGTGTTTGACCATGAGTAATTGTTTTTCCTATCAGTGTTATCAAAGTAACTTGATTTTGCTGCCACAGTTGAAGATAATGCTTCAGGCTCTTGCCTCAGGAATATACCTTCCAGCTTAGTCACAGCATACCCTCAGGGCAGTATTAACAAACATATTTTTACTTATTTTTAAACAAGTGCTGGAGTTCTGTGAAGATTGAAGAATGTGGATAGTTAGGAGAAAGATTCTTACTTGGGTGTACTATTTCTAATCTTTTAGAAAAACTGTAATAACCATTCCAAGGCACCATGATTTTTAGAATTCCTTCATTGAACTGCAGTGTCCTGCAGAATTTTTTAAAACAAAAGCAAAAAAAGAAAAAAAAAATCAGAATTTTTGTGATTGAACATAGAATAACAGTAGAAAAGTGGGGTTTTCCCCCCTTCCCTTTAAAAAATGGATCCCTGTTCACTAGGCAAATGGTAAGAGACTATTTCTAGATAAAATGTTTATTTTGAAAAATGTTTAGTGAGATCAAGAGAAGCAGAAAAAAAAGGAAGGAAGTGTATGTAAACCAAAATTCCCAAAGAGGTGCTGAAAGGAGAGATTTTATTCAGGTGAAACAGTTTGCAAACCTCGGAAATACAGCGCCATGAAAGTGCACTGCACCTAGACAAAGGGAGGCTGCCTTTTATAGAGAAACTTCCTGCTCAAGTTCCAAATTGGTCCAATTTTATGCAAATAAGGTTTCCAGATTCTTACAGCTCTAATTGGTTTGAATCATGCAGTTCTCATTGGTTGGTATTATGCTTGTTTGTTTTTTCATATGTGTACTAGAGGCCTGGTGCACGAAAATTCGTGTACTGGGAGGGGGGTTCCCTCAGCCCGGCCCGCACCCTCTCGCCTCCAGGACCCCTCGGGGGATGTCCGACTGAAGCTGGCAGTCAGACATCCCTCTGGCAGCCCGGGAGCCCTTGGGGGATGTCCGACTAACAGCTTAGGCCCGCCTAAACCGTTAGTCAGACATCCTTAGTGCTGCTTTGGACAGGCTCCTGCCACCACTGCTGTGCTGACCATCCATGAGCCGGCTTCTGGCTGAGCCGCGCTCCTCCTGTGGAAACGCACTGACCACCAGGGGGCAGCTCCTGCGTTGAGCATCTGCCCCCTGGTGGTCAGCGTGCATCAATCATTGATTGGCTGCCTCCTGCACACCCCCTACTGGGGAATATATGCCCTGACTGGGAATTGAACTTCTACCTCCCAGTTCATAGGTCACTGCCCAACCACTGAGCCATGCCAGCTGGGCAATATGATGGCTTTTAATGTCCCAGCCTCTAATTTTATATCATATAGGGGTGCTTTTTAAAATCACCTAAAACCTAATTTTAATTATGTTAATTTATTCTTACAGTGGAAGAATATAGAAAGAAGATGAATGAAACCTGCTTCAAAATGCAGGGTATTATTCAAAGTGCAGGCCTCCTGGAGCCCCATTGGAGATCATTACTGCATATTTCAGTGTAGGGCCTTGGTCCCAGGGACTGTTCAGGAGGAGAGGGATGAGAGAATGAGCCCACCAAATTGTGGAGTGCTGGGTCTCCAAAGGGCAAGGTTTCCAGAGATGGAGTGTCTGTTAGAAAGTGCACTGGTGAGACCCTCTCTTTCGTGGTGAACCAATGCTGTACATCCTGAGGCTTGATGTGCATCAGGGCTCAATGTTGAATGAATATGTTTTGTGGGGTTCTCTGGGGGCATGCTCTTTGTTCCTGCGGTCCCTTTGGTGGTGATGGCCTGAGTTCTGGTCTTGTTTCAGGAGCATGGCTACTGTGACCTTGGAGCCAGTGCAGCTCACTTTGCTCTGTGTTGCTCTTTGGAATACCAGCTGGACAATTTCATCCAACCATTGAGCCTGACTGCACAAAGAAGAGACCATGTACCCCCTGAGTACTAGGGTATGAAAAGGCCTGCTCTCTTGATGACAGCAAGTCTGTGAACAGAACCTATAAAGGCTACATTAGGCAGAATGTGTGGTTATGACTGGGTAGGTTCATTCAGCCCAGAGCACATCATGCTGAGTCGTAGCAGCTCTGGATTCTGGTTTTGATGCTAAAAGTGTTAGGGTCATCGAAGGAGGAATGCCTGAGGCCAAAGTGGTAAGGGATTATAAATTTACTAGAGGCCTGGTGCATAAAATTCGTGCACGGGTATGGTCCCTAGGCTTGGCTGGCAATAAGGACTGATCTGTGGGGCGACCAGCAGGGTGATCGGGGAGCCCCTGCTGGCACCCGCCTTGGCTGGCCTGGGGCCTGTGGGCTGGGGGAGCTCCAGTGTTGAGTGTCTGCTCCCTGGTGGTCAGTGCACGTCATAGGGACTAGTCATTCCACCAGTCATTCCGCTGTTCGGTCAATTTGCAGATTAGGCTTTTATTATATAGGATTAGGTCATCTGGAGACCAGATGGGCTGAGCCCCCAAATGGCGCCAGCACCCAGGGGCAGAGAATCGGAAATTTTAAAGGACTCCAGGCAGATTTTTTTTTAAGCAGGGAACTTTCTGGGAGGGTTGGATCCTGGGAAAGTCTGGAGGGGAAATGGTTTTAGCAAGTGGAATGTGGTCTAAGAGAAAGGTAATATAAGTTGTGAAGTGGTCTAAATGTCAGTTCCCAAGGGAGGAGGTATTCAATTCAATTATTTGATCAGTCCTAACAAAAATTAAGTACTTCGTGGTGCTTTAGGAATGAGTCACTTCTTTGGTTTTAATTTGCTCATCTTTTGGTCATTTCTAGGTCCTTTCTGCTCTTAGATTCTGAAATCTATATTTGTAGAAGATTATGAATGGAATCAACGGGTGAGAATATGGCAGTTTAAAAAGAGCTATCTGTAAAAGATGGTTAGTTAGCACTAGTGGGACCAACCTAGGTTTCCAATCATGATGCCATTTTTAATCTGTGGATGGATGGGTGGGTGGATGGATGGATGGATGGGAGAGAGAGAGATATTATGCCATTCTAAATCTAAAACTTCTTCCACATCTCCCTTCATATATGTGCTTTGCCTCCACCTTTAAAATATTCTTCAGTAGAGTTATTATTGTACAATAAACACCCCAAGACTTAAGTGGCTTAAAAACAACTCTTTATTTGCTCATGATTCTGCCCTTTGGAAGTAGGCTCTTGAGCAGTTCTTCTGGTCTCTCTCACATGGCTGCAGTCACCTGATGACTCCACTGGGGCTGGATGGCCCCTGATGGCCCCCCTCAAGTGTCTGGTGTTCCGCTGAGGCTGTCACAGCAGCAGCCTCCCAGAAGGGCAAGCCCAAAGCACAGGCACTTATCTGGCTTGTGATGTTCCATGGCCAAGACAAGCCTCATGGCCAAGTCCAGAGTCAATGGATATGGGGAGATGTGATTCACTGGGACCATTCATGTGCAGTCTACCACCTGTTGATACCCTAAACTTGTATTTTGGAAGTCTGTATTCCCTACCCTAGATTGTAAATGTACACAAAGTAACATTTCAGTTTTTGCTTAACAGTGTATGTCCTGCCATGAAAGGGCTTGGGGCACAAGAAATTATTTGTGATGATAGAGGTAAGTGTCTGTACTTCCCTGAGTGTGGTCCAGAGGGAACATTGCCTATTCCCGTCAGGTTCTTCTAAATACTCTTTTTTAGTCTCCTTTGCCAAGTCTTCTTTGTGAAGATTCTGGCCATTTTCTTTTTTTATCTGAATGAATCCCTTAGCAACATTATCAATTCCAATAGCTACGTCTCTTCTTAAAGCTTTAATTAGTATCTCTTTTGCAGATTACTTCTAAATATTTTTGGCCTCAGAACCACATGTGTTAGATATCTCCATATGAATAATCTGCACATCCAAAATAATTCACCTTCTACATACCCTAAGTTTACTTCTCTTTCTATATTTCCTGCTTTGGGGCTTTTGGTATTGGCTTCACTGTTCTAGTTTCCAAGGCTCAAAACCTTTTGCACATTCTCAGCCCCTCCTTTCCCCCTTCCTATGCCCTTCCTCTCCTGTGTTCCAGCCACTACATCTGTGCCTTGGCTCATTGCCCATGGCCTGCCCTGTGATTCCTGGCCTCCGGGCTTCATTCTTACTCCAAATTACATTCCACAAAGTAAGGAGCTAAATCCTTAGACTGTCCTCGTTTTGTAACTCCCAGGCTCCAAACCTTCCTTGACTCCTTCCTGCCCGCAGAACAGAAATCAGCCTTCTCAGCCTGACCTGGAAAGTTCTGTCAGTTTGATCCCTTGAAGTCCTTCACTGTCTTTTCTGTGTTGGTGACACGCTCTCTTCCCCAAACCCGAGTCCTTTCCCTCCTTCAAGAGCTGACTCCATTATTTCCTCAGACAAACTCAGTGAGTAACAGTCTCTTCCTGTTACAGCATTTTATGCTGCTGACACTTTTTAAAAAAATTGGATAGATTATATTTTAGAGAAGTTTTAGGTTCACAAAAAAATTGAGGGAAAAGTGCAGAGTTCCCACATTTCCCTTCCCCCCAACCCAACCTCCCCCAGCATCAGCCTAGTGCACCAGGAGGTGCATTTGTTATAGTCATTGAATCAACATGAACACCTCATTGCCAACCCGAGTTCATAGCTTGCATTAGGGTTCACTCTGTGTTGTACATTTTATTTTATTTTTTCAAATATATTTTATTGATTTTTTTTTACAGAGAGGAAGGGAGAGGGATAGAGAGTTAGAAACATTGATCAGTTGCCTCCTGCACACCCCCTTACTGGGGATGTGCCCGCAACCAGGGTACATGCCCTTGACTGGAATCGAACCTGGAACCCTTCAGTCCGCAGGCTGACGCTCTATCCACTGAGCCAAACCAGTTAGGGCTGTGTTGTACATTTTATGGGCTTAGACAAATGTATAATAACATCTGCACCATTATAGAACCACTCACAGTATTTTCACTGCCTTACAAATCATCGGAGCTCCACGTATTCATCCATCTCTCCCCTCAAAGCTGCTCACACTTTCCACTCATCTTACACGTGTCTGTTTCTGTCGCTTGGTTTTGAACACACCTCATCCTAGCCTCTCTTCCCTACATAGTTGCCTAGAAAATGTGGATATGTAGATTACATCTTTATAATCTCAAGTAAAGAGCAGTAATCATCAGCTATGGATGGCCCAGGTTTTTCACAAATTGGAAATTTTGGGGGATATACCACCAAGTTTAGAGGTTGCTTTTGTAAGAGAGCAATGGAACTTGATGGTTCAGGGAAATATTCTTCAGCTTGGGACAGGAGTATTTGGGGAAATTAGAGGTGATTTTTACTATGTAATAGTTGTGTGCATGCCTTCCTAATCTATAGATTTTAAAAATCTATGCTTCCTAAAAAACTTTCTACTCTGCTAAATTGAGAAACAGAGGTAGAGAATTAGGCCTTGGAGAAGAAGATTTCCGTGAATCTTTCTTTAAAGCAATCTCCTTTTATAACGGAAATAACCACCTCTTAATTAGTTTTCTGAATTCGGACTTTTTAAAGATGCTATTGAACTAAAATAAATAAGGAAGTAAATGTCAAACAGGTTAACAGTAATGCGTGCAGGATATGGGACTGCTGCAAAGAGCTGAACAAAAACGTGTACAGACTTATCAGGTTGTTAAACAGCACTGTCAGCGAGGGTCTGAATGTTCCTTGGATCTGCAGGCACCAAGAGAACGAGTGTGAACAGGGAACAAGAAGGATTAGAGGAAAGGAAGGTGATGCACCGGAGGAAGACATTATAGTTTCTCAGAATGAAGGTGTGAGCTTGTCTTAGATTTACTCATGGCGATGAAGGGAAACAGGCACACCACTTCCGGAACAAAACCCCGTGTTGGTATGTACTTCTCCCCGTCTTCTCGGGCTGAGTTCTTCGGTCTGTGCTGTGACTGTGGGCAGACATTGTACAGGTACTCGTGTCGCATGGACTCCATGGACAGTCAGCTGCTTTTCTCACCGTAGTCACAGGCTCATCATGACTCTAATCCAAATAATCATATTGGATTTAAATGATTCTGTTTTAAAGGAAACTCAGTAAAGATTTACCAAGGGTCTAGTTGGAGCAGCAGATGGGGATATTGATGACATGACAGTAAGGCATGCTCATCAAGTGGCAGGCGAGGTTGTAGACTGACTCAGGTTGTCCTCACAGAGACCTCAGGGCACATGGGCTCCAAATCTACGTTCCTGACACTGCATCTGAGGTGCCTTGAAAAGACTCACACTCCCTTTGTCTGCCTATGATTCTTACTTCCTTATGCCCAGTGGCCCCCAAACTGGGCAAGGATTTGAGGAAACAAAACTACACCGATGTGTTTCATATTTGTTGTCTCCCTTCTTTGGTGGTGAGTGTTCTGAAGTGTTTTTAGCGCATAAAATTATGAACAACTTTTGGGTGTGGCTTTAAGGAATGACAGCTCAGGAAAGAATCAGCACCTACCATGTAGGACCTCTTCTAAGAGAGAGAGAGACAGAGAGAGAGAGAGAACACACTGAGAGAGAGAGACAGAGAGAGAGAGAGAGAGAGAGAGAGAGAGAGAGAGAGAGAACACACTGAGAGAGAGAGAGAGACAGAGAGAGAGAGAGAGAGAGAGAGAGAGAGAGAGAGAGAACACACTGAGAGAGAGAGAGAGACAGAGAGAGAGAGAGAGAGAGAGAGAGAGAGAGAGAGAGAGAGAGAGAGAGAGAGAGAAAGAATACACTGAGCCATACCAGGCAGGTGATAACATTCTTTTTAACCTTCCTTTATTAGTAGGTGAGGCAAAGCTGCAGTCTTTTCAGGAGGAATTTTTACTACGGGTGTCTGGGTAAAATAAAAAGAGCAACAAGTTGTGGACTCTTAAATAGAACAGATAGAGTGTATTTTATTCAGAGCCTTTGTGTTTGTTTTATTCAGTTGCCATCTACCCTGAAGCAGTTTTCCTCTGGTTACTTTAAGTAATTAAACAGGTTTTTTTTTTCTTTTTAAAGTGTATGCCCTTTTTATTTATTTATGTGTATATGAGATAAGGCATTTGAGTGCTGTGGCGGAGAGCCCAGGTTCTGGAGTTGCACAGACCAGGTGATCAGATCAGACCGAATTGTGGAGGTCATCATGACCTTAAGCCAGTCACTTAATTGCTCTTAGCTTCAGTGTGCTTATCTGTAAAAGGGTGAGAGTGTATAGTCCTATCTCTTTCACACTGTTGTTAAGATGATGACATAAGAAAGACGATAAAGCAGATACCAGACACGCGGTGAGCCCTAAGTAAATGTTCGCCTGAGGAAGGATGTGGTGTTACCATTAATTTTTAGAAATGATGAATGCTGAGGATGGAAGGGTGCTATACAAAAAGAAAACCGAAGAACATAAAACAAAAATGAAAACTACTTCCTAAAAGTCAGGCTTCTTTTTCCCCTTTTTATCCTAAAACTTGATACTGTAACACAATTAAGAATATTCAATGTCCTATTCCCCTTATCTTTTCACCATAATTTTTATTTTTAAAAAATAAGCCTCAAGGATTTCTTTATTCACTTATTCATTCAACACCGAGCTGGTTGCCTGCGATGTAAGTGCATATTTTACCCGTGAGCAACTTGCTTCTTGTTAGGCGAATAGAACAGATAATACTCTTATGGGATATAAGAGAAATGTTCTAGTTAGTACTATGTAAGATGCATATGTGGTTTAAGAACTGAAAATTGAGGTAAGACCAGGTTGTTAATTTCAGTAAGCAGGTGCAGACTATTGGAGAGAGAAACAAAGGTGGAGGTACTAACTAGCCTGAAAGCACAGTTGGTATTAATGCTTTTTTTTAACTTTTCATTTTGAGATAATTTCAGACATATAAAAATGAGGCAAATAATAATACAAAGAATTTCCATATGCACTTCCTCCAGATGTTAACATCTCTATATATTAAGAGGTAATATATAACTTAGCTGGGATGCCGTAATGTCATGAATGCTCAGGAGGAGGCTGTGCGCGCAGGTGGGCGGGAGGGGACTGCATGCGTGGTGAGGCAAGCCACAGTTGGCACAGGCCCACGGAGAACAGGGCCTGCCAGCCATCAGTAGGACATCCCCTGAAGACTCCCGCATTGGAGAGGATGCAGGTCAGGTTAAGGGACCCTCCGCCCCCCTGCATGCATGAATTTTGTGCACCAGGCCTCTAGTTTTATATAATCAAGAATAGTACCACTAGTGAAGATCAGGAAATTAACACAATTTTATTATACTAGAGGCCCGGTGCACGAATTTCGTGCACCGGGGGGGCGTGTCCCTCAGCCCAGCCTGCACCCTCTCCAATCTGGGACACCTCGAAGGATGTCCTACTGCTGGCTTACAGGGATCGGGCCTAAACAGGCAGTCGGACATCCCTCTCGCAATCCGGGACTGCTGGATCCTAACCGCTCACCTGCCTGTCTGCCTGATTGCCCCTAACCACTCTGCCTGCTGGCCTGATCACCCCCAACTGCCCTCTGTGGGCCTGCTCACCCCCAACTGCCCCCCGTGCTGGCCTGCTTGTCCCTATCTTCCTTCCCCACTTCCCACCCCCAACTGGCCCCCTGCTGGCCTGCTCACTCCAAACTGCCCCCCCCCCCCCGCTGACCTGATCACCTCCAACTGACCCCCACTGATGGGGTGAGGGACTGAGGGCTGTTTTCAGGTTGGCCACACCCCCTTCAGGATGGGGGTCCCCACTGGGGTGCCTGGCCAGCCTGGATGAGGGGCTAATGGCTGTTTGTTGCAGGCTGGCCAAGCCCCCCAGCGGGGACCCTCACCCCATGGGAGTGTGGCCAGCCTGGGTGAGGAGCTGAGGGCTGTTTTCAGGCTGGCTACGCCCCCCCCCCACCCCCCCGTGATCCAGGCTCCCAGCCCCTCCTTTTTTTTTTTTTTTTTTTTCATTCTTCTTTTTCAGCGCCTTCTTGAGCGGAGGTCAGGGCTGGCTGGAAGCAGGTATCTAGGATTTATTTATCTTCTACAATTGAAACTTTGTAGCCTTGAGCGGAGGCCAGGGCGGGTGGGAAGCTTGGCTTCCTCCATTGCCAGGGGCAACCCAAGCCTCCTGCTCGCTCCAGCTCCGTGGCCACCGCCATCTTGGTTGGGCTAATTTGCATACTCGCTCCTGATTGTCTGTGGGTGTAGTGGAGTGATGGTTAATTTGCATGTTTCTCTTTTATTAATGTAGATAAATGACAGATCTTAGTCACATATCTCCAGTTGTCTCATTGTTGTGTCCTCTCTGGTCCAGGATCACAAGCTGCATTTGGTTGTATCTCCTTATCTCCTTTAACCTGGAGGAGTTCCAAAGTGTCTCTCTGGATCTCTAGACATTTGATGAAGAATACGGAGCAGTTATGTGGTAGAATGGATCTCCGAAAGGGTTTATTTCCTAATGGTCTGGTTCAGATTATGCAGTTTTCATCAGCATACTAGATTATTGATTTTTTGTTCATTTCAGTGGATCATATCAGAAGATGCATGATGTTGATTTAATCTCCTTGCTGATGCTGTTAACTTTGCTCTCTTGGTTATAGTGGTATCAGCTTTTTCCACTGTGAAATTACTATTTTTCTCTTTGTCTCAATAACTATTTTGTGGAGAGATACCTGAAGACTATACTATGTAATCACCCTATTTCTCACTATACATTTTCTCATTAATTTTAATATTCATTGATAATTCTTACCTGAAGCAGTTATTACTGTAGTATTTGCTAGTTGGTGATTTTAAAATTTGTATCATTTCTTCTACATTTATTAGTTGGAATTCTACGGTAAAGAATGGCTTCTTGCCCAGGCCAGTGTGGCTCAGTTAGTAGGGCATCGTCCTGTGCATTGAAACGTTGCTGGTTCAATTCCCTGTATTGAGCTTGATCCCCAGTAGAGGTTGGGTAGGATGCAGTCTACTCTCACATCAATGTTTCTCTCTCTCCGTTCCTCTCTCTCTCTCTCTCTCTCTCTCTCTCTCTCTCAAAAAACGAATATTTTTTTTTTTTCAAAATAAGGAATAGCTTCTCATCTTTCTGTTTATCTACCTATCTATCTTAGCATGAACTCATAGGTTCTTATTCTATGGGTATTCTATGGGTTGCAGTCTATTATTATAATTTACAAAAAAGTTATATAAAAATATTTGGAGGAGGGATTATTACTAAGCCAAGAAACTTTTTATTGACTGTCAATACCAAGTGCAAGTGCATGTCATTAATGCAGTGGTATGCTATGGTCTGTCCGACTGTGCTGCTTTCTGGGCAGCATGTGTGACTTGGCTTCTGACCTATGAGAGGTTGTTATCTTGGTTCCTATCAACCCCGGTCTCCATCTTATTATTTCCTCTTGATAAAAAGAAAAATAAAGACGAAGAGAATTGATGTGTCAAACTGCCTGAGTCTGCTAGCTTAATTGGGATGGCTGACAAAGGAAGGTGAGAGGACTCTGAATCCAGATACATTGCAGTAATTGATAGATGAGTCAGACCTGAAGTTTGCACATCCTGTCTGAGCTTTAGGTGGGTGTTGTGGTTCTTTAAACCCAGCTTCTACAACCTGAGGGTTTTTTTGTTGTTGTTGTTTTTGGGTTTTGTGCTATCCTATGGCTCACTCTAATGTTTTGCTGATCATCTAACACTTGGTCATATCTAAAAACAGAACAAATACAACAGTTCTAGAAGCTGCTGACTTGGTGGATGCACATTTACAGGTAAAGCAGATTTCATTGCCAAATTTCCATTTCATATGTAATAAAGATCATTTTTATCCAGTTACATTTTTAACAGTCATTTGGCAATTCTGCACTTTAATATCTAAATAGCAACATATATTCTGAATAGCAACAAAATAGGCCATTGAAACAAGCTTTATAGCATCATCATAATATGTAATAAACACCGCCAGGGCTCTCAGTTTTAGTGTTCTGCATCATAGGGTTAGAGGAAAGAATGAAAACACATAACTAAACCGTTATCCTGATAATCGGGGCACTGTAAGTCCTTATTAAAATTAGCAAGTTGGGTCAAGGAAACGGCATGGTATCCCCAACAGCTTCACATTAAACAAAAAGGCAGCCTGTCCTATATGCTCTATTCATGCTGTGGCCTGTGGTTGGAAACTTACCCAGTGGGCAAGTCTTTTTAGTCCCAGGCCGATGCTCTGACCACTGAGGAAACCAGCCAGGGCAAAGCTCTTTCTTCACTCTGAAAGGTCTGAGTGGATCCTGCTTATCGTCAGGGGACATTTCCATCAGGCAGCAGTGACTTGGCATGGCCAAAGGGTCCTTTCCCACTGCTGAGGGACATAAATAAACCCAAGTCCTCTGGCCTCTCCTGAGACGTATGTGATAACATGTGACAAAGGAGAAAAACAGAGAGTATAAGAAATTCATAATTAACAATTGTTAAATAACAAAAATTCAACTGAGCAAATTTTAAAGACCTGATTGGCTTTATAGTTTCATGAAGAGGGCAGCAGCCCATCGCACAAGCAGAAAGGAGCTCCAAGGAGCTGTAAAATGGAAGGCGAGGAGGTGGAGCAGATGACCTCATCTGCTTTTTGGGGATGGGAAGGCCTATGTGGTAGATGACCTCATTGGTGCTGTCCAGAAAATTCCAGACTGACCACTTACGACTGCATTCCCAGGAAGGCATGAAACTGCAGCTAGGTTAGCTCTTAAGTCTTGGTTTGGTAATGTGGGACTTAGCAAAAGTGCCTCCTTTTTGTTTCTCTTCAATACATTGAAACAAGAAAATTTTGATTTTCCTCTGCAAGGATTAAAAAAAAAAGCACGATTCCCATGGAATTTCATACAGCAAACCCTTGATTTTACTGTCAATAGGTTTAGAGGCAAATAAATAAATAAATAAATTACAGGAATTAACTTAGTCAGAGTTGACAAAACATGAATTTGGAGTTATCTAAATCACATATCTAACTGTGACTGAGAAGCTTTGTTAGGTTCTTTGAACCATGTTTTCCAGAGGCGAACAAACTTAATTTAAGACTCTGAACCTATAAAGATCAAAGAGGAAAATACATCTGAATGCAAAATTGACTCCTGAATAAAAAAAGACATTTGTGAAAAAAGTATTAAAGAAATTATGCACTATTTAAGATCTGTATCATAATACCTCAGATCTGACTTTGGAGAGACCATTTTACAGTGGTCCTATGTTCCTGGACATATAATATTTGTAGTCCTGGGTGGGAGTAGGTCATATACTCACCTGCAGTCTGCTCTTCATCTTAATGAAAACTGTTAGCCTCAAATGATTCAGCAGAGAGATAATTGAAATATAAGGATGAAAGAAAAAAAAATTGAGTCTTTTATAAGAGCTAAGAGTACAGTTCCCTGACCAACCTTCTAGAAGTTTCCAGATTTAAAATCCAGTGAGAACTGCGTAGATTAAATCTGGTGTGTGGATCCTTAATTCATGATCATAGCATATGGAAAATGAGAAATTAATGTCAGTTGATCTAATGAGGAATTAAGGCTCTCTGTTATCTAATTCTCTGGAGGGGGGGGTGCTTATCTATTTTTTAATATGCTTTTATTGATTTTAGAGAGAGAGGAAGGAAGAGGGGGGGAGAGAGAGAGAGAGGGGAACATCAATATCAATGAGAGAAACATCATCAATTGGCTGCCTCCTGCATGCAACCCAGGCATGCTCCCTGACTAGGAATCCAACTGCTGACCTCTTGGTGCAGGAGTCAATGCTCAACCACTGAGCCACACTAACTGGGCTTATCTATTTTTATAGTTGGTAGGATAAATACCTAGAATGTAGTGGGAGGAGGTGGGAAAAGGAGAGAATTATTTATGCAAAACTCATGTGATTGCAAGTACTCTTTTCCCTAAAATAATGAAAACATTGAATTTTTTGTTCTTTTGCCATTTTGTGAATTAGGAGTATTTGTGGATAGAAGATATATAATTCAGTTTTGAAAATTCATGAGTCATGAAATGATGACAAGTTTTCAAAAAGTGCTCATTATTTTTATTATTTGTAAAACACTTGAACACATTTATTTGTGAGTATATATGCATCTAAGGAAAAAGGGTTAAAGCATCCTATTTTCAGCCATGAAAAAAATATTAGCTGAGCTTTACATTAAAATGTAAAGTGAATTCAGATCTGTACAAAAAAGTGATTTTTCTGCATTTCAATATGATGGAAGATCTAAACTGAAACTAAATTGAGCTTATCCTCAACTTTTGGAAACATTGTCCAGACATAAGAAAATTATGTAAGAAATGTAGCCTGGTATGTCTGAGAAACAATCTCCTCTTGTTCTGAATAAAATAGTTTTGGACTATTGTTTGCTCAACAATTATTTCTTTTTTAGACAAAACTTAAGTTGCCTGTTGGGTTTCACTTGTTAGAAAAATGCACTTACACATGCTTGAAATAGTCTTTTAGGCTAAAGAATGTAACTCCCCAGGAAAACATGACTAATTCAGCATATCGGATAGAGAAGCTCTGAGCTCGGAAGCAAGTTATTCTGAAGTTTTGAGCAGAATATATTTTAGAAATGGGGGTGAGTAGAAATTAACTTACAAGAAGGCAATTTAAATATTTAGATACCAAAAGTGCTGTTTATCCCTTGCAGTCATTTGATATAAATTTATGTGCCAAACTTTCAAAGTTTTTGCAAATTCCTCGCATGCATCATCCCACAAACCCACAGAGGGGACTCAGCTGGACCCTTGCTTCCTTATAAGGTACAGGACCACAGCGTTGGCTGTAATGTCATCTCTTTCCGTGGGGCACCATGTCCAGGACTTTAGGGTCCAGTGTCAGAAATGTGTACTGAGGTTGACACCAGCATAGGGCTCACCATAGAGGAGTCTAATTCTACCTTTTCTTCCCATGATCAAAAGGAGGCCAATTACCCTCTCTTCTGAGTTATTTCACTTTATTTCTCATCTATTCAATGAGAATAATCCTACATCATCATTATGAGGGGGAAAGCAGTGAGTACATATGGAAGTTCTTTTGGACTGTTTTAAAATGAGATGTACCAGTGGCTGTGTGAATGCTGCCTAGCAAGCCTGCCGCTGGCCAGCGTGGACGTAAAGGGAA
Source organism: Plecotus auritus (assembly GCF_963455305.1). Lineage (NCBI taxonomy): Eukaryota > Metazoa > Chordata > Mammalia > Chiroptera > Vespertilionidae > Plecotus > Plecotus auritus. The sequence continues at coordinate 143,241,000 of NC_137770.1, forward strand.
TTGAGTTTCTATATCAGCGGTGCTTACTCTCAGAGCATGCAGAGGATTCTGCCAAAAACACCTGGGGCTGTTTATTCTCCAAAGCACACAGCTGAATGTCTTGTATTTTGAACCCCCATCCCCCATAGAAAAATAGACTCCAAATATTTTTTATCACATACCATATATGTGAAATCTAAGCATGCAAACGTGTACTTATTTATACACTAGAGGCCCGGTGCACGAAATTCGTGCCGGGGGGGGGGTGTGTCCCTCAGCCCAGCCTGCACCCTCTCCAATCTGGGACCCCTCAGGGGATGTCCCACTGCCCGTTTAGGTCTGATCCCAGTGGGACATCCCCGGAGGGGTCCAGATTGGAGAGGGTGCAGGCTGGGCCCGTTTAGGCCCAGTGGGATAGGGCCTAAACGGGCAGTGGGACATCCCTCTCACAATCCAGGACTGCTGGCACCCAACTGCTTGCCTGCCTGCCTTCCTGATTGCCCCTAACCACTTCTGCCTGCCAGCCTGATCACCCCCTAACCACTCCCCTGACAGCCTGATTGATGCCAAACTGCTCCCCTGCCAGCCTATTTGCCCCTAACTGCCTTCCCCTGCAGGCCTGGTCACCCCTAACTGCCCTCCCCTGCAGGCCGGGTACCCCCCAACTGCTCTGCCCTGCAGGCCTGGTCCCCACAACTGCCCTTCCTTGCAAACCCAGTCACCCCCAACTTCCCTCCTCTGCCAGCTTGGTCACCCCTACCTGCCCTCCCCAGCAGGCTTGATCGCCCCAACTGCCCTCCCTTGCAGGCCTGGTCCCTCCCAACTGCCCTCCCCTGCTGGCCTGATCGCTCACAACTGCCCTCCCTTGCAGGCCTGGTTCCTCCCTACTGCCTCCCCTGCTGGCCATCTTGTGGTGGCCATCTTGTGTCCACATGGGGGCAGGATCTTGTGTGTTGGAGTGATGGTCAATCTGCATATTACTCTTTTATTAGATAGGATAGAGGCCTGGTGCATGGGTGGGGGCAGCTGGTTTGCCCTGAAGGGTGTCCTGGATCAGGGTGGGGGTTCCCTTGGGGTGTGGGGCGGCCTGGGTGAGGGGCCTGTGGTGGTTTGCAGGCTGGCCATGCCCCCTGGGAACCCAAGCGGAGGCCCTGGCATCTGGGATTTATTTACCTTCTACAATTGAAACTTTGTAGCCTGGAGTGGAGCCAAGCCTTCTGCTCGCTCCGTGGAGGCAGCCATTTCTGTTGGGATTTGTTTATCTTCTATAATTGAAACTTTGTAGCCTTAAGCAGAGGCCAAAGCAGGCCAGGGCTGCAGAAGCTTGGCTTCCTCCATAACCGCGGGCAACCCTAGCCTCCTGCTCTCTCCAGCTCTGTGGCTGCCACCATTTCTGTTGGGATTTATTTATCTTCTATAATTGAAACTTCGTAGCATTGAGCGGAGGCCTGGGCCGGCAAGGGCAGGTGAAAAGCTTGGCTTCCTCCATTGCCAGGGAAACCCAAGCCTCCCTCCTGCTCTCTGTGGCTGCAGCCATCTTGGTTGGGGTTATTTGCATATTCCCTCCTGATTGGCTGGTGGGCATGGCAGATGTATGGTCAATTTGCATATTACTCTTTTACTAGAGGCCCAGTGCACAAAATTCATGCACTTGGGGGTGGGGGGTCCCTCAGCCCGGCCTATGCCCTCTCTTAGTCTGGGCGCCCTTGGGGGATGTCCACCTGACGGCTTAGCCAACAGTTGGACATCCTTAGCACTGCCGTGGAGATGGGAGAGGCTCCCCTGCACTCGTCAGCCATGAGCCTGGCTTCTGGCTGAGTGGAGCTCCCCCTGTGGGAGTGCACTGATCACCAGGGGGCAGCTCCTGCGTTGAGCATCTACCCCCTGGTGGTCAGTGTGTGTCATAGTGAGCGGTCGTTCCACCATCAGGCTGAAACTGGCTCTCTGACATCCCCCAAGGGGTCCCAGCTTGCAACAGGGCACAGGCCAGTCCCGAGGGACCCCACTGGTGTACAATCGGGGCTGGGGAGGGACACAGGAGGTTGGCCAGCCGGGGAGGGACCACAGGAGGGCTCCAGGGCATGTCCGGCCCATCTTGCTCAGTCCCAATCAGCCGGACCCTAGCAGCAAGCTAACCTACCGGTCAGAGCATCTGCCCCCTAGTGGTCAGTGCACATCATAGCAACTGGTCAACTGCCTGCCCCCTGGTGGTCAGTGCACATCATAGCGAGTGGTTGAGTGGCCTTAGCATAGCATTAGCATGTTACGCTTTGATTGGTTGAACAGCCAACTGGACAATCAGACACTTAGCATATTAGGCTTTTATTATATAGGATATTCATGTGCAAAATTAATGTTATATATATTTTACAGCATACCAAAAACTAAAAATTATAAGACTGAATATTTTAAAATAATTTTAACACTATAAAAATCTTTTGCCCTCATTATAATAATCATTTTTAGTGAAAACAGTATAATTAATTTGTGGAGATTTTTAATGAAAATTTTATTTTAATATTGATTTTTTTAAGTCTACATCTAAGGTTCTGTATATTCTGATTCTTGCTTTTAATAGCCGTTGTTGCTGAAAAAAAAAAAAAAAAAGACAAAGATTTATAAATACAAATGGAAGAACTGTACCACTGGCCAACTATCTTACTCCTTGTCTCAGCCCATCCTGAGAGTTTTAGTTCACTTGACAAAGCTTTTAGTTGACTTCCAACTGTTAAATTTCATTTTCCCTGAAAACAACTGAAGTTATTGGAAGGTATTATTATTTATAGGGTATTAACAAATGGGTTCAAAGCCCATTAACAAATAGGCTTAAAACTCTGCAAGATTTCTAATAAGCTAGAATATTCTGTTTCCAAGTTTTTGCGTTTTCAGAGGTGACACAGTTTCATTGTTTTTGGCCACAAGATCACAAAACAGTGGAAACATGTCCAAACATCTGTTTTTAGAATTCTCTCTTCTCAAAGCTTTAGTTTCTCTTGAAAAGCAGTTACTTTCTTAGTTGATGCTGAGTCTTACCTTTACTTTGAAAGGAAACTTTAAGTGTGCTTATTTCCTTGCTGCTAAAGAGCGCACTACCGGCAGGCACCTCTGACCCGGGCAGAGGTTCACAAATTTGGAGCACTTGTCCTTTTGCAAAGGAAATGTGCATGACTCATCTTTCAAATTTCACTACTTTTTTATATATATAATTTTTTTTCTTTATTGATTAAGGTATTACATATGTGTCCTTATCCCCCATTGCCCCTCCCCTCATGCCCTCACCCCCCTGGTGTCTGTGCCCATTGGTTATGCTTATATGCATGCATACAAGTCCTTTGGTTGATCTCTCTCCCTTACCCCACCCTCCCTGCCCTTCACTCTGAGGTTTGACACTCTGATCGATGCTTCTCTGTCTCTGGATCTGTTTTTGTTCATCACTTTATGTTGTTCATTATATTGCTCTGCTTTCCTCTCAACCATACAGAGTAGATACGGTAGTTCTTTGTTTTTTTTGGTGTGTTTTTTTAAATTATTTTTCATTGTAGTTGACATGTTGTAGGAGGAATTAATGGGCCAGATTTCCCAGACACTAGTGGGAATGAGGTTGTTGGGATGCCACTGAAATAAGAATTTTCAGAAGCCCCCACGGAGGATGGGATGTGGAAAAGGCTGTATTGGCGTGAAGTTACATTCCTCGGGTTCCAAAGGCCCCTGCCCCTTAGGCCAGACCTGAAAAGGGGGCAGCTCCAAAGCGCGGCCAGTGTCCAGAGCTTCTTTTCCATGTTGCAGCTGGGTGTATGTAGTTCAGCATCCAAGCTGGTTAAAGTCCATTAGTCCATATATGGAGCCCCACAAGGCCATGAGCCACATGGGTGCAGGGGAGCGTGACCCCATCACAGAAGTCATGGGAGCCTGGGCCCTGGAGCCAAGAGAGCGTGGCTCCTTTGCTTAGAGGTTTATATATTCAGATTCCACATGCTTGCAGTGGCCACACCTATTCTGGTCACTGACTCACTTTCACGTGTGATTGACGAGCAAGCACCTTCCCAGGTGACTCAGACCTTACTGGGCAAGTGTCTGTCTGGTCTTCCCTTTCCTCCTTTCCTGTTAAATAATAACCAGGTTATTACAACGGCATCAGACATACAACATACAATATTATATTAGTTTCAACATAGTGATTCAACATTTGCCTACTGTATAAATAGATCACCAACCAGTCTAATAACCACTGTACATAGTTATGATATTATTGACTCTGTAGTCTGTGCTGTACATTATATCCCATGAGTTATTTTGTAAATGGAAGTTTGTACTTAATTCCCTTCTCCTTTTCTGCACAACCCCCACCCAGGAGAAAAATGTTGTCACTTAGATGCAACTATAAAGCAAATTTCAGAGGCTGTGCAATGTCTTTTAAACCTTGAGTCCTCAAATATTGAACAGTATTTTTTATGTATCTGCCAGTAGTATTTGCTGACAAAAGAATTTATTGAATTTGGTGCCATAATGGTTTTTATATACTTTTAGCATTTTTACCTTGGTAGGAATAATGACTGGTATGTGATTTTTAGTCTTTTGCTTTTAAAGGAACCTGGAAAGATGTTTCTGTACACTAATCATTCAATTAGTAAAATTTCATGGTGTGTTAAGTTTGATAGTTTAGTATTACATGATGTTAAAACATTATTGAAAAAATTATAGATGTTTGTGTTCCAGTTGAGTGCTTAAAAGTTTTGTTTTGTACATATGTTTTTATTTATTTTTTAGAGAGAGGGAGAGGAAGGGGGAGAGATGGAGAGATAGAAGCATTGTTGAGACAAACATCATCAATTGGCTGCCTCCTGCATGCCCCCTATTGGGGATCAAGCATGCAACCTGGCCATGTGCCCTGACCTGGAATCGAACCCATGCATGACCTCTTGTTTCCTGGGTCGACGGTCAACCACTGAGCCACACCAGCCAGGGGAGTGCTTATTTTTTAAGTGACCGGCCTACTTTGATAGCTCCATACTATCATCAACCAATATCTCAAGGCACAGCACACACGTAGGGAAATGCATTTATATCAGTTAACCAATATGGACGGGAGCCCACATTTCAAATAATCTCAATAACTTCAGTTGTTTTTGAACCGTTTTTGTCATTTTTTTATTAAATCATCAATACTTTAACCTCGTAATATGGTCAGTAGAGAGAACACACCAGGAGCCCAGCTCTCTGTTAGCTTGGCCGTATTCTTGTTAACGTATTTGTGTTTTTAGCATTAGCTTCATTCAGTGGTTTCTTTCAGGCATCCTTTGAAACACGTGTCTGTTTTGTGAGGGTTAATTAAGACCAGATGTTAAAACCAGATGGTATGTTCTGTAAATCCACTCAGCTGGGCACATGCAAACTGCAATCCATTGCGATACACTGAATGTGGACAAAGGCATGGTGTTTCTACCACCAACCCCTCCAGGTTGTGGCATTCCTACAGTTTCTTCAGGTTACCTCCCTTACAATACATAGCTCATGGCTTTGACATATGGACTGATGAGGCCGTATGTGAAGCTGTATAATAAACTAGAGGCCCGATGCCTGAAGATTCGTGCAAGAATGGGCCTTCCTTCCCCTGGCTGCTGGCACCGCCTTCACTCGGGCCAGAGCCGCCTTTCCGCCTTTGCTCTGGCTCAGAGCCGCCTTTCTGCCTTCGCTCCAGCCTGGAGCCGCCTTTCCGCCTTTGTTCCGGCCCGGAGCCACCTTTCCGCTTTCCCACGCTGCCCAGAGGCCCAGAGTGGCTGGGGCGGTGTGGAATGTCTGCGTCCTGCCACCGGCAGCTCGGCACCTGTGTATGCAAATTAACCCACCATCTTTATTGGGTTAATTTGCATACTCACTCCTGATTGGCTGGTGGGTGTCACGAAGGTATGGTCAATTTGCATCTTTCTCTTTTATTAGTGTAGATTGTGCAATGGTTAACGTTCTTTTATATAAACTAAATAGAAATAGAAATTCTCCTATCTCCTTACTGGAGAGCATGTACCCATGTTGGGGACCATTGCTTTAGAGTTATGGGATGTCTCCCTGAGTTAATTGCTTCATGAATGCTTTAATTTTTCTCTCTATTATTATTATGAAAATAACATGTGAGGAACTTCACACCCACCCCAGACTGCCAAACCTGGTCCTCCAGCTTTTATGTACTCTCTGCAAATTTCATACACAAATATATGAAGGTACAATTTTTCTCTAAAACATAAATGGGAGCATATTTAACACTTCATACTATTTCTTGGAGAACTTTCCATATTAGCACACAAATATACAGTCATTTTGCCTGGCATTTACCCTATATTTCTAGGTAATATGCTTACACTGTTATGAATGTCCGTTGTTGGTATTACCTGTGGATTTTCTGCAGTGATAGGTAATGCTACAGCTCTCCTACTCCTTTTCATTTCTCCTCTTATTCCTCCTTTTAGTTAAACAATACACAGCTTTTGGTTAAAGTAGTAGTATTGACCTTACTATGTCTCAAGGATTTTTAGTACTTTGTGAAGTATTGAATTTGGTAACTTAGTATTGTGTGATATTAAATATCACAGAAAAAAAACAATAGATTTGTTTCAGTTCTTCTTTGTATTAGGGGCTTCCCTCACATGTCTAGCCACTCATTGCTGTCCATTCACATTTTAGAATGAGATGCCGGAACACAGCTCGCAAGTTCCGGGAACATGGAGAGGTGATGCTCGTTGACCCCGTGGGCTTCTACGTGAGGGTGGCTGGGGAGCGGACCCGCTTCTCTAGTGTTGCCCACTGGTGAGGTGTCCTAGGGCCTTTTCTCCTGAGAGGAATCTGCCTGCGTCCCCTCAGGAAGTGGCCACAGGAGTGCCTGCAGCAGAGCAGAGGGTAGGTGCCAAGGTGCCGAGGTCCCGAGGTGAGAGCAGAGACTTGCGCACCTCCCGTGGCCCAGCCCAGCCCTGCTCTGTGCCTGGTGTTCCCAACTCGGAAGCCTTTGGGTTCAGTCCTGTAACGAATCAGTTCCTTGCCTGCCGGGGGTGCAGTGGTTGGCCACAGGCCGCATGCTTTCGGCTGCCTGAACTCCAGGTGCGTGTTCTGCATCCGTGAGAGCAAAGTGGCCATGGGCATTTAGGTGGCAGCTTTCTCTCCTCATATCCGTTAACAATCTCTATTTTTTCTCTTTTAAAAATTCTTTGAAATTTCTCTTCTTCTGTTGTCTGCTCACCAATTTTCTTTATCTCTGTCTCCCTTATTGTCATTTTAGCAGGGTTTCTGGAGGGGAAAGAGATAAAAATGCGTGGTCCACTCATCACCTAAAACAGGTACCAGGAAAACGGTGTAGGCTGCACAGTGCTAGCCTTCCTCTTACTGTTCTCTCTTCTGCAGTAAAACAAGCTGCCCCTCTGTCCTGTTCCTGGAAGGAAAAACAAAAGTCCAACCCTAACCACAGCAGGTATTCAGTGCTTCCCTTCTGGAATCTTAACATAGGTCTCAACTTTGATGTTTGCTGAAGAAACCTGTTTTATTTTTTAAATGCTGAACTAGACATGCCCATTCCCTTCTCCATCATGTTGTAGGTTTTGTCGACTGTGTGTGACTGATTGGTCTTCTAAACGCATGGCTGTCTCTCCTCGCCTTTTCAGCAGGTGTGGTCCCCATCTTGGTGTGTCAGTGAGGCAGCTGCTTTACATACCAACTCCATCTCATCTTCTCCGGAGCCAGAGGGTGTGCGAGAATTGCTATGAGCCTGACATCTTCCAGTGCCTTCTGGGAGCTTCTCTTTCACAGTCCACTTGGGGCACTGTACTTTTAGGGTGTCCTTGCACTGGATGAATGTACAGAAAGACATCAGGAAGTCTTAAATTATTTTGGCATGTTAGATATCTGAATATAAAAAGTAAACTATGTTCAGTTGAAGCTCTCAAGATCCGTTTCTTGGAGTGTGTGTCATTGTTAGCATTCCTGTCCCCGTCCTGCAGTGAATAAAGTTTGTATTCATTTAACCTCCACTAAGTAGTTGAGTGTTATATTTGGGTATCTTCAATTGCAAGTGTCAGAAACCTAACTTCCATTAGCTTAAAGGGTTTATTGGTTTGTGTATCTGGGAAGGATGACAGGAGATAGGCTGGCCTCAGGATCCAGTGGGTTCAGAGGCTCAAATGATGTCATCTCCACCATGGCTCTTGTCTCTCTCTTCTCTTGACTTTCCTGTGTGCCAGCCTCAATGCCCTTCTGGAGACGGGCTGAAGACCTGGTTACAGGCAGCTGCAGGCATATCATCTGAGTTTAGCCTCCCTTCCAAGTCTATATGTTGATGTCAACAAAGGACCAAGATCATGCAATGTCCTTGATTATAATATTGGGGAGCTGTGACTTCTTATCCTATTTTTGTGCAAGCCCTACAGCCATTTAAACAAAACACTTCATGAAGTCATTTGTTTCTTCTAAATTGAAGAGAACTCTGTGGAAAGTTGTTTTGCGATTCATTGGTATCTGTGAGACCGCCTTCCATGTGCCAGGCCCTGGAGCCCGGTGATGGCTGAAACCCTGGAATGAGCCAAGTCATCCAGGCCAAAGGTTCTAGGAAGTGGTGGGACCTGTGCCGAGCTAGAGGGTGCTTTCCCGCTGCTGCTCAGCACCAGATGAGTGGTTCCAGGCTAGATGCCAGATCGACCTGCTTTTCAAAGAGGCCAGAAATCCCAATCTGTATGTAAATTTTCTCAAGGCTGAAAAAATTTGATAATTAATTCAAGCATTTTCTAAATCACTGTCTGGGCCAAACAATACATCACTTGCAATCTCTTGTCTTCTGGAACTCATTCGAAAAAGTATAAAGCAAGATCAAGAGAGCTGGAGCAATGTGTTCAAGGTGATGCAGTGATGAAGTGGCAGGACCACGTTTGTCTCCTGACTCTGAGCCTGGGGGCCTGATGCGTGGACTATGCTCACATTGTAAGATCTTGATTTCATTGGCAAAATTTTTCTTGAATTTTTAAAAGCCTGTATTACCTCTGTTAGAGCCTGTAAATTGTTGTCCGTATTTCAAGTTTAATATCAGATTCTTTGGTTCATGAAAGGTAAAATGTTAACATGACTTCATTCTTTCGGATGAGGTTGGCAGAGGGCCAGCCAGTGAGGAACACCCACCAGAAGTCTGATTGAGTACGCAGATACCACGTTGACAGATGGTCTATGGTAGGGTGTGTGTGTGTCATAAATTAAAGATTCTTAGCAAGAGTTTAAATATTTCTGATGACATTTTAATTTTAGTCAAGTAGCCATTAATCAAAAGATTGACTTAATGATCCTTGTTCAACAGAAAAATCCCCTTAAGTGTAATAATTTGGGCTTTTTAGTTTAGTAGGTGCTGGCATGACAGGCATCTGTGCTATCAGAACAGTTTTATTTGGCTCATTGAAATAAAGCATTGTTTTTCTAGACATTTGAAGGTAGCTCACATTTCAAAAGAAGGCTTTAATTAAAATAAACTTGCATCGTTGATTTTATCTTATCTGCAAATGCAAAGACATTAACTCTTTTAAAAATGGTCTTAGAAAATGAATTGCGATGGAGCAGCTGTAGAAATTGAGCTCCTGCCTGAAGACAAATAAAAATACATTTCACAAACATTTTCAGCTGCCTGTTTCTCCTACCTCTATAATTGACTCTAATTTGCTCTGCCTACCCCTCTGAAACCTCAGAACTTTTAAATTGCTATTCAATTAGCAGTCTAAGTTATAATGAGAGCCACACCATTCCAAGTGCGGGCTGCAGGCTTGAGTCATAGTGAGTGAGACTTGAATTTTTAAAATTATTTCAACCTATATTCAGCACACTACTATACATTTCCCAATGAGAGCTTATGATCAAGTTAATTTTTAAAAAATATGGAATAAGAAATTGCAAATAGGAATCAAATACATGGTAGAAATTAGGTTAAAAATTTTAGATAATCTTTCCTCCTCCTCCCACTGCTTCAAATTTGCTAAGAAACTTAGTAGAAAAAAGAGAAAATGTTGCCTTTATGATATTCTTTGTTCTAAGGACATTATGGTTACTATAGCCATATAAAGTATGACTTTGGTATATAAATCAGTGGTGCTATCCCCATTTTACAAACAATTGTATTGCAAAAATTTTGTAGAAGTCTGCTCCCAGACTTCTGGAAAGGGTGGTTATAGGTATTGCACCCAATATGGACAATTCTGTGTACACCAGCAGTCTAACTAATTTGTTAAAATTTCTTAAAGTTATTATGTCTGTTTCCCTGCTCCTGCTCCCCACCCTCTCCCGAAATGGTGTAGCTGAATCTGGAGAAAACCCTGGGGAAGGACATGTACAATCTTGACTTATCTCAGTCACACCATGGAAAATATTTTCTTAGAAATGCACCTGAGGTCATTGTATACCTCTGGGGAGAATCAGGGAAAGTTTAATTCACATTTAAAGGGACCATGCTGTTTGTGCCACAGGGACAGACGGGTGCCAGGACTTCCCGCTGATACCTCTCAGTAGCTCTGGAATGCCCTCAACTCTCAGGTCTTCACTTCCTAAAGCCAAGGAACCCTAGAGCAGAAATGTTCAAAGTAAACTGTTTGGTGGGAGGAATCCCTCTATGCTTATCGACCATAGAATCCACAAAGGAATTTTGCTTTTTGGGATGATTCCAATAAGTGCTATTTTCAGATACTGATATGATAAAGGGATATGGGGGAGGGGGAGATATCTTTAACATTAATGGTGAATTTATATCACTTTTTTTTTTTTTATCACTTAAAGTCAGGATCCTTTCATAGAAGCCAGAATCGATTAAAAAACTTGTAAAGTCTGGGGAATCTGGTATGGCATTTCTTATTTGATTTCCCTAAGAAATTAATTAAAGTTGAAATAGTACCCAAAATAGTAGACATGTCGAGTTGTGCATTACGATTGTTCCCCCAAAGGTCTTGATTCCTTTGTGCTAATCTTGCCTGGATTTATACCTCCATAGTCCTCCTACCTTTCTTTTTTTAAATCGAGTTGTGTTTTAAAATATACACTCATATTTAAGTGGTAGTTATGTTGTTTGGGAGATAACATAAGCCCTCTTCAATCTGCATCTTGAGATATTGAGGTGGGATAAGTGGGTCTTTTAAGATAATTCCCACTCTTGCAATCTCCTGTTCTGCCCCCACCTCAGATGGCCAAGCTGCCAGGAAACCCGTGCCTCCGCCTGCTCTCACTCAGCCTTTCTACCCAGCAGCACACCCTGCTGGATGCCTCCTATTTCTTCTCAGTATGCCATGATTTGTAGTGAGTTGTCTATTCTAATTAGATTAACTATCTCTGACTACTACATTTGAGTTTTCTTTTTCCCTGTTTTATTTTTTAGGCATTTTTTTTTTTGCTCCTTTTTGTGTATGCTTGGCTGAATGAAAACCAGTTACTAATTATGTCTTAGTCTGGAACTGTAGTATTTAGGGTGAATATACCTGAATTAATCAAGCACCATTGATAATGTCTCACAATTTATGAACATACTCTTTACTTGACTTAAAATTATATACATTAGTGAATTTATTTTTTAAATGTCTCAGTGTGAAATGGCTTTGTGGGTATACCTCTGTATGTCTTAATTTCAGAACCATTACCAGCTGGTTCTCACTTATTTATTCCTTGTCCAGTAGCTATTTATTATGCCCTTTTTTGCAGCTTAATTGCAAACTCTGTTTTCTTGCCAGTGTGAATTCAGTGTTACATCTGCAGGAATGACACTCATTCCAATCAGCAGATCTGGAGAGAACACACACCACCTACATTTTACAGTGTTGGAGATAACTTGAGTGGGATAGAAATTTGAATATTTTGCTGAAGAGAGAAACCAAGACACTTTTTCCGAGTTGGGCCATTTAGCATTATAAAAGGAAAAGTCCACATAAATTTTACTGTTCTGTGTGTGAATCATAATTTTCATAAAGGAAAACTCAGACAATTTGCTTTAATAAATAATTGTTTGGAAATCGATTTTGTATCCTTCAAGCATTCTGTTTGCGATTCATTAAGATTTAATGGACCTTTGAGGAATATTTATTTTCCCTTTTTTGAAATGACAAGGAATGTCAGGGAAATGACAGCTTTCCAGTAATAGGTCTTCACAGCTGAGATGATGGCAGTAGGTCATGGTGCATATTCAGTTAAACATGTTTTCAATCATTTATTCTAAGCATCTAGTTAATTATTGCTCTTTTAAAGGAGGAATCCTGTAGAAGCTTTTAAATGCAATGGATCCTAAAATTTCAGGTGTATGTCTTATGAAGTTGCTGTGCTTCTTACCTCACAGGCTTTCAGCAGCTCCAAATGATCTTTGGTCAGCCAGTTCCACCCCCTGAATTTTATATTTAAGGAAACTCAAGTGAGTTGCCTGACTGAGGAAGACTTAGCCTGGATTAGTTTACTGGATCTCACCAAGCCTCGATTTCCTTATCTGGAAAATGGGGATAATAGTCCCTACTCCCATTTGGTTATAAAGATCAGATCAGATACTATGTCCAAAGTGCTCAGTGTGTGCTTAGCAGGTGTTCACCAAGTATTGCAGTAAGACTAGTGACAAGTATTAATGTGAGTGTAGGCCAAGCTGCACCCAGATCTCAATGGCTCTCCCCATCCTTCTCCCTTCACCACCTGCAGGGTCAACTAATATTTTTCCCTCCACCCACACTCTCCCCTTCCCCCTTTCCCTCCACTCTTGAGTTATAATACTACCAGGAACATTTGGGCACTTTGCAGTAAACCTTTTAGTCACCCTCCCAGCCCCCCTCTGCCATTGGGTCTATTGATGTTGACAACAAAGCTTCTTTATTTTATGTCTTATGTTGGGCCTCTGTGCTTCCACATTAACACCCAGTGACTAAGCAGAAAGGCACAGCTGGATCACACTTGTCTGTTTTGGGGGTGACTAGTGCCGTGGGTGACTAGTGCCGTATGACAGAAATAAGAGACCCTTCCCAGGGCACTAGAGACCCAGTCCACAGCCTCTCTGCATGGGGGTATTTAAAATGTACTTTTATGGTCATGAGCTCTCTAGGACTGTGAATACAACTGTCAGTACAAATAGAAAATGAAAAAATATTTGCCAAAGTGGTTTGACAACTAGTACGTCATAAGTGTGAAGTGGTATCGCACTTTTGTTGTGAGAGTTTATTAAATATTTATAACCTGAAGGAAGCTTAAATGTGGCCTTAATAATAGAACTAGTGCTTTTAGTTTATTAATGAACCTAATAAAAGTTTAATACTCTCCAAAAGCACTTTCACCTTCATAGATTAAAAACTAGTTGCATTTCATAATATATGCTTTATTTCTATGGGGTGAGTATGTTTTATTTCCCCCCTCAAAATAGTAATGGTTAACACAAATTGTTTTCTTTCTTATGAGTTTTCTATAGCGTATATAAATATAATTATATATGTATTGTCTATGTAAGTAGCTATAAGGAAATAAAAGTGTAAATGCTTTGCTAATCCTATATAATAAAAGGCTAATATGCAAATTGACCAAACTGCAGAACGACCGGTCGCTGTGATGCACACTGACCACCAGGGGGCAGACGCTCAACGCAGGAGCTGCCCCCTGGTGGTCAGTGCACTCCCACAGGGGGAGCGCCACTCAGCCAGAAGCCGGGCTCACGGCTGGCAAGGGCAGCTGCCATGGCAGTGGGTCATCCCCTGAGGGCTCCCAGACTGCGAGAGAGCTCAGGCTGGGCTGAGGGACTTCCCCTCCAGTGCACGAATTTCGTGCACCAGGCCTCTAGTATGATGATAAAACATTATTAGTTTAGCTGCCAATTTTGAGGTGGGCCACATAAAATGATTGGGCTAGGTAGACAGACTAATAAATTAAAATTTTCTTAAACTGAAGACTTTGAAACCCAAGAAATTTGTCCTGACATTTGAAAGTTCACAACCCATAGCTCTATGTGGAATATAGAAATTAACAAATAGGATTAACTCAACTGTATTCGAGATAATAGGTTATTGTCCTTGCCTGTATCACTAGTGAATGTGAACTACAGACAAGGATTTCAGTTTGTGCAATGTCAAAGTAGTAGGCTACAGGAGAGTTATCCAGGAAGTTAAATGGCCTTTCAATTATTGGGCAGTGCTATAATTAAAGCATTTTGCTAAAACTGATGAATGACCTGCCTCTTTGACAGCAACACTTACCATGTCTCAGGAGCACATCAAATTTAACAAGTTCAAAAAAACACACACATGTTTATAAAAAAATATATAGGGGCTCAGGAGTACACTATTAAAAATATTGTTTACTAAATAAAAACTCCTTTTAAGTGGTAAATCCTCTAGTTGGTGAAGTATTCTTTCATAGGTCATTGAGTCTAGCTACTCACCTGACCAGAAGGTTTGGGGGGAGAATTTTGGGGGGAAAAGAGAAACCCAAAGGAAATGTGAAGCCATCGTGAATGAAAGACAATCCAGAAGAAAGGTAAAATGCTCCTGAAGTAGCTAATATAATTTAGTGCCAAGCTACTTCTTGATGATAACAGGATGACATATCAGGATGCATTATAATCTGCAAAATGAGAGCGTAGACAGTAGAATCTCTAAGATTCTCTTAATTTAATCTTTTTATGATTCTCCATAAACCAAAGTGGACTTTGATTCTTATCTCTTTTCTCCTCTAGTAACGAGGGCCAAACATTCTCTACTTTCTGGGACACTCTGATTTGTGACTATGGGGCTTGCAGAAATAACTAAACGTGTGCATTTTCCAAACATTTTTATGAAACACGGGTCACATCTCTTCATCTGCCAAAAGTCACAGCAGCTGCACCCTCCCGAAGTCCTCGCCCAGCCCTGCTGCAGTGGCTCCTTGCCGAGCTCCTGCGGCACTTACCGTCTGGGCACCAGCACGTCTGCTGCTGCTGCTTTGTATCTCACTGTTTGTGTATGTGCTGCCCCATCAAGGGGGAACTCTCTATAGTCAGGGATAGTGCTTTATATTGACTTTCCATTTCTAATTGGTTATCCTGGAATTCATTCCATTGCTCTTTATGGCACATTTTATGTCCTCTTTCTGGCACATTCAACCAGCAAAGACCTCATACCTGACCAGGCACCCTCACCTCTGCACCTGCACCTGCACCTGCACCTGAATGTGCATCCTCACCTGCACCTGCACCTTTTGACCGACCCTGTTGGAATGTCATTCCATGAGTTTGTTTGGCTCCCTACAGATTGACCTTCCCCGCTCTGCCCCAAAGCCCAACCCTGTTTCTTCCAACTTGTTCTCCCACATTCTGTGGTCACTTTCTCTGTATTCTCGCTAAGCCTCTGAACCCCCTAGCCTGCCTCCCACTCCCAGCACATGGCCACAGCTCCTACTTCCCAGAGAAAATTGGAGCCAGTGGATGGGAACTACTGTCTTCCCTCAGCCGGATTCTGCCCCTTGCTTACAACTCCTGTCCTGTTCTCTCTTGTTGATAGAGGACTTGCTTCCCAGAGCCATTTCTTTCATGTATGCTTGGATCCCCTCCCTTTCCACCTTCTCAGGAAGGGCCCTTCCTCCATCCCTCCTCTTCTTCATCTCTCGCCTCTCCTTCACGTCCAGACTTCTTAAAAACTAGCCAGATTCAGTGTCCGCATCCTCCCACCAACTGACTCCAGTCTGGTTCCATTGCTCTGCTCCATCAAACCCCTCACACCAAGGTCACCAAAAACTCCATGTTGTTCAGTCCAGCAGACATTTCCAATCCTCATCCCACTTGACTTCTAAGAAGCATTCAACACTCTTTGTTTCATCTTGTTCTTGACTGACTCTTCCTTTCATGTCCATGAGGTGACTTTGCCTGCCTCAGTTCTTCCCTTTTTCCTTTGCAGGATCATCCTCTTCTTTGAGCTGTTAACCATTGATATTCAAGATGGCTTCCTGTCCTCTCATGCTGTCTACTCTCGGGATTATCTAATTCACTCCTGAGGAAGAACACTGTCTTAGACACAGAGGCATATATTTTTATCTCCGGGCCAGGCTTCCACTGAGAACATCAGGTCCATGTGTCCACCTGCCTCCTTGTCATCAACACTTACCATGACTCAGGAGCACATCAAATTTAACAATTCAAAACTGAACTCTTTTTATAATACTCTGTCTCTAAATGGCTTCACAGTCTTTGCTGTCACTCAGCCTGTGTTTTACCACCTCAGTATCACTGGGATCTACTTCCCTCATCTTGGCTGCCTCCGCCCTTTGCCAGGCTACCATCCTCTTACAGTCCTCCTAGGTGTGCTGTCCAGCCCCATCCCATCACGTGCCCTCTCAATGTCTGCACTCCTACCACATTAACCTGTCATTTCTCCAGTTACCTGTGCCCCCTTTTGTCACTGCAACCCTACTTCCTGGCACCCCTCTCCACCTGCCCTCTGCTCCAGTCCAGCCAGCCCCTCCTTCAGTTATCACCACCCGGATCCACGCCTGTCATGCTTGCTCATAGCCTGAAGTCCTGTCTCCGGATGCTTGTCATTGTTGAAGTGTTACATTTGTGCAGTTCTTCAGTTAATGCATGTGCCCCTCTTGCAAGCACCGTGGGGATGAGCACTGGTGTTTGGGCTCTGCCCAATCCAGAGTGGACACTCAACGCATTATACTCATGAAAGGAATCGATATGGGAAATGCTCAGATTACACATTCCATCTTGGCTGAAAGCTTTTCATAATTTTTTTCCATGAAACATTTTTCAGAGCAGGAACTATAAAGCAAAAAGTATTTCTTTTCCTACTTCCAAATTGGGTTTTGCTTTCTCAGTAATCACTTGAAGCATAGATGTGATAGAAGAAATCATTTATGTTCTCACCAACATTTTCTGTATAATTTAGTGAAAGCAATATGAAATTGATTACTCCTTAATTTTCCTGGCCATCCTGTAAACGTACATTGTTTTTATTTACACTTTTATTTCCACAAAATATTGAAAAAATGATTGGCATCAGTTTCATTCTAATTGTTCTTATTGTCATAAGACTTGACCTTTAGTTCTGATTCTCTGTCTTTTTAAACTTTGATATTCCAGTGCTAGTATAAAGATGTAAATTTAAATTTTTTACAAATATACTCTGATAATCCAATATAATAAAAGGCTAATATGCAAATCGACCGAACAATGGAACGACTGGTCGCTATGATGCGCACTGACCACCAGGGGGCAGACGCTCAATGCAAGAGCTGCCCCCTAGTGGTCATTGCACTCTCACAGGGAGAGTGCCGCTCAGCCAGAAGCTGGGCTCACAGCTGGCAAGCGCAGTGGCGGTGGTGGGAGCCTCTCCCGCCTCGGCGGCAGCGCTAATGATGTCGGGCTGAAGCCATCAGTCAGACATTCCCAAGGGCTCCCAGACTGAGAGAGGGCGCAGGCTGGGCTGAGGGCCACCCCTTTCCCCGCCCCCCCGCCCCAAGTGCAGGATTTTGTGCACTGGCCCTCTAGTTGTTTAATATTGTAAGATACTTGAGTCAACTGAATAGGAGAGATTATGTGATTTTAAATTAGTCTAGAGTTTTGTTAAGTGGCAGTTTCAGATATTTTTACTCACCACAAAATGAAGGAAATTTTAATATAGAACAGGCTAAATGTGATGTCTGGTTAAGTTATCACATTAATTTGATAGGAGAATTGTGAGTTGGCCTTATACAAATGCATCTGGTACAGAATTATCCCAAGAAAACCACTTGCATGAAAAGGTTATATGGGTCAGTTTTTATGAGGTAAGGATTAACTGATGGTTGTAATTAAGGTTGTTTGGGTCATTATAAAGTGGTTATAGGTTATAATCTAATACAATGAATTTTAAGGTATTATTCTGATTATTTTATTTCATAATTAGATTATATCATTTGCTGTTTTAAGCATCTGCTACTATTTATATCTGTGCTTCCCAAATTGTGGGAAGTGCCCTAGGGCATTGCAGCAAATTCAGAGGAGTGCCATGGATATTTTGAAATTTCAATGGCAACCTGGGCATACACAATATCTGTAGGACTGATGCAAACCACTAGCTGGAGGGAGTTCACCATTTCAACGTAAATTGTGCTGCTTTCTTTTCAATGACATGGTATCTTTGGGAAGTTGGATTCTCAGCTGATGTGTAAAAATGGGACAGTCAAGGTGGATCAGGAAATGAGGGTGGTTTGATCATAAGGTTTGAGTATTTGTGCAGAGCTCAGTAGAACATAATTATATACTAATTAGTATATGTATTCTATTAAACTATTACTATAATGTTTATTAAAATGTTAACATAATATTTCTTTTAGAATATGTGGTGGCTTGCACATATGTTTTTTTCTTTTCTTCATAGTTTAAAACAATTATTAAAGTACTTAATTTTCAGAACAGGTAATTCTTTAACATGATTTAAAAATCAAAAACATAAAAATGAAGACTGAGAAGTCCCCTGTCTGGGTTGATGGCAGCTCCCTCCTGATTGCTCAGGCTAAAGCCTCTGAGCAGGACTTGGCTCCTGTCTTTCTCACACAGCACACTGAGGACCACAGGAAAGCATGCTGGCTCTGCTTCCAAAATATGTGGTCACCCTAGTCAAAGCAGACTGTTGTTACGGTTACTCATAACAGGGCTTGCTACTTCTGCACTTGTGCTTCCCCCACCCCAAACTCTTCCCCCACCCAGTAGTCTTTTGAAACCCTAAGTTAGTTAAGTGATATCATCACTCTACCACCCAGAACACTGCATCCGCGTAGAGTAAAAGCCAGAGTCCTTTCAGCGATCTCCACAGTTCTATAGGCCCAGCTTCCCTTTACTTCTCTGATCTCAGCTCTTCCTATTCCACACGTAATCTGCTACAGCCAGGCTGGTCCCCTCTTCCCAAGCATACCAGGCACATCCCCAGAGCCTTTGCACTGGAACGCTGAATCCCTTATCTCTTTCAAACCTTGGCCCACCCTAACCTACCCTATTTTTAATGTATCAGTGATCCCCACCCATGTACTGATGGCCATGTCCTAGCTCTTTTATCCTGCTCTTTTTTTTATATATAGCTTTCTAACATAGTAGATAATTTACTGCCCACATTGTAATTTACTAAGTTTATTGTTTTATTTTCTGACTCTCCCCGCTACAATATAAGTTCTAGGAGGACAGGCACGTTAATGTGTTTTGTTCAACAACCTATCCAAAGCAACTAGATGAACACTTGGCAGTAATAGGTGTGTAGCAAATACTGAATGAATAATGTTCAATTTAATTTTTTTGTCTGTTTGAACTATCAAAGCATATTCAAATCTTTCTCTTTAACAATGGATTGTCCATTATCCCGGCCAGAGGTCTGAAGAGTTTTTGCTCTATACTTTCAGGCTAATTAGGTACTTATAAAATATGAATTTTATCTTTCTGGCTAATTGAACATTTTATCATTATGTACAGACATCCTTTAGTCTTAGCAATGCTTCTATCTTTAAGTTATTAGTTTATCTAATATCAGTAAAGGTAAACTAGCTTTCAATAATTTTAGTACTATTTAATATGTATTTTTTGTTCCTTAACTTTTAATCTTTTTGAGTTCCTATGTTTTAGTTATGTCCCTTACATGTAGTTTATAGTTGTTTTTACTTCATTTTAATACTCTTTGTTTTAACCTCTAGCCTACTTTTGCCTATTGTGATTCTGTATAGATCCAGATTTGTTTCTTTCATTTACTTTCTGTTTGTCCTACTTTTGCAGCCCTCATTTTTTTCTTCTTGTGTTCTTTTTTTTTTTTAATGAGTTTTATTTGTATTCTTACTGTTTGTTTTTTCCCCACTATCGTAGAGGTTATACGCTCTGTTTCTATTCTTTTAATGTTTAGAATTGTACCTTCATTCTTAGTCTAAAGTTAACATCTTAACTCTCCTCCTGAACAATACAGGAGCACTGCAGCTCCAACCACCCGCTTGCCGCTTACACGTGTTGCTTTCCAGTGCTTATATCTATCCTTGTAACCCAGTGAATGAAGCATTACTGCTTCATATAGGCAATGTTACTTACATTTCTCCACACATTTACCTTATTTATTTGCTTACTATTCTTTTTGTATCTCCAATCTTCCACACACTTTTTTCTGAAATGTATATCCTTAGCCTCTAAATCATTTTTCTAAATCTTACTAGTTTCTTTAAATTCTGTTGTAGGTAACTTGTCAGTTTTTGTTTTTATAAAAAAGGCTTTATTTTGCTTTTATTTTTTTTGAAAGAGTTTTGATTTGATGGATACACATACACTCTCTATGTATCCTTTTTTTTTTTTATTTTAGAAAGGGAGGGAAGGCAAAGGAGAGAGAGCGAGAGAAACATCGATGTGAGAGAGATACATTGACCGGTTGTCTCCTGCACGCACACTAGCAGACATCGAACCTGCAACCTGGGTATGTTCCCTGACCGGATGAACCTATGACCTTGCGGTGTACAGGACACGCTCCAACCAACTGAACCACAACGGCCAAAGCTCTGTCTATCTTTCATGTGTAATTTTTCTAACACCAGGAAGCAATGAACTCCATTCTGACACTGTCTACCTGGAGACAGCAGCAGATCCCCCAGGTTCAGGGCTCGTCCCATAGACTGCTCCCTTTTCAGAGGCCAATTGCAAGTGCAGGTTGTCACTTGTGCTCCTCACCGACTGGCTATAAATTGAATGTTCCCAAGACTGTCTCCTCAGGTTCAGTTTGCTAGAGCAGCTCCTGGAGAACGTTTACTTACATTTACCAGTTTATCGTGAAGCACGTTATAAAGAACCCAGATGAAGCGGTGCAGAGGGCAAGGCCCAGAAGGGTCCAGAGGGCAGGTGCTTCTGTCCCCCGGCACTGGGCTGCACCACCCTTTTGGCATGTGAATGCCTTCCCCAACCCGGGAGCTCCTTAGCTCTTGTTGTTCAGGAGTTTTTATCGCGCTTAATCTGCTGCAGTACCCACCTCCCCATCCAGTGGGTGAGCTGAAAGTTCCACACACTTCCCACCTAGTTAGTAGTAACCTGTGCCATTTATTTTATGTTTTTCTAGATCAATGAACTGAGCCATGTTCAAATCCCTGTTATGTTGATGCCAGATGACTTCAAAGCCTATTCAAAGATAAAGGT
Organism: Plecotus auritus; assembly: GCF_963455305.1. NCBI lineage: Eukaryota > Metazoa > Chordata > Mammalia > Chiroptera > Vespertilionidae > Plecotus > Plecotus auritus. The sequence goes on from NC_137770.1 coordinate 143,262,088, forward strand.
GGACAATCACCTTTTTAACAAGTAAGTACAAGTACGAACTTTTCTAGAACTGATGTGGCTGCCAGGAGTATGATTTCTGTGAATTCTATAATCACATTTTTCAATGGGTGGGTGTAAAGTTTTTCTGATGAAGTTAATCCTGTGATAAACAGAACCATCTGTCATTTTCACAAAAGCAACAGCAGGCCTCTTGGGTAATATCCTTTTGCCATATGGCATATTGTTCTCTATGAATAGCTTATATGTTAAAAGTGATATTCTCATTACACTTCAGATGTTTCAAGCTGTAAATTGCTTGGATTTTTTTAGCAGCTATGGACCTCAGCTATCTTACACAAAACTCTCACGGTGATTACTTTATGAACAGAAATGACGACTTCATAGAACAATAAAGAATTAAGGTGCATTTTTATAGAACATAATTGGACACCATGTTGGGTATTGAGACTATTTCTCTTTCATTGGAATGTCATTTTATTTTATGTTATTTTTATTTTTTTAAAATATATTTTTATTGATTCCAGAGAGGAAGGGAGATGGAGAGAGAGATAGAAACATCAGTGATGAGAGAGAATCATTGATCTGCTGCCTCGTGCATGCCCCACACTGGGGATTGAGCCCACAACCCGGGCATGTGCCCTTACCAGGAATCGAACCATGACCTCCTGGTTCATAGGTCACCGCTCAACCACCGAGTCACACTGGCCCAGGCGAGATGTCATTTTAGTTGTCACTCTGGAGCCCCTTATATGTTAGGCAGTTCACGGAGAGCTGGAGATACAAGGATATATAAGAAACAGCCATTCCCTCAAGGGGCTCACAGTCAGGTGGGTGGTTGAAAACTGACATATATACAAATTACATACTATAAGTTGGTGTGCAGAGGACCACAACAGAGGAGTGTGTGTATGTGAACACAAAGAAAGAGGCAATTTTCTGAATGAGTAGTATAAACTTCAAATCCTACTCAAAAGATTAGTTCTGAAATTTCTTCCTGGGGCCATTGTGCTAGTGGGAAGCTCAGGGGTTAATTCTCCTCATAATACTGTTTAGAGGCTAACCTTTGAGAGAATTTTCTATGTGAATTTAGGTTGTGGTATTTATATAAAACTAGAGGCCCAGTGCACGAAAATTCGTGCACTCGGGGGGTGGTGTGTCCCTCAGCCCAGCCTGCACCCTCTCACAGTCCGGAACCCCTTGAGGGATGTCCACCTGCTGGTTTAGGCCCGCTTTCCGAGGGATCGGGACTAAGCTGTTGGTCGGACATCCTTAGCACTGTTGTGGAGGCGGGAGAGGCTCCCACCACCACCACTGCGATGGCCAGCCATGAGCTGGCTTCTGGCTGAGCAGTGCTCCCCCTGTGGAAGTGCACTGACCACCAGGGGGCAGCTCCTACATTGAGCGTCTGCCCCCTGGTGGTCAGTGCGTGTCATAGCGACTGGTTGTTCCACCGTTAAGGTCAATTTGCATATTACCCTTTTATTATATAGGATAGGTCATTCAGGGAGTGAGAGCAGTCTTGTTTTGTAAGCTTGCATCCACTATTGACTAAGGATGATTGTGGCTTGCTCGATGCCCTTCTCTCTGTCCACATTCTTGGCTTTCTCTTCACCGTGTTCTGCAGGGTGGCCCCTCCCCTTGGCAACCTCCTCTTCCTTGAGGAAGCAGCTGTAGCATGTGGTCAGGATTAAAAGGTCATATAGGCCAAGTGCTCCTAGGTGGTGAGAGGACACAAATGTTATCAGTCTGACCTTCTGTCCCCCAGGTCTTACTGTGGCTTGTACTGTTGACCCTTGAACAACAGGTCCACTTACATGTAGATTTAAAAAATAAATATGTATCATACTGTAAATTTATTTTCTCTTCCTTATAATTTTAATAACATCTTCTTTTCTCTGGCTTACTTTTTTTGTAAAAATACACTATATAATAGACATAAAACATAAAATATGTGTTAATTGACTGACTGTGTTATCGGCAAGGCTCCTAGTCAGCAGTAAGGCTATTTGCTAAGTTTTGGGGGAGTCAAAAGTGACACGTGACTTTTCAGCTGTATGGGGCGTCAGCACCCCTAACCTCATGTTGTTCAAAGGCCCACTGTGGTTGTTCTGGGAAGTGCCTCTGTGGGAAGGGAACTCCAGGCACTTCCTTGGCTACTCATGGAACTAGCTGGTGGGAGATTCAAGTCTGGTTAATTCTGTATATCTGAGCTTTCTTTCACAATATGCTGTTTCAGAGAAAACATGCCGAGCCATTTCAAGTTTAAGGAATACTGCCCGATGGTCTTCCGAAACCTGCGGGAGAGGTTTGGAATCGACGATCAGGATTTCCAGGTGAGTTGCTTTTGTGACATTGCTTCAAATAGGCTTCATTGTTCCACGCTCTGTAAAATAGGACTGAATTTTTATCATTACGAGTAATTATATAATAGTAATTTTTAGTTTACATATTAATGTTCAATGACTTTTTTTCTGAAATAAAGGGTTCTTTCAGTTAGGAACCCCTATATGATATATTTTCAGTAGTCAGTAGGAAAAGAATTATTCTTTGGGGAGAGAGCAGGCACATGAGGGTCTTGCACATGAGGGTCTTACACATGCTCTCGTTTCCAGAGGAAGGGGTTCTGCCAGCAGAAACTCCTTTTCATTTCTGCCATCATATGTGTCACCAGCCTAGGCAAGTGTGTATGTGTGCATTGAATTTGCATTTCCTACATTGGTAGAGGCCACTTAGGAATCTGAGAAATGTATTCTTGTTTGTGCTGATTTGCTGCTTTTCCAATTGGCCAGTGCTGCTTCTAGCCCACAGCATTTTTGTCAGAGTCCACACTTGGAGCATGGCACCATGCCCGCACACTGCTGTCACCATCAGGAGCCCACCTGTCCCGGGCATGGACCTGGGGAACACGCCCTTCGCTCTCCGTACCCCCACAGACAAAAGTGCACTGCTGCTTTTCTCCCCATATTTGCCTGGTTCTCATGGTGTTGTCATATCTGCTGACCCATGGTCATCTGTCCTAACGCTTAGCCAGCTAGATTTGGAAAAGCCAATGATTTTCTATAGGAGCAGAAGTCTATGTTAGGAGATGCAAGGGTTACTTCCTGGGCTTCTATGACAGTCTGTTCATTGTACTGTGAGAGTACTGACTTGTTTAAATCCTTTAAGTCTAGCAATCACTTTCTCTCATTTGCCCTAAGTGGGAAAGCCTAATTTATCCTGCATTAAGTGCCATATTGCCACCCTGAATGACCTCACAAGTTAGCACAGCTTACCCTGTGTTTTCCCTTGAGGAATCTGGCCTTTAAGGCAATTCGAACTGAGCTACTACACTTTCCTAAAGCTTTGTGGGCCTCCCCACCCTGCCCTGCCTTTTTCTCTCTCACTTGCTCACTCAGGCATGAGGAGCCTCCAGCTGCCACGCTGTGAAAGAGCAATGCTGGCCGGGCTGCAGGTGGACCAGGGCTGGGTGTCCTTCTGAGCAGAGGCTCGGTGCGCCCCCGAGGGCCGAGGGAAGGTGACAGGGAGGATGTGGGCACTTGGTTTGCTTTGAAAAACTGCAGTGGAGCCAACATCACTCAGGTTTGACCTTCATATGTTAAGAGAAAGAACTTAGATCAAACTTAGACTTGAAATTTACTCCTGAAAAAATAAGTCACTTTCAAAGAATAAATTTGGAATCGTAAAAAGGGTTTGTATGAAATAAAAAGGAATAATTCCACATTATTTAAGAACTGTTACTACATCTACAGAGGCCATCTGACAATAAACTGAGCACTTTAAAAAGGAGTGGCCAGCTGGTAACCGAGGTCTCCTGCGGCTGCTCTCCCATGGGCAACGCAGGTGTGTTCTCCCTTTGTCCCCTCCTTTTTTTTAAAAAAAAAAAACAAACAACAAAACATTTATACTCGCATTTCACAGAAACTAACTTTTGAGGGCCTAAGCAACAAGATCTTGTTAGATTCCTTAATTCATTACCAAAATGAAATCTTCATATTTCTTCTCTGAATCAGTCCTGTTAAATGAGATCCAAAATGGGCCCATTACATCCTGAGTTCTGACTGCAGCAGATAAAACTAACTTTTAAAATTTCCTAAAATGGCCAATTTAGTTACTGAAATACTAAGGAATGAGCGATTTTCCTTCCCTTCCCTCCCCCCCCCCCCAAAAAAAACACACAAAACCATGTAAGCTGATAGTTAAGTAAGTGCAAATTGCTGAGTACAAACTTTGAAGGCAAATTAGGCAAGTGGAGGGTGATTCACACTAACGAATTGGCAAAGTCTGTTAAGCTCTTAGCATGAGAGCGGGATAGAGGAGAGCCAGTGTGAGGATAATTAATCATTTGAACACCACTCCTTTCCTCAGCTATGCCTGGTGCTTTTGGCATTTAAATTGCTGCTTTCAAAGTATCTTTAGTAAAACCAGAGATAGACTGGTTCCCTCCACAACCCTGTGTTCCTTTTCCAATATCTGCACCTCTTAAAAATTTGTCAGCAGTAGGCCTCCACACATTGGTTGGCTACTTGGTCTGGAAAAAAGGAAGAGGTTTTGCCAACACTGGCTGTGGCTGTGTGTCCGAGGGCCCTGCACGGTGCAGGGGTGAAGGCAACAGAGGTGCTAGGCTGTGACCAGAGGGGCCCATCATCCCAGCTGCTTGGCACTTGGACTCACTGTTGGCCAGGCATTTCATTCATCATGGCCAGAACTAGTAACAGGTACCAGCTGACTCATGTAGGACCAAATTCCCAATCTGGTTTGAAAAGTAGGATCAGTGACCTGGGGTCTCATCACCTATTGGAGGCACTGCTGATGGGGGCCAGGCTTTCTGCTGTCTTTGACTTGCTGTGTTTATTTTTCTGAAGTGCTTGCATGTAGCAGCTTTCAATAAATGTGGCCACAAGGAGCTCCATTGTCTGGTTCATTTATGTTCAAACCTTCCTATTAAAACCAATGAATAAATGTTCTTGACCTGCCTTGTGTGTGTGAATGCCTTTTTCCTACACCTGAAAAAGTCATTATTGATCACTCTGATAAAAGCAGAACCTAGTAATTAGCCTACCTCATCGACCTCTTATCAGTGAACTTAAAGGAATTAAAAAGCATTCTTGCTGTCCCTATAAACATTTGTATCTTTCCTCCGGTTTTGATTTTCCTGTCTTTTAAAAAGAAAACTTTGTTTTCTTGCTGTTAAAGACTAATTCAAGCGACAGTTCTAGAATATTCATCATTAATAACAGTATCACTGAACATATATATGTAAACCTGTGTGTGTGTGTGTGTGTGTGTGTGTGTGCGCGCGCGCGTGTGCTCAGTGCTTCCAGATTCAGAACTTTGTTCAATTTATTAGTGCTTCACAAAATTATTTCACTGGTTTGTAATATGCTCAAAGTTGAATTGTGTTCTTCTGATCATTGTTGGGCCAGTTCGACTACCCTTTACCATACTTTTAAGATAAGATCTTTCACAATGACTGCTCCCACGGAGGCCTCCACTGTTATTGCTGCCTCAGTGCTGTTTCTGCTGTCACCATTGCCACCATAAGCTCTAGTCCCCTTAGGGCCGTGGTTGGCAAACTGCGGCTTGTGAGCCACATGCGGCTCTTTGGCCCCTTGAGTGTGGCTCTTCCACAAAATACCACGGCCTGGGCGAGTCTATTTTGAAGAAGTGGCGTTAGAAGAAGTTTAAGTTTAAAAAATTTGGCTCTCAAAATAAATTTCAATCGTTGTACTGTTGATATTTGGCTCTGTTGACTAATGAGTTTGCCGACCACTGCCTTAGGTGATTTCATGCACAATTATCAACTCAGTGTGTGTTTATTTGTGCAACTACATGTCAGGCTCTGCTAGATGTTGTAAGAAATGCAGAAGGGAAGAAAGGGTGAAGGAATTCCTTTTTCTTTTTTGTTAACTCTTATATGCCAGATTCCGTATTAGATGCTAATAAGGTTTACAGAAACCCAGACATCCTAACTTTTAATGTTTTTCAAGAAAATCTGCTTTCTTGCCTCTCAGAGAATCAGACCCCCTTATAACAGTTCTAGGAAGTTAAATGGGGGCTTCAGTTAAAGTTTCTGAACTATGGGAGAAAATTGCCCACCAAAACCCAAAATGTTATACAGGATGGAGATGATGAATTAAACTTAAATGCACTGGAAACCGAGCCTTCTTATTCTTTGTAGAGGATAATATCAGGTTTACTTTTCCCCTACTGCATCTCCTGAATGAGAATCCCTCATTACTGCCCTGGCCCACGTGGCTCAGTTGGCTGTGGGTTCGATCCCCCATGGAAGTGTGTGCGGGAGGCAATCAATCAATGTCTCTCTCTCTCTCTCTCTCTCTCTCTCTCTCTCTCTCTCTCTCTCTCTCCTATTTCCCCTCTCTCTAAAAAAAAAATAAATTAAATTAAATTAAAAATCAATAAACATATCCTTTGGGTGAGGATTAAAAAAAAGAATCCCTTGTTATTCTCAATTGATGCATTTCTTTTTTTTATTTGTAACAGAGATTTCTAATTTTAAAATAATTTTAAGAGGTAAAGTTTTAGACTGTTGATGCTCTTGTTTCAGGTTTAAAAATAAAATTCTAAAATTTCAAGGCCTTCAGAATATACTAAACTTTGAAAAAAATTCTATCAGTATCTCTATAATATACAGCCTATCACCATGCTTTCCAACCCAGCTTTCCCCAATGTAATTTAAACTGTCCGAGGACAGGAATCGAGTCCTGCTGGCTTACTGGGCTGCAGGCTCAAAGGAAGTGGGTCTGGGCACTGGAGTAAGTGCTTTGGGCGGACACTGAAGAAACACTCGTGGAAGAATGGGAGTGAGGGCTGGAGTGGGCACACTAAGGGAAGCGAGCTTTCTGGGCCAAAACATGGAGGCCACGATGCTCGGGAAAATGAAGCAACTGGATGGTGGTGGATTGTGGAGATAAAGAGGGAAGAGTAGAGGATGTGGAAACTGGGCTGAAGACCTCAACCAGATTCTAAAGCGTGTGAGCAGTCCTGCGGGTTTACACAGGGCAGTGATGTGATGTCATCTGGATTTTCTATAAAGATAATTGTGGTGGGCCCCGGCCAATGTGGCTCAGTTGGAGCATCGTCCCATGCAGCAGAAAGTTTAAGGGTTTGATTTCTAGTCGTGGCACATACCTAGGTTGCAAGAGACAACCGACTGATGTATCTCTCTCACATCAATGTTTCTTTCTCTCTCTCTCTCTCTCTTTCTCTTTCCTGCCCTTCATCATTCTCTGAAATCCTATATAATAAAAGGGTAATATGCAAATAGACCAAACAGTAGAACAATCGAACACCCAATCAAAGGGTAATATGCTAAGGCTGCTCAATCGCTCACTATGATATGCACTGATCACCAGGGGACAGTCAGTCAACTGGTCGACCAGTTGCTAGGATGTGCACTGACCACCAGGGAGTAGATGCTCTGACTGGTAGGTTAGCTTGCTGCTGGGGTCTGGCCAATCAGGACTGAGTGAGATGGGCTGGACATGCCCTGGAGCCCTCCCACGGTCCCTCCCGGCCCAATCCCTGGCCCGATTGTGCACCAGTGGGGTCCCTAAGCCTGGCCTGCACCCTCTCTCAATCCAGGACCCCTCGGGGAATATCAGAGAGCCCGTTTCAGCCTGATCCCACAGGCCACTCCCCTTGGGAGGATGCCAGATGCAGGGCTCATGGCTGGCGGGATGAGCAGGAGCGGCAGGTAGGAGCTGCAGGCAGCGTTGGACTGTGCGTTTCGGCTGGATCCTTGCAGGCCACCCAGAGGGACCCTACCAGTGCGTGAATTTGTGCACCAGACCTCTAGTCAATAATAAAACACATAATTGAGGTGGTTATATATAGAAGGGAGATACAGAAATTAGGAGGCTATGCAATACCTCAACAAGTGAACAAGAGACACTTGGTGCTGACAGGGTCGAGCAGAGAGCATCTCCACAAGACAGGGAGAGAGTAAAGTGACAGGAGTGGTGGCTGATGGGTCACCAGAGCAAAGGGCAGGAGCCAGAGGTGTTGGAGCCTGAGACATTGAGAGAGCAGGTCACTGGAGGAGGGAAGAAGGGGTATGGGCAACCCAGATAAGTGCCCTTGACTGGGTATCAAACCTGCAACCCTTTAGGTTGTAGGTGGACATTCTAACCACCGAGTCACACTAGCCAAGGCTAGACAAGTCTCTTGATAGACCTTTGGGAAAGTGCTATCACAACACGTTAGCACCATCAGGTTTTTCTTGTTCTTTTTCTGCTTTTTTATTTTTTAATCCTCACTTGAGAATATGTTTTTATTGATTTTTTATTGAGACAGGAAGGGGGAGAAAGGGAGAGAGCACACAAAACATTCATGTGAGAGAAATATCCATAGATTGCCTCCTGTCCAGGCCCCTACCAGGGATCGAACCCACAACCTTTTGGTATATGGGACAACATGCCAACCACTGAGCGACCCAGTCAGGGCTTCTCCTTTTTTTTTTTTTTTTTTAATATATTTTTATTGATTTCAGAGAGGAAGGGTGAGGGAGAGAGAGATAGAAACATCAATGATGAGAGATAATCATTGACCATCTGCCTCCTGCACGCCCCCTACTGGGGATAGAGCCTGCAACCCAGGCATGTGCCCTTGATCAGAATCGAACCCGGACCTTTCAGTTTGCAGGCAGACGCTCTATCCATTGAGCCAAACCAGCTAGGCCTGGGCTTCTCCTTCTTATGAGTTTAACCAATGACTGTCCCCATCACAGTCTGTCGCCCCTCCCACCCCACATGGAACTCAGACTTTCTGTTTGCCTGCATTTCCTGCCCCTGAACCCACTTTGGATTGTGACTTGTGATTTTCAACGAAGAGCTAGCACAAGGAGCACCTGTCCAGGTTAGATAGATAACCACATTTGTTCATCATGAGCCTGAGCCAGGTATTGTAAACTCTGTCCAGTACCAACCTGAGGTTTTTAAAGGTGGTCTCACAGTGCTCTGTGAAGTCCTTGCAGCTCTGCTTCTTGCTCTGCTGGTCCCTGCCTCTCACTTTCGTGTTCTTCTTTCCTAGGTTGTTTCATTATTAGTAAGTGTTAAATCACTGCGTCTTGCTCCCCTGCACAACGGAAGCCGTTTTGTGCTGGGGTCACAGCCCAGGCTTTCTCTGAAATTCCCCAAGAGCTTAACACAGGTCTTTGAACTCAGTGGGCATTTAATCAATTCTTGATGATAATGTTCAAGTTAGCATGTTGGTCTTTACCTCTGACGGGGTCAGAGGACCATCTGTGCTCACTCAGATAAAGTATATCCAACGCAAACCCAGAAAGCAGCCTTGTCTGGGCAGCTTGGCTCCTGGGCCGCGCGATGTGAGGCATGTAATCATAATCCTGAGTGGTCAGCAGGCCAGCGATGGGCTTCCAGATTTCAAGTCCATGAAATAGGCGGCCGCCATCAGGAAGAAGAATGTTTTCCCGGGAGTTGGGAGGCTGGTTTGATCCGGGATCTTCGGTGACTGATGCTGTGACTTAATTCAGTCACATGGCCCTGGTAGGTCTCCATCTCCTCATCTGTGAAATGAGGGGGGCCCTCAGCTGTGAATCTCGGAATCTATTGTTAAATCACCTCGAGTAGATGCCTGCCGCTTAGGTTCTTGCGTACAATATTGATATGTTCCTTTTTAAGGCGGTGGCTTTTATACAGTCGAACATGGCGGCATTGATTTTAAGTGGCCTTTCTGTTGACTAAAAATAAAAAGTGTTTTGTACATGATTTTTGGCAGATATACACATTCATATCAAAATGGAAAAAAAAAAGAGAGAAATGTATATAAGAGTAAATGAGTAGTTCGAGAGAATTAAACATTTAAAATGCTTGAGTATTTAAAAAATGTACAGGGGACCGTTATGGTTACTAAATCGTGACATTTTTATGAGCTACAGTATGGAAGATTGGTGGTAAGAATGAGCTAATTAAATTGACCTTTAAATTTCCCCCACCCTTCTGGGGGCCTCACTAATCCTGGACGCCCCACTACAAAAACAAACATCTTCAGTGCAGACTTTTAGAGGAGTGGGGAGGAAGGATAGCACCATTAATCCCCTTCTCAAGGGAAAGGACAATGAATTTTCAATTATAAACGTGGGAAGGCCATCGAAGAGTGAGCTTCATCTCTCATTATTTCCTTTATTTCCCATTGAGGGCTGACATGGCAACAGCCTTCAAACAGAGCTGTTGAGATGTGAAACAGGGTACATTGTAAGATCAGTAATGGGTTTGGCTGTAGAAGGTGGAAGTGGTGAAAAATAAGTTTACTTACCAAGTGGCAGGATAGGCAAAAATGGACTAATTGTCATGTTCTTACCTGCCCTTCATCTAATAGCTTTGCCCTAGGACTTCAGTTTTTTGTCAAACAGTTCATTTTATCCCCAACACCCCAGCAAGCCTAGGCGCATCCTAAGACGCCGTATCTGGGGGCTGTAGTGTGTCCACTGCACTGGATTGAGTAGAGAGCACCCACGATGTCACCACACTCACCTGAGACACCCCGCGATGTCACTGATGTCACAGTGGGTCAAGGGACTTGCAAGAAGAATGTTTGGTCCAATCTCAAATACCTGTGTACTGTATGATTGCATTTATATGAAATGTCCAGAATAGGCCATATTTGTAAGACAGAAAGTAGTGATTTACTAGTTATGGGGCTGCGGGGAAGAATGGGAGTGACTGCTAATGGGTACAGTTTTCTTTTTAGTCTTTCTTTTTTATTGAAGTATAGTTGACATACAATATTATATTATATTCAAGCGTACAACATAGTGACTTTACATTTGTATACCTTACAGTGTGATTACCCTGATAAGTCTAGTAACCATATATCACTGTACAAAGTTATTACAATACTGACACATTCCCTGTGCCATACACCACGTCCCTATAGCTTATATATTTTATAACTGCAAGTTTGTACTTCTTATTACCTTTTTCACCCATCCCCTCCACCCTTCCCCCTTTGGCAACCATCAGTTTGTCCTCTGTTTCTGTGCAGCCATTTCTGTATTGTTTTGTTCATTTGTTTTGTCGGGTTTCTTTTTTGAGGTGATAAAATGTTCTAAAATTCACTGTGATACTGGCTGTATAACTTTGTAAATATACTAAAAGCTGTTGATTTATACACTTTCAATGGGTGGGTTGTATGGTATGTGAATAATATCTCAGTAAAGCCTTTAGGAAGAAGAATGCATAGAGTTTAAGATTAATTTATATTCAATATGAGACTTTCTTTTTCCTCCACCATTGACTTGGATACCTTTTTCTTGAGGGTACAGAATTATGATGAAAGTTTTTCCATTCAGAACATGTGAATTTAAAGAATTACATACTTGATAATATGAGACTATCAGATGTGTAGAAGAAAAGGGTAGCCAGTGAATAGAGCATGTTTTATTGCAGTGTTTACATTTATCATTAGATTTTTTTTCTTCAAACTAATGGCAAATCATTGTCCATTTCCTAAGTCTCTACAGACTGACAGCAGTAACTGCAGTAGTCCTGAATGTTAGAGCAAGAAGAAAGCTTAGAGACCATTATGTCCAACTGTCTTTGTTTGCAGATGATCAGATAACAGAGTAAGGGGTGGGGCAGGGATCCTTGAGAGGTCTCATTTCCCTTGACTTGACCTCTAACTCAACCTGTTCCCACCATGTATGCTGAGGTCCGAAATCCTGAAAAGACAAGAAAAGTGGTAAAGGCAGGCCAGGAGTGACTATTGTGGGCAGTGGAGGCAATAAAACACTCTCAGATTTCCACTGCATCTATAATTTAAAGGTTGATCAAAGTCTTTTAAGGCTCTGCATTGAAGGGATTATGGATTTTGTGGTAGCCCAAAAGGTTAAACAAATGACTTAGACTATCAGTTTCCAGGGGCTTTTCCAAAGCCTGGACTCTCTCCTCAAGCCCTCTGTCTCATTTAGCCCATGCCTGCTCCTGCTCACTGCCCACCCCCCCCCCCCCCGCCCACACACACACTTACACATTTTAAATACTCTTTTAAAACTGTAAATGGTTATTATTGAGGGCTGTAGAAAATAGCCTGTAAAGGTGAATGGGGGAGAAAGTGTGTCACTCTGCATTTTCACTGGGTGCAGACTGAGGTTTGGCCAGGGTTGGGGAAAGGAACCCAGAGCTAATTGGAAGAACTCATTCTACAAATTTTTCTTCATTTTTAACTTACCATTTGCAGAATAACTCGTTAATCTTGATCTGCATCTCTCAATATCTTCCAAGTTAAAATTTGCTTTTTATAATAGTAGCTACAATTTATTGAGTACTACTGTATTCCAGGCACTATTATAAAAACTTCGTATATTATCTCATTTAACCCCCAGGCAAACTTGATGATGATGATTATTCTCATTATTATTACCTTTCTACAGATGTGGAAACTGAGGCACAAAGAGCTTAAATGACTTGCCCAAAGTCGCAGTCCTGACATCTAAGGCTCCTATGCCTGATCCATGCTCTGTTGTCTCTGACTTCATCATCAGGACTCTGAAACTTGAAAGGTCACCAGGCCTCTGCTTAGGGCAGTGGTCGGCAAACCGCGGCTCGCGAGCCACATGCGGCTCTTTGGCCCCTTGAGTGTGGCTCTTCCACAAAATACCACGGCCTGGGCGAGTCTATTTTGAAGAAGTGGTGTTAGAAGAAGTTTAAGTTTAAAAAATTTGGCTCTCAAAATAAATTTTAATCGTTGTACTGTTGATATTCGGCTCTGTTGACTAATGAGTTTGCCGACCACTGATTTAGGGCAATATGAGCCTGAGAACACATGAATAAAGTAAATAAAAGTATGAATAAACGACACTTAATGTGGCGAGATGGTTCTTAGTTCAGCACGAGTCCAGGATGTGCTGATGAGTGTACACTTAGTGGGTTTGTGAATGCGTTCTCTTCTGAGGGCTTCTAGACTTGGAAAGGTAAATTAGGACATTTCAGGCCAGTAAAATTTCACACATTGAATAAGCCCTGGATTGCCTTTGTTGTGTTGTGACTTTGACCCCAAATATCCACAGAGCACTGGATATTTTAGCGCAGTCACACTTCTCAAACTGAGAAGTTCAGAATCCCAGGTTTCGAATGTTAAAAATGTCACCATGTTACAGAACATATAACTCTCTAAGCTTTGCCTCTGACAAGGAGTTTGTTTTCTAAAGAGAGTAGACCTCTCCAAACCCTAGATAGATTTCACTGGGTAATTTTACCTGGTAGCTTTCTCATAAAGACAGACAGGTAAATAGGGGTAAGGATTCTTGAAAATGAACATTTAAAAACACACAAAAAAAACCCAAAGTGAACATTAGATTTTGGAAATGGGAATTATCTTGAAGACGACTAAACCTGTCCTTTAAAAGGTGTTTCTTTCTTCCATGCAGATCTTGTTCTAACTTGCAAATTTTGTCTTTTTTTTTTATGTTGCTTCCCTCCCCCAACCCTCACCCCCTACCACTTCAGCATTCCCAATATAAAAGTTTACTCCTTTCAACCTTGTCATTCTTTGCCAAGAAAACCCACACAGTCTTAACAAGGGAAAGACAGAAGGTGAGACAGTCTTCTAAAGATAAAATCCAGTGACCAAAAGAAAATGAAAACCTCCAGTTATTCTTAGGCATGTGAACGAATTAAACCAGACATGGTGAACTGTGCCCCGTGGTGAGAGAGAGGAAGGATTCGTAGGATTGTCACCACAGCACAGGACTGCAGGAAATCCTGAGGACGAGGCATCTTTCAGCCCTGCCTTGTGCCCTGTGAATTGTCTGACTCTAGCCCTGAGCTCAGCAGCACCTCGTTTTCCTGTTCTGAAGCCTTGCCCCTCAAACACACATCTGCCTCAGCTCTTGTCTCAAGAGAAGATGGCTCCTGTCCCTGCTCGCCTCAGGTAAAGGCAGGTAATGAACAGTCCTAGAACCAGTCAAGGTAGATTTGTACACGTGGCAATAAAAGCGTAAATTAAGGACTCTGACTACATTAGCACTGAGGCTGTTCTTGGTGGTATTTTTCACGTTTTATTTGGCAAAATTGAAAACATAAAGACAAGTTTGGTGGTCTTGCCAGCTGGCTCAGGCACTGAATTGTGATTAGAGGGTATTTATCTCCACAAAGAAATCTGTATCAACAGTCCCATCATAATGCCCAGCACACTCTCAGGCCGGGCGGGGAGGCAGCGGTGGTGGGTGCGGGGAGGCCGGCTGCTCTGTCCCACTCCACGTTAACAAACTCAGACGGCAAGTCATTTCCACTCTGGTTTCTGGTTTCTGATCTGTAAATTGAGTGGTTTGGAATCATCTCCATGGTTGCTTTCAACTGTCATGCTCTTTGATTATGAGGTTTATTTACGCGTAGAGGGACCCCTTGGGGGCTCCCAAAGATCACTCTCAAGCTCTGTTTCTTCTCAGAGCTTTCTCCTCTTGGCCTCCTAAGCTTGTCCAACCTGTATGATGCTATGGTTCATTTTCCCTTTGTGACAGAACAAAGCACACCGATGAGTTTCAATATTCAGTTTCATTAGATAGCGGACTGTTTTGAGGCTGCTCCGTGACTATTTTCGTACATACCCATGACCCCCTTGCCTTAGCTCGTTTTCTCATTCTTGCCCTGCGTACATCTGGAATCTATGAAGTGTTATTTTCATGCTGCTCTGAGAACTGTTGTCATCCTCTCTCCAATCTTGGCCCAGATGTCCTGAACCGTTATTATGCCCCGCGGAGAGGATGGTTGTGTTCTCTTCTGACTGGACTTTTCTTGGGAAGCATCGCATTGCTTTCTGAGGTCGGCACTCCCCAGCAGCCCCAGAGCAGTGTGCTGTTTTCAGAGGGGTTCCATTTTTAGGGTGATAAAAAGCCTGAAGTAGAGATCTAATTTAGCCCACCCTCTTCCCTGGGCTTATTCCATCACTTTTCAAACCCAGAAACTGAGGCTCAAGGAGACCATGACACATCCCAGGGGAGATGAGCGGCGAAGCATGTCCTAGGTGCGGACCGCACCCTGCCGTCACAGAGCGCTGCCTTTAACACAAACAAGCCAACACTTCTGCCTTACTTCAAAGGCTACAAAAAGTCTATGATTATGATGTTACGTAATGGCAAAAGTTTAGTCTTGTCTTTATAAATTGCCCTCTTTGGTTACCGCAGAGGAAGCTTTAGGCAGGAGCCACAGGCATATGATATGATTTGACTCCGCTACACTCCCGTTTCATTGCCTTCAAGTAGGAAAATGCACCTGGCGTTTTCTGTCTCACAGGAATGTGAACATAAGTAGGAAATAATGAGTTGCATTCTTCCAGGCCTTAGAATCATTCCAAGGACCATGCATTTTGTGTGCAACTGTGCTTCGCTTCTGATTTTCTGCTTGTCTGAGGCTTTCAGTAAATTCGATTCCTATATTTTGTTATTCATAGTGATTGTAAAGCATGCATTCTAAATTTAACAAAATATCTGTTCCTGACACTACAGATTATTTGACAACTAAAAGCCTTAAAACCATTCCTCCACACACTGGAAGTAGATATTGTGGGATGGGACTAATGTGATTATTGAAAAATTGACTTGAAGCAAAATCAAGATTAGCATTTGTAAGTTGTTAATATCCCAAGATTAAGATATGGCCAATATCCATATGGAAAATCTATAATGAATAATTATCAATGTCTTTGAAACTGAAAGGAAAGGCAAAGGATTTGGAAGGAGGTAGCATGTAAGCTGAGGAATTATGACTTTATGTTAGTATGCATTCTAGCCCTTTTTAAATCCATGCATTGCCTTCAGCATAATCAGTATTATGGGACATTTCTTTAGTGAATTAATACAATGAATTATTCTTTACTTTAAAGTTCCTCATTTTAATGAAACTAGAGTTGGACAGATAGAATAGGAAAGGCGTTTATTCAGGTAAGTCTGTAATTATAGCACACTTAGTGCAGAGACTGCACACGCTGCACCAGATGAAACACATCGTAGCCACAATTCAGGCACTCTTGTTCTCACATGTGGTCCGAAGACACAGTCTATCAGCATCATCTGCTTCTTCAGATGCCGCACCCCATACCTGTTGGATAAGAATCTGCAATTTAACATGACCCACAGGTGATTTGGTTACTCATTAAAGTTTGAGAAGCACTGATTGTGCAGCTTTCAATTTTATTCTATCCCATTGGTCTGTGACAGAACATTATACTTTCATATCTAATATGCCTAAGAAAGCAACCTATGCAACGGATGCTGCTGTAATTCTGTCCTTTGTTGAATCCAGTTATCCCTTACTATTTCCCACTCTCCCCATAAGTTATTTTACAGGTATTATCAATTGTATAAAATTTATAACCTGTTTGCTTGACTGTCATAAAGTTGATTGTTCCTGCTTTGATTTTATGCCTGAAAGTAATTTGTAATCTTACGATTCCTGGTGTTCTTGTTTTATCTGGCATACCTTTTGCAAATTAATGTTTGGGAGGAAAAAGTAAGCCTATTAGCCAAGAGCAATGATTGCTTGTTTCTAGTGTTAAAGGAGCATTCACTTTGAATCTTAATCAGAGAAATTAGTATAAAGGAGATTTATTTTTTTTTTTTAGAAAAAGCAGTTTAATTGATAATTAAACTCCTGTTAATACAGCCATTTTTATTCTGAAAATTATTTTCACCATCCTGTCTGTCTAATGAATTTCAGTTATCTTAAGAATAATTTAACTCTGCCACATCCTGCTATTTAAAGTCATTGGTAGTTACATTGATTCTTTGTTTCTTCTCTCCAGTTTTCTAATAAGCTAAGGAAAGCAAATTCAGTGAAATTCGCAGTATTGGCTCTGCACTTTATAGCTGTGCCTGCTTGCATTGATCACGGGGTACTATCTCAGGGAGCAGGCAGTACCAGGGCCCATCCTTGAAAATGAGAGCGAGCTTATGGCCAGCGTCTCTCGGCTCACAAAGGACCCACTTGCACAGCTGTGCCACTGCAATATAATCACACCTCATATGACTGGATACTGTTTGGTTTCATCTAGAAAGGAAGGACAGGTGAAAGAGACAGAATATACTAGACCAATGGTCAGCAAACTGCAGCTCGCGAGCTACATGCAGCTCTTTGGCCCCTTGAGTGTGGCTCTTCCACAAAATACCATGGCCTGGTTGAGTCTATTTTGAAGATGTGGCATTAGAAGAAGTTTAAGTTTAAAAAATTTGGCTCTTGGCTCTCAAAAGAAATTTCAATCGTTGTACTATTGATATTTGGCTCTGTTGACTAATGAGTTTGCCGACCACTGTGCTAGACAGAAAAGAAATTGCTTTCATTGAAAACCCATGATGCAGTGATATTGCTGCCTCTCTAAAGATACCTGTGCCCCCTTAAGTAGATAGCGTTTGGTTACTGGGGCTTTTGAATGCTCACATTTAGAGAGAAAACTGAAGAGAGAAGGAGTCTTTGCCTTTGAATCCCTCAAATGCAACCCAGTGGGGCCAGGCAGGGAAGGAGAGTCAGTTCTGACGCACAGTCAGCAGAGAAGACCAGACTCCTCAGATGCCAGGGCTTTGCTCATCCCAGTAGTCTGGATAGCCAGTGTAAGAAGGTTGGGGAGGGCCTGGAGTCTCTAAGAAAACAGGAGATTCAACCAGGAGAGTTACATGGGAGGAAAGGGTAGACTTACTAGCTAGAGTGTCAACAGCCTGAGCCGGATACTGGGATGAGATGGTACTGGAAGAAACCCTGCTCAGAGCCCCTCCTTGTCTACTCTTCAGAAGATAGTCATTCCCAAACATGGCAAGGGATGAAAAATGGGCCAAAGCAAAATCTCCTGAGGAGCTATTTTAGAATACCGCTGCCCGGCCGCCTCCCAGGGCACGCGGCAGGCAGCAGGGTATACTAATTGAGTCGTTTACTAGTTGAGAACTTGGGTTCTGAGCCAGTGCACTAGAGATGGAATTCTAGCGCTCCCCTTCTTAGCTCTGTGACCTTGGCCAAGTTGTTAAACCTTTCTGATCTCCATCTCCTCATCTATAAAATGATGGTGATATTGCCAAAGCCGGTTTGGCTCAGTGGATAGAGCGTCGGCCTGCGGACTGAAGGGTCCCGGGTTCGATTCCGGTCAAGGGCATGTATATTGGTTGCAGGCGCATACCCAGTGGGGGGTGTGCAGGAGGCAGCTGATCGATGTTTCTCTCTCATCGATGTTTCTAGCTCTCTATCCCTCTCTCTTCCTCTCTGTAAAATATCAATAAAATATATTTAAAAAAAAAATAAAAAAAAAAATAAAATGATGGTGATATTAATAGAAACTGTTTCATGGGGATGAGATCAGAATTGGGAGAAGTACTCTGTGTTTAATGTTTGGCAGAATCCCTGTCATTAAGGAAATGCTCAGTGATGTAAAATTTTCTTTCATGACTGGGACCTAATTTTATTCAGAAGAAAATTTGGGCTTTTGTCCAACTCGGGAAATTGTAAGGTGAGCAAAGTAACTTTGATTGTAATTCTAGACATTAGCCTATTTTAAGGACATTAGAATTATAATGCAGACCCACCCTGTTTTCATTCCATTTGAAAGACTAGCATTTTAATTTATGATGCATATAAAATGTTGTCATCCTACTTACCAATTTCTTCCAAACACAAATGTTTTTGAAAATTTGTGATGACAACAGATTGTTTGGAAATCAGAAAGCCATGTTTTTAACTGGTTCTCTTTTCTCCTCCCCACTTATCCCATCGGGAAGAACTCCTTGACCAGAAGCGCACCCCTTCCCAACGATTCCCAGGCACGCAGTGGAGCCCGATTCCACACATCCTACGACAAAAGATACATCATCAAGACCATTACGAGTGAAGATGTGGCTGAAATGCACAACATCCTGAAAAAATACCACCAGGTAATTTTTCTTTATATTTGAAACTCTGAAAAGGTTAACATTCATGACTTCTGATCATCAAAAGCCAAAGATTTAAATATTAAATACGTTGTCAGGAAGTGATGAGAACACATTTGACATCAAAATTGCCTCTAGCTGGGCTTTTTATTTATTTTGTTTTTAAAAAAATAATTTTATTGATTTCAGTGAGGAAGGGAGAGGGAGAGATAGAAACAACCAACGATGAGAGAGAATCATTGATTGGCTGCCTCCTGCACGCCCCCTACTGGGGACTGAGCCTGCAACCCTTCTATGTGCCCTGACCATGAATCAAACCGTGACTTCCTGGTTCATAGGTTGACAATCAACCACTGAGCCATGAAGGTCAGGCTAGCTGGGCTTTGTAAAAAGTACTGTGGCCACATTACTCACAATTAACATTTAGGAATGCTTATCCTCTGAAGATGATTAGTTATTAATATAATGCTTTTAATGTAAATACTCTTCTGTATAATAGTTTCAGTGTTGGCCATCCTGATTTTAAAATCGCTCAGCTTAAGATTTGGCAGCATTTCAAAAGTTTTTTGCACACGTCAGAAGTTAGGTGTTGACCTGTGAGTATTTATCCATTTACACCTCCAAATCCTATCCTGCTTTCCTGGCCCCCAATAGGCCCACCCCCACTCACACCCTAGACAATTCTTTCATTTTCACCCTTCAGCATTAGTCCTTCATAATCATCTGGGGAAAGAATGAAATTACTCTTGGGAGCAGCAATCCTATCCTCCATCCCACCCTTTCTCCCTCCCTCCCTTCCTCCCTTCTGTTCCCTCCCACTCAAGAATGAATAAATCGCACTACAAGTTGCCTGGTAGAGCACATGTTCCCAGGTCTAGTGGAGCTGTGAGATGCCTTACTGACTATGTAGTAAGAGCATGAAGTCCAGTGTCAGACAAACCCAGGTGCAAATCCCAGTTCTGCCACGTACTAACCATATGACTTCTGGTCTTTGCAGCCTCCGTGTTTCCATTTATACAGTGGAGATAATAACAACAACAAAAATGAGTCCTAAAGATTAAATGGGGCGGGGGGGGGGGGGCAGGGGTGCTATACCTCAGGTACTTAGCACAGCGTCTGCCATACACAAGGTGCTCAGTATCTGGTGATGGTAGTTGTTACTGAGTCGTACGACAATAACCAGTAACAACTATGTCATCTCGAGAAATTGCAGTCTTATGGCATGACTATGACTGTCGCTTGCCACATGGCAGCAATCATCTTCAGAACTGGTGTTTGAACACACACGCTCCCACATGCTTTTAGAGTCCTGCTTCGGTTTCTTTCTACCTGAACAGCTTCAATCCCCCTCAAAGATAAAGACTGGTTATCTCAGAGGGTATTGAAAATAAAGTGCTATGGGTTCTGACTGTGTAAACCAGTGATTTTTCAGTCTTTTTCATCTCATGGCACACATAAACTAATTACTAAAACTCTGCAGCACACCCGAAAATGTATTTTTTGCCAATCTGACAAAAAAATATAGGTATAATTTTGATCCATTCACACTGGGTGGCTACTGTTGTGTTGGCTGTTGTCATTTTTTTTTTTTTTTTAATTTAACAATCTGAGAAGAGGTCACTGCTCCTGACTAAACAGTCAGGTACTGCATGTTTTAAAAAGTCTTGTGTCACAGCAGTTGAAAATTGCTGCTCTAACATCATGAGTATTTCTTGGCAGTTGCTTATTCTTCCAATCTTTGCAAATGTGATCAATTGCATTTTGCTTGCAGTAAAGTCTATAAATATCCTTGAGCTATATTTTGTTTCCGGAAACTTAGAGCCACCCCTAATTTGTCTTCTAAAAACATTAGTCAGCCTCTAAATTCATTTAACATGTAACAAATCATTTATAACATCTGCTCCTTTTGAAATTTGTTCTATGGCGCTCATGCCATTGCCTATTATGAAGGAAGTTTTAAAGCGCCAGGATAGTACCTGTGAGGGAGAAAACACTAGGGAACTAACTGGCTTCTGAATAAGTTGAATTACAGGATGCAGCTTTTAATTAGTGACCTTTTAAACTGTCCAATGTTTCATTTCTCCTCCTCTGAAGCATAGTGCATTATTTTTACACTTTTTAAAATTGTCTCAGAACTTTCAAAGCAAAGAGATACCTCAATGGCTGATGAAAACATATTCTGATAAATGTCTGAATCCATTCTAATAAAATGACACGTAGTTCAAACAGCAACTTTTTGATGACAGCTTTGAATCAGAATTTTTTGACTTTACAGACATCACAATTTGAAACATTTTCTCTGGGGTAGTTACTGTGAGCTCACATGCAGGTTTGACATATCGTAAGTGTTACTTGAAATACATTGGGGATCAAAAAAAGTGTTAACATGCTTCAGGGGCTTTCAAGTACTGAAGAGTTTCTTTCATTTCACTATGATAAAATTGATGTGTTCTTTAATCAGAATAGTCTGATTTATCTAACATTTACATTTTTCTTTCTTTTTATAAATATTATTTTAAATATAACTTAAAGGGTCTTAGTGATTGAAAAATCACCATCATGAATATAATTTATTTAAAGTATAGTAAGTTGAAAGTCAGGAGACACAGATCCTAACTTGTTATGAACTGGTTACTTAGGCCATCTCTGAACCTCAGTTTGCTCATCTACATTTCATTCATTCATTCATTTGTTATGTATTTACTCTTGACCCAATTCCAGATAGGATATAAGGTGGTCTTCAAGAACTTTGAAATATAAGAAATAGAAAAAAAAAAAAAAAGATAGGAAAGGAAAGGAGAGGTTGAAGACACAGAATGGAGCCTGGAATGGGCCTAAAACTCATGCCACATGACCAGCATGTTTCCTACATTGAAGGCCACTTGTTGGACCCTAGTTTCCTAGAACAGTGGTCGGCCTGCGAGCCACATGCGGCTCTTTGGCCCCTTGAGTGTGGCTCTTCCACAAAATACCACGGCCTGGTCGAGTCTATTTTGAAGAAGTGGTGTTAGAAGAAGTTTAAGTTTAAAAAATTTGGCTCTCAAAAGAAATTTCAATTGTTGTACTGTTGATATTTGGCTCTGTTGACTAATGAGTTTGCCGACCACTGTCCTAGAAGCCAAAGTGGAAAGTGAAACCTGCGTAAATCAGTTAGTTACACAGCTGCTGCGCCTGAAGATACAGAAGAATCAGGTATTAAGGATACATATAACTGTTCCTGGTACTAAAAGCAGACAGGGTTATTTCCAAGACATTCCCCACCGAGAGGACAGGTGACATGATATACATCATCCTTGCAGCCAGCCATACAACACACAGGAATGTCATAGAGCTTCGAAAAAAACCATCAGTGTGGCTGCTGGACCCACACCAGCATATAATTTACATTTAGTCAGCGCAGTTGTGCAGAGGGAGGATGCAGCGCTCACTGGCCCCCAGCGCTCTGCCAGCCTGTCCCAGGCAGGATCTGACTGTTCTTCAAGCTGCCCTGCTTCCGGGCCACTCTCAAACAAGGTGCTGATGAATATTACATGGGGTGAGCTCAGCCTGGTGCGTTCTCCGGGGTAGCTGTTCCACGCGATCAGACACAGGCCTCGCCATCTGTCATCCAGGAGAGGTCCTTCCACGCTTTGTTCTCTATTCTATTCACTGATGCTCGGAGACTTTTGAGATGGGGATTAGGCCTTTTCTTGCTACTTTAAGTCGGCCTAGACTACTTTTAGGATTTATATTTAGTCACAGAAATTTTCTGTCTCTTGCTTCAGTGGTAACTGTCAATTCTTCTATTTCTTCTTGTTTTTTTGTTTGCTTTTACCTTCTAATTTGCTGTGCTTCTGAACCGATCTGGACAGGTAATTAGGCGTGTTCAAAGTGCATGTCAGTAGAGGGGACCGGCTCCCAGCGAGGTTGTCTCCTGTGAGGCAAATTGAAAACTCTGGACACTTGATGGCCCTTCACTTCTCCTTTTTCTTCTCTTTTCTTGGTTTTTTTTTTTTTTTTTTTTTTAATGAAATATACCCAGAGTTGCAGCTGTATTCTGGGTGATTAAAACTACTATAAGGCCAGCTTCTGGAGGAGTGGAACATTACTAGATATTTAAATAAATTCTTCCTGGGATTAATTTTCTGACAAGCCCACCTCCCCAGCAATGAGGAGTGGGTGGCTCAGAGCGCAGACTCTGGAGCTGGCGGCTGCCTTCACACCCACTTTGCCCTTAACTAGCTGCATGACCTCTCTCCACCTGCTTCTCTGCCTGTAAATTTGGATAATAATGCCTCCTTCATTTTGTGTTGTGCTGCTTAGGTACATTGATATCTATAACCTACTCAGAACAGTGCCTGACGTGTGAAGTGCTATATAAATGACTGAATAAGAGATTTAAATACCTACTCAGTTTCCCACAGCCCAGTGTCCAACGCTTTCACTCTTTCATTAATTCTTTCAGTCCGCTAGGGGGCCTGGTTTCTGGTAGAGGCACAATTGGAAGATTTGAACCACAGGGGGTTAGATTTTTTTCCCCCTGAGCTCCAGCATCCTGCCTTAGTCTTTATCTGCTCCCAAATCCTATCCTAATTTTTACTCTGTTCTAAGAAAGGACGGCATCGTCTCTGAGACGAATAAAAAATTTACATAAAGCAGAGCAGACTTTTATGTCTCTTTTCCTTGATTAGGTTTCCTTTTTTATAGTTGGGAAAATATCTTAATGTTCGTGTGTAAATACCCATTTTTTCAAATTTCTGTCAGGCTAGAACAAACTCAGGTCTTATAAATGGTGATTTTTTTCTTTCAACTGATTAGTTAAGCAATGTCAGAAGAGCATTCAAAAAGGAAAAATTAGTCAAGAACCTTCTTGGATGTCTGATTTCTTCTAAACTGACTGATTTTTTTTTCCACTGACCTGAACTCATTGGGAGTTTTGGTGTCATGTAGTTTTTACTTTAATTAAAATTAAGAATCAATGTCAATATTTTAGAAATTTTTATGGGCAGGAACAAATTACAGTGTAGATGATGAAAATATTCATTAATAACTTAAGTTTTTGAAATGCAGGGGTTAAATTTATTTGCTTCTTATTGTAAAATAATCAAACTGATAAATAACCTAAAAATCTTTTCTTAGTCTTTGTATTTGGGAAATGATTAGTAATGAGCTGAATCTAAAAGTTGGTATGCCTAAAAAATCTGAACTCCTTATTAAATAAACTAGCTAGTGCCTCAGATTTCAGTAAAGGATTTTAGGGTGAGTGCTTGACTTTTCTAACACTCCTGGGAGTACATCTTTTTATCCTGCTGTGAAGGACCATTGTGTTGGCATTATCATTAGCAGAAGTAGCCACGAATAGAGGAACACTAAGAAAAAGGGCACCATAAAAGCCAAAAATTAAAATAAGAAATTTGGAGGTGTGACACTAAAAGAGAAAACGTTACACTCTATATCAAACCTTCTTAAACTGATCAAAGACAGAACACCACGCATTCTGTGAAAGTCAGATTCTGTCTCTAACACTCCTCCGGTGACACTGATGAAGCCGCCAGTACGCGGCAAGGCCATACCTGCTTTCTAGAACAGAAGAAACATTCTGGGGTTGCTCTATAGCTTTTTAGTTCCCCACCTGAAGGAGAGGTCAACTGAAATGCGAAAAGTCCATTAACGTTTTAAGTCCTATAAGCTCCAAGAACTATGTGACCAAAGGCAGGCTCCCTGCAGAGCCGCTGGGCCATCCGAAGCTGCAGGTGCCTTTCTTGCTTCCCTCTTGGAAATGCTGGGAAGGTGTCTGCCATCTCAGGTCCCTGTGGCATGGGGAGTGCCCCTGGAAGCTCCGCTTTGCAGACCAGGAGTCACTGCTGGCTAATGGAGGCAGTAGGAGCCCTCTGTTCCCAGGTCCTGCTTTCCCTCCTGGGTTCCAGGGAGTGGAGAGGTCCCACACATTCACAGAATGCTCTTCCTGCAGCAGATTGTCTCCTGCTTCTGGAAATTCCGTCGTTCTTTTCTCTTCATCCATCACCAGGCTCCTTTATTCGCTCCTTCTATCTCTACAACAGCAATGTACTAAGTGTACCGGTTAATAATGCGGATTTTTTTCAATAGATGGAGTTACACATGTTGATATATATGCGATTTGATATGTATGCTTTTTTGTTGTATTGACAACAAGCTTCAAAACTTCATATGTCAAATTTTCTGAAGGTGCTAATATCATAGATATTTTTACGCTTAAAAATGTCTAATTTCCTGCCAAAAAAAGAGCATTTGTGGGAAGTTTTAATTCATTATTTTGAAGAAAAGTGCTGCTGAAAGTTATCAAATACTTCAGGAAGCTAATGGTGAACATGCTCCATCTCAAGATACGTGTGAACGCTGGTTTAAACACTTTAAAAGTGATGATTTTGATGTAAAACAACAAAGAACGTCCAGGTCAACCGAAAAAGTTTGAAGACCAACAATTACAAGCATTATTGGATGAAGATGCGTGTCAAACTCAAAAACATTCTGGTCGTTTCACTATCAAAGCGTGGTTCACATTGCTTATTTGTTGTTGGCAGCTATCAGTATTAACGGTTTCACCTGGTTTTAGAAGCTCATAATACACCACACCTTCCCGATCCCACCAAACGCAGAGCATTGTCTTCTTTCCGAAGCGATTTGGCCTTGCAGTCGATGTTGATGGTTGACCTGGATCAGCCCATGATTTTGTGCATTTGGGATTCTCAAAATAAATCCACTTTTCATCGCCAGTCACAATTCAATGAAAAAAAGACTTTCTTTCGTGCCATTGAAGCAACATTTTACTGATGACTTTTTGGTTTTCCATTTGTCTTTCGTTCAGTTGATGTGGCACCCATTTCCTTCCTTTAAAATCTTTCCCATTGCTTGTAAACGATTGGAAATGGTTTGCTGAGCAACGTTTAATCTTTCTGCAAGTTGTTTTTGAGTTTGATACGCATCTTCATCCAATAATGCTTGTAATTGTTGGTCTTCAAACTTTTTCGGTTGACCTGGACGTTCTTTGTTGTTTCACATCGAAATCATCACTTTTATTGAAAAAAATCCGCTTTATTAACCGTACACCTAGTATTTGACATTCTCATTCTGGCCTCCACCTCTTTTAATTTTCCTTTCTTGTTTTCTATCTCCAAACACCTCTGCCTGACTCTGGGTAAATTCCTCAGCTATGGTGTCTCCCAGTCCCAATTCTCTCTTCAACTGTTCTCATTTGTTGTCTTTCCTGTCCAGTGATTTTTTTTTTTGTATTTCAATAATCATAATTTTGCCTCTAAATATTCCATTTTTGAAAATCTGCCAGTTCATTCCTGATAGTTTCTTGTTATATGCACCTCTCTGAAATTGTATCCTTTATTTCTTTAAACATTTTATGCCTAACTTTTCAAATTCTATTCCCGAAAGTCCTAACCTGTGAAATTCCTTGGCCTGAATTTATTGCTTCTTGTGTCTGCTGACACTCGGTTAGAGTGACTTGCCTAGGCAGAAGCCCACACGGAGTTTGGGGTCAAGACATTGATTAGGTATCAAAGCCTATGTGAGGAAGAAGCGCATTGGACAGAGGGAGAAACCACACTGCCAGGCAGGCCCAACCAGGCTGCAGCCAACCTGGCGGGGGCACTCTGGAGTACTCCATCCAGAAGCTCCCATGCTGGGCAAAGTGACAGGAAGGCAGCTCACTGCTCCACAGCTGGGCTGCAGGCCCCGTGGAGCTCTGCACCGGGGTGATGCGGGAGCAGCCATTCTGCATTTTAGTGTAGATAATGAGTAAATGCCATGGGTACTTAGGATGGAGTATTTTTTTACAAAGTCATTTCATCTTTAATGATGATGTTATTTATGGATTTTTATTATAGTATAACAAATAGAATAGGGACATCAATGTTTACATTTTGGGTATATTCTGCATTATCTCAATATTAAGAATGTTTGTAAACACTGAAGAAGAATGTTTCTTTTAAGTCTAATTTTATTAAATTTAAGAAAAGCAGTAAAGTTTAGTATTTATGTTAGCTTAAATGTAGTCATCTTTACCTCTTTTTTTACTTCAAAACTATTTGAAGCCAAAATAAATTTTATTAATTGATACTTATAGACCATTATCCCAAAATATTAATTCAAATAAAATTTGGGTTATTTATTTATTTGGTCATTCTAAACAAAGCAATCCTTAATTTCAGGCTAGCTCACTTGCTTTTTCTCTCTTTCTTTCCTTCATTCTTTCTTTCTTCCTTTCTTTCTTTATTTCATGTAAAGCATGTTGTAGTGATGTATAAACACAGCCAGACACAATAAGGATTAGAGATTATTTAACCCTTCAAAAACACTTAAGTGAAACAAGACTTTACATTGAAGTATTAATTCAATGCTATATTAAATTGTCACTTCAAGCCCCCAAAAAATGAGTGAAACATGATAATAACAGCAATTTCCAAAAGCCAGAGCCCAGGTTCACACTGTCATGTGGAGACATAAATATTTATCTGATGCAGTACATCACTTAGAGTCCTCTCCGCTGAAATCTTCAGTCAGCTGTGAATCTTTTAATGGCATTTCATTTTGCATGAGAAGAGCAACAAATTGGGGATTCATAATATTTGTTATTCTTGTTCAATGCCTACAAAGGAAACAGATCTTGTGACTGTTGTACTTTATGGGTTTTTTTAAAAAATTCTGATTTCACCACATCCATTTACCATTTTATTACAGTCCATTTACCATTTTATTACAATTCTAACAAGCCATGGTTATACAGGAAAAAGTACTCAGGAAGATTCATGAAGAAATTGAATTTGCATTTATTGATGACATCATGGAATCATTTACACATAGATTTTTGAAAAGACAGAAAGAAGTGAAAATGGGTAGTGTTGGAACACAGGTTACAGACAAAACATTGCCAACATTGACAGCACTTTGAACAAAACAGAAGCCATCCTATATAATAAAAGGCCAGAGGCATCATGACCGAAACGACCAGAGGCCAGACCACCACAGCCCCTCGCCGGGCTGGCTCCGCCCCCAAAGAAGCGGTTAGGGGCAATCAGGCAGGCAGGCAGAGTGGTTAGGGGTGATCAGGTAGGCAGACAGCCCCTCGCAGGCCTGGCCCCACCTCCCAGCAAAGAAAGAGGGAGGCCCAGGCCAGCCAAGTCATTGTCACCTGCAGAGGGAGACCACCAGTGGCGGGGGGGGGGGGGGCAGTGCTGCACAGATAGCAAGCATTGGCAGCGGCGGGGGTGGGGTCAGCTGCCTGCAGCTCGGGGAAGGAAAGCTCCGATAGGCCCTGATCTCAGGCCAGGCCTAGGGACCCTACCTGAGGGGTCCCGAGTTGTGAGAGGGTGCAGGCCGGGCTGAGGGACCCCCCAAGTGTATGAATTTTCATGCACTGGGCCTCTAGTGTATATATATAAAAGCCTAAGTGACCATCCAACCGTTCGACCAGTAGTTATAATGCACACTGACCACCAGGGAGCAGACGCTCCACACACAGGCATGGAAACATGGAACAGACTGATTAATCTCAGAGCGAAGGTGGGGGAGGGTGGGAAGAGATTAACCAAAGATCTTATATGCATACTAGAGGTCCGATATCCCCCAAGGGGTCCTGGATTGTGAGAGTGCGCAGGCCAGGCCAAGGGACCCCACCAGTCCACGAATCTGTGCACTGGGTCTCTAATTACACAATAAATAACAGAGTGAGAAGATGTGAGATTTCCAGCTCCAAAAATGCCAAAGCTAAAAGCAATGAGAACAATATTTTAAAATGCAAATGTGGGTGATTCATGAGCTTACACTGAGAATATGGACACTGACCCCAAGAAAAATTGTGACTCATTTAACTCCATATAATAAGTATAAGAATTGATGATTATCAAGTTCACTTTTTAAAAATTTGGGAGTAAATATTCAGTACCTATTCAGATGAAAGCTCAGTGACATCTCTGAGTTGCAAGCTTCTGTAAGCCACCACCCCAGGGACTACGGAACTGCTCCATTTGAGGTGAGAGAAGAATGTGGATGCAGGTCACCTAGGGAGCCCAGAAGGGTGGACATATCAGCCTCACCTTGCCACAGATAGGAACGCCTTGGGGAAAATGCCACATTTTGAGGGGTCACTGAGAGGAACACTTAGAATTGTATATACTCAGCCTGTGCTCTCGCAAATGAGCCATCTTTCTTGTCTGATGTGGGTTCAGTTTCTGAGCCACACATGGATGACCAGAGTCGAGTTTGGTCCACTTGTGGCTATATCTCCCTTGGGACCTCAGATTCATCTGACTTCTAGAAAGCAGTCTGACAGGACACACTGAAGCGCTGCCCCTGTCAAGTCTGTAAACAGAAGACATTAGTATAGTAGGTGGCGGGCACCACTCACACTTGTGTTAATCATGTCCCTTGCCGTGGGGAAGCACTGCCTTGTGGCTACATCAAGGCCGGGGTTGAAAGTGAAAGGAATATGTTTACCTTTCTTAAAGAGTGACCTTCAGGATTAAGTGGGTTTTTTCTCCATTCTTGCAATCTGGAAATTAAGCATGCAGAAGGGAGGAAGCCATGATTCCTTAGATTGTCTTGTGATCAAATGAAAAAATGTTATAAAGAAATTAATAGATACTGAGGATGTTTTGTAACTCTCCAAAAAAGAAGATGCTTGTGCCAAATTATTGATTATTTTAAGAAGGCACAATATTGTAGTGCCCCCAATTCCACCTTATTATTTTTGAAGCATTTATTTACAAGTTAATTAATGAATTAATAGTGTTTTAAGTTATTGAAGGGAAAGTGCTCAGAGTTTCGATCCTAAAAGCAACAAGAGTGAGAAATATAATTTTTCAACCTTTTTATAATATTTACAAAAGATTGCCTCACTTGATAAACAAATACATACTATGCAACATTATTCATTTTTGGAAAGTCTTTCTTTTATGAGAGTCCTTGAAATTGGGAGTTTACATTATGCATTTAAAATAGAATCCATTTCTCAGCATTTTAGGAATGCATAGGCTGTCCTTGGCAGTCTTCCTTCCTCACCCCTTTCCTTCTCTACCCCTCACTCCTGGGCCTTGGTTTCATCTTGCTCCTTCTTGAGTCATTGGCAGTCCCCAGTCTCATTTTCTTGCTCTTCACATTCTTTACAAAAACCCTAGATACCCAGTACTATTATCACCCTTCTCCTACAAATATGGAGACACGGGAGGTTGACTGAGTCACCCAGGTCACACAGCCCGTGACTGTGGACCCAGAGAGCTCCCTGCAGTGTGATGTGGCTGAGTCATGTCGAGAGCCCAGCTAAAGCTGTGGCCGTGAATCTCAAATCTCCCTGGTTGCAGAATTGCCTCCAACTCCCTTCTTGTAGAAATTCTTATGGATTTGCCCATGGAATTAGGGTTTGTGCACAGCATTTCCTGGGTCAGCTGTGGAAGAATCTGAGAGGATTAACATTCAGGCCCCTTTGTATCAACAACAAGCAAGGACATGTCATACAGTGATCCCCCCACCCCCGATGTTCACAGACCCAATGAAATTGCCTCACTGCAATGAAAGTGCACCCTTTTCCCAGGGCCCCCACCCAGAAATTCAATCACTGAGTAGAATTTTCTTCTGTAAAGTTTTGACCTGTAAATGTTTACTAAACCTTTGGCACCAACTACAGCTTGGCACTACAGGAATCTAATATGGTAGGCTTTGATATGGTTTGTGGTTTTGTACATATTTACATACTCAGGAGTTACAAGGTTATTAAATCTATTTTTTCAAGATGGTCATCAAAGTCTCATAGGAGAACCATGCCTTTGAGAACAAGTACACGTAGAAATTTGCTGACACAGTAGTTCAAATTTGTCTATTTTTTATATGTAGTAATTTATTTAATCTTAAAGGTAGAGGAGTTGTAGAATGTAATCTGTGTGTGTTTTTCCTTGAAAAAAAAAAAAAAAAGCTTGTCAGTGATTTCCTATATAGCATTCAGAGGGCTCTTTAACATACTCATCAACAGGAATTATGGTTAGTATGCACTCTGAATCTGTACAGATATTTTAATCAAAGAGACATCTTCTACTGGCAGGACTTTTCAAAGATAGGCCCTGATGAGAATAATCTGAGCAGAAGAGCACAAAGCGGGGTTAAGTGGCCAAACTGAATCTGGTGTGGGCCCCTCAGGGCCTCCAAAACACCTATACAGGGTTTCCCACAGAGTAGACACATACATGTCTGTGAGTCAGCTTGGAGCATAAAGCAACAGGTAGGTATAGCACTGAAGTTTCTTATCAGAGTTTTGAATAAAAATAATAGTTATCATTGTCATCTGCAGTAGGAGGAAGAATATAGTAGAGTCCACAGGCACTGAGTGGCATATTTTGACACACTATTAAGTGTAACCCTCACAATAACCTCGAAATAAATATTATGGTGTCCACTTCCCAGAAAATGAAACTAAAGTGATGAGTGATTTAGTAACTTTCCCGAGATCCCACAGCTGGCAAACGGAGGCACCAGGACACGTGCACATCTCTCTGGCTCGCAAACCTGTGTTCTTTCCACTGGGCTTATTATGCAGTGCAGCACAAGTAGGCTTCCATGATCTCCATGTTCCTAAGGCCCATCCAGCCATCTTCTTCAGAGCTGAGGGACAACAACCCCGTTGAGTTCTTTAGAGCAGAGTGGAGGCATTTCCTCTTCAGCCAGGACCTCTTTACCACCTATTTCATGTTAACAAAACTGAAGTCAACTTAATTTTTTTTAAAAGGAAAGAAGTGGAAAATATTCCACTGATCTGACTTCAAATTAAGAACAACTTGAGATGAAAGTATACTCAGAAAATATATCAAATTAAAATACGTAGCTCAAGAAAAAAGAGAGAGGAAAAAACTCATGGGCACAGACAACAGTGTAAGGATTGCTGGGGGAGAAGGGGTGGGGGGAGGTAGAGGAGGGAAAGGGGGTATAAATGGTGATGGAAGGAGACTTGACTTGGGATGGTGAACACACTATACAGTATACAGATGATGTGTTGTGGAATTGTGGACCTGAAACCTGCATAATTTTGTTAAGCAGTATCACCCTGATAAATCCAATAAAGAGGAAAAAACATTTAAATGTAGCTCAATTATGGTTAGTAAGATTAAAAAAAGAAAAAAGGCAGGAGCATCTTTAAAATGTGCCAAACTCTAGGTGGCAAAAATCTAACCATACTGATGCTGTTCATCTTTTCTTTAATAACAAAAACTAAGGCTAAAAAAAAAAAAAACACAAAAAAAACCTCTTAAGATGGTTAATATTATCAAGAGTTGATGATAGACAGTGTTAAGCACTAGAAAGTTTGAAAGGGCATTCTAATTCTTAAAATACTCATTGAAAAGAGATAAATTCAAGCAATATAATTATTTTATAAAAAGGAAATAAGCAAAGATAACCTATAAGTCATTATCAGGGCTTTGGGGAAGGAAGATGGAGGCCCTCAGTAGAGTGTAATTAATTTCACTTTAAAGGACTCACAGAAAGAACCAATCACTGTTATATCCAAGTTTTGACTTTACAAACTAGTATAAAATGTTAGGGAAAAAATATATCTTTGGATATAAAGTTGAAATTTTCATATATATATGTAATAATAAAAGCATAATATGCTAATTAGACCAGATAGCCGAACGACCTTCCAGACGTCATTCTGGACATCCTTCCAGATGAAGCCATGGCGGTGGGGCCAAGACAGAGGCAACTAGGGGTGATCAGGCAGGCAGGCAGAGTGGTTAGGGGCAATCAGGCAGGCAAGCAGGCAGAGGTGGTTAGGGGTGATGAAGCAGGCAGGTGAGTGGTTAGGGGCAATCAGGCAGGCAGGCAAGCGGTTAGGAACCAGCAGTCCCGGATTGCAAGAGGGACGTCTGACTGCTGGTTTAGGCCTAAACCGGCAGTCGGACAACCCCCGAGGGGTCCCAGATTGTGAGAGGGTGCAGGTCAAGCTGAGGGAACCACCCCCTCGCTCCCCCATGCATGAATTTCATGCACCAGGTCTCTAATGTATGTATATATATCCTATCTAATAAAGAGGTAATATGCAAATTGACCATTACTCCAACACACAAGATAGCTGCCTCCATGTGGTCAAAGATGGCCACCCCCATGTGGACACAAGATGGCCAGCAGGAGAGGGTAGTTATGGGCGATCAGGCCAGCAGTGGATGGCAGTTGGGAGGGACCAGGAGGCAGGGGAGGGCAGCTGGGGGGGACCAGGCCTGCAGGGGAGGGTAGTTGGGGGGGACCAGGCCTGCAGGGGAGGGCAGTTGGGGGGACCAGGCCTGCAGAGGAGGGCAGTTAGGGGTGACCAGACCGGCAGGGGAGGCCAGTTAAGGGTGACCAGACCGGCAGGGGAGGGCAGTTAGGGGCAATCGGGCCAGCAGGGGAGCAGTTAGGCATCAATCAGGCTGGCAGGGGAGTGGTTAGGGGGTGATCAGGCTGGCAGGCAGAAGCAGTTAGGGGCAATCAGGCAAGCAGGCAGGCGTGCAGTTGGGAGCCAGCAGTCCTGGATTGTGAGAGGGCAGTCGGACATTCCTTGAGGGGTCCCAGATTGGAGAGGGTGCAGGCTGGGCTGAGGGACACACCCCTCCCCCGTGCACGAATTTCGTGCACCGGGCCTCTAGTATATATATAACACAGATCCTGTATTAAGCAGTATAAACATGGTTATTTTCTATAAATAGGACCTTCATGATTGGAGGGTCACTTTGTATAAACACCAGAGCAGAAGAGTTACATTTTACACCTGAAAGACCATCTTTTGATTGGACAATTTTTTCCCCTTTTTCTTTCTCTCCTATGCAGTATATAGTGGAATGTCATGGAATTACCCTTCTTCCCCAATTCTTGGGCATGTACCGGCTTAATGTTGATGGAGTTGAAATATATGTGATTGTTACAAGAAATGTGTTCAGCCACCGTTTATCTGTATATAGGAAATACGACTTAAAGGTGAGATTCTTTTTATTAATTCTTCTTAAGTAATTAAGCTTACTCATCCACATTGTAAATGTTGTAAATGATCATGCTAAACACTGGGATGGGGAACCTTTTTTCTGCTGAGGGCCATTTGTATATTTATAACATTATTCTCGGGCCTTACAAAATTATCAACTTAAAAATTAGCCTGCTATAGTTGGTCAAACATTTAATTAACTCACTCCTAATGCCTTGGCAGGGCCAGACCAGATGATTTCTCAGGCCTTTTATGGCCCTTGAGCTGGACGTTCCCCACTGATGGAGGAGCTCAGAGCTCAAAGCCACCAGGCAACTAGCAGTGCACTCCTTCATGTTAACCAAGGATCACCCGCTGGGTTTACCAGAAGACACTCTACATATTAGAGATACCATGTCTAATTTATTCAACAAATATTTATTGAACGCCAGCCACATACCAGGCACTGTTTTTAGATGCTAGGAATAGTGTGATGAACAATACAAAGCAAAACTTCACTCAAGGAGCTGACTTTCTGGTGGGTAAAGACAGACAAAAAGTGAAAGTAGTGAGTAAATCACATAGTATATTAGGAAGTAGTAAGGGCTATGGATAGAAGTAAAGACAGGGAAGAGGGAGAAGGGAGGCAGTTCTAAATAGGGTGTCAGGTTAGGTTTCACTGAGAAGCTGTGTGGAGCAGACCTGAAGGAGGCGAGGGAATGAGCTGAGGGAGAACATTCCTGGCAGAGGGAACAACCCTGAGACAAGCTATTTCAAAGACATTGAGTGAGTGGCCACCACTGGAAATGTTGAGGGGAGTAAGATGATCTGAATTCTCGGATCACTGGCTTAGAGGCAGAATGTCCAAGTTAGGATTCAGCCACTATGACCTGCCTGCATGGCAAGTCCAACTTGGCCATTTATATAAACAAAGTTTTGTTGGAATATCGCCATGGCCATTGTTTCTGTGTTGTGTGTGGTTACCTGAGTGCTGTAATGGCAGAATTGAGTAGTTATCTCAGAGAGTGTTTGGGACCACAAAGCCTGAAACATTTACCCTCTTACCCTTTTCAGAAAAAGTTTGCCAAACTTTGGCCTTCATCAGTAGATCTCACAATTTTTATCTTAGACTCCTTGACACTCTTAAAAGTGGACCCCCCCCCCCCAAAAAAAATGTGCTTATGTAGGTTATGTCTCTTGATATCTGCAGTGTTAGAAATTAATATGAGAAACTTTTAAATACTCAATTTATTTAAAATAATAAAACAGTTGCACCGGTGGGGAACGTCCAGCTCAAGGGCCATAAAAGGCCTGAGAAATCATCTGGTCTGGCCCTGCCAAGGCATTAGGAGTGAGTTAATTAAATGTTTGACCAACTATAGCAGGCTAATT
The DNA here is from genome assembly GCF_963455305.1 of Plecotus auritus. Taxonomy (NCBI): domain Eukaryota; kingdom Metazoa; phylum Chordata; class Mammalia; order Chiroptera; family Vespertilionidae; genus Plecotus; species Plecotus auritus. The sequence goes on from NC_137770.1 coordinate 143,297,304, forward strand.
TTTAAGTTGATAAAAGATACTGAAAAATACAGTATCTTTCAAATAAAAAAATTATTGAGACAGGTGGCATTGTTTTACATTTTGCAAATCTCTTTAATGTCTGACTTTTATTAAATACTAGAGGCCCGGTGCACGAAATTCATGCAGGGGAGGGGGTGTTCCTCAGCCCAGTCTGCACCCTCTCCAATCTGGGACATCCCTTTCACAATCCAGGACTGCTGGCTCCCAACTGCTCGCCTGCCTGCCTTCCTGATTGCCCCTAACCGCTTCTGCCTGCCAGCCTGATCACCCCCTAACCACTCCCCTGCCAGCCTGATTGCCCCTAACTGCCCTCCCCTGCTGGTCTGGTCACCCCTAACTGCCCTCCCCTGCCAGCCTGGTCACCCATAACTGCCTTCCCTTGCAGGCCTGGTCCCTCCCAACTGCCCTCCCCTGCTGGCCATCTTGTGGTGGCCATCTTGTGTCCATATGGGGGCAGGATCTTCGACCACATGGGGCAGCCATCTTGTGTGTTGGAGTGACAGTCAATTTGCATATTACTCTTTTATTAGATAGAATAAGATGGTTGAATGTCTTATCTGGTTCTGTTGTCAGTCTATTGTTATTGAAGTGTATGAAGAAAGTCAGGCCTTACACAAATATGTAATAGAAAAAGGAGAAACACGAGTTTTAATAACTTTTTTAGAAATTTGTGTATTTTTTTTTGATATTCAAACACCTGACAAATGGTAATTTGTCAAAGCTTATGTGGAATGTGGAATCTGCAGTCACATTTGTACTCTCTTCATTTGAAGCCATTGGTCTGTTTTCATGCAATGGTCTGAATACATCATGCTTTGGTCATTTGGAATGGATGGGGTCACTGAGTTACATGCTCCTCCCATTATCAGTATTTTAAAATTTCTAATCTATAAATATAAAAGCCTAAGCTACTGGCTGACCGGCCAATGACTGGTAGCTATGACATGCACTGACTACCAGGGGGTAGATGCTCAAGGTAGGAGCAGAAACCACAGGCATGGAAACATGGAACAGACTGATGAATCTCAGAGGGAAAGGGGGAGGGAGGAAGGGCGGGAAGAGATTAACCAAAGATCTTATATGCATACTAGAGGCCCGGTGCACGGATTCGTCCTTCGGCCTGGCCTGCACCCTCTTGCAATCCGGGACACCTTGGGGGATGTTGGAGAGCTGGTTTTGGCCCGATCCCTGCAGGTCAGGCTGAGGGACCCCACTGGTGCACTAATCTGTGCACCGGGCCTCTGGTTTTTACATAAAAGCTGAGATTTTACCACTGGCTACAAAGTTCTATTAGTTGTTTTCCGTGAAGTGGCAGCACACAGTCTCCCTGCACATAGCCTATAGCCCAGAAGCTTCAATTATTTTTGAACAAATATCTGACAAAAGCCCAGATGTAAATAAATATAGATTGTCAGCTGTTCTTTCAAGTAAAAATGTTGTTTCATAAAAAACTAGCTAGTTCAACTCATAACTCAAACCATCATAAAAATGACTGTTCTTAAACCATTTCTTTTTTTTAAGCAGAAGTGCTTTATGCATACTTCCCACACAGAATATTGAAAAGATGTATACCCCAAGGTCAAGATTTAATGAAAACGAATTTTGTTGCTTCCTCAGGACATTTGTGTGTTTAGATACAGATGACACAGATATGGATACAGATACAGATATATTATGACAAACTCTACTAGTACCATTTGGTACCACTGCTGGATTTGTCCTAAGCTGCCAGCAGTTTCACCCACCATTGTTTTTGCAATATTCACACAAATATCAAGACAGTGAGCAAGGCAAGTAACATCTCATTATTATTATAAAGGTAGTTTTGACTTTGCAGACCCCCGAGAGGGTCTTGGGACCCCAGAGTGCTGAACCACACACTTTGAGAAATGTTGGTCTAAGGAAGGGAACGTTGTCTAGGTTTATCTCCTACCTTCTGGAGTTCAAATGAACTGTCCAGGCTTTCCAAATACAGCCTTGGTCTGTCCTGTCTTCAAGTCAAAGCCACTTTGTTCACTGCAATTGCCCCTGATGGAAATTCCAGCCGCCACACCAGGCTCTTTGACACCAGCTCTGTCACAAAGCTCTGTGCACTGGTCTGACTCTCCCATGTGAGATGCCAGAGTGACCTCCAAAGCCACATGTCCTGGTTTTATCACTTGTCAGCTGTGTGCAAGTTCTTGAACCTTTATAAGCCTCAATTTCTTCACCTGTAAAATGGGGATAATTTTACCTACCTTTGATGGGTTGTTGTGAGGATTAAATGAAATATGTACATGTCAAGTGCAGCATGATGGATAGCATACAGAATTGGTCAATGAATTTTGGTTATCTTATCCATTCTGCTAGTCAGTAAGTGCCTTAAAGGCAAATTTTTTGTCCTATTTACTTTTTTATCCCCCTGAAATGTCTAAGATAGTGTATCTAGTAAATATATCTTGACGTAAATTATACTTGTAGACTGGATATTGTAGTTTTAACTTGCTTTGGACTTTATCGTTTCATCTCCCTTTTTAGCTTATAGAATAAACTAGAGGCCCAGTGCACAAAATTTGTGCACTGGGGGTGGTGGTCCCCTTTAGCCTGGCCTGCACCCTCACGCAGTCTGGGGCCCCCTCGGCGGACATCCCTCTCACAGTCCAGAAGCCCTCGCTTCTTACCGCCTGCCTGCTCGCTGCTCCTTAGCGCTGCTGTGGAGGCGGGAGAGGGCCTGGCTTCTGGCTGAGCGGCACTCCCCCTGTGGGAGCACACTGACCACCAGTGGGCAGCTCCTGCATTGAACGTCTGTCCCCTGGTGGTCAGTGCGCATCATAGCGACTGGTCGGAGAGACGGACACTTAGCCGTCTATATATATAGATGGTTCTGTTTTGCCAGTACTTCCAGTTGTGATGGAACCTGGACATCTGTCATCATTTCATGGCTCCAACTTTTGACCTTAACTTACTGACCTTACTTTTCTATTTTTTGTTTTAGTTTTTTTATTCTGAGTTCATTTAAACTTGGATGAGATTTTTACAGGCTAATAATCTGCATTTACACAGAGATGAAGCCTTGTGGAGAATCCTAAACAGGGATATCCTGTAGGAAAAAAAAAGAAAAAACACTGACGAAAAACTTGGTTAAAGATACAAAAAGGAATAAATCGTTTTTTTCCTCTACCTAGTAGCATAAGCAGTAACACGCCCCCCCTTTTTTTCATTTGGGGACATTCTTTGTTAGAAATCAGTGAACAAAGGAAGATATTTGTAGTCCGTATTCAAGGATTCCTAAAGGAACGAATACAGACCGTTGGTAAGTGATGGCTGCTGGACTCCACCGTGCAGAGAGCCTGCACTGTGGTGTGGAACAGGCCACAGGTTTTCCTTCACAAACGATTCACACTGTCCATCTTCATTTGGTGGGTCAGTGCCCCCCCTGACATATCCCCAAGAAACTTCGAGCACTTTCCCTGGGCTGGCAGCAGGGTCTCTTAGACCTACCAGGCCTGGGATTGCTGAGCTCCAGGGGGATGGAGAATGGGCTGGGGGAGACTCCGGCCTGGTCTCTGCTCCCTTCCCCAAAACAGGCGTCTCCTCAGACTGCACCTCCTCATCTGTGAATTACACACATCCTCATCAGTGACTAAACTGCTTAAATGGGAGATGGTCATGAAGTAAAAATTTTGATTTTTTTTAAAGAATAGCCCATCTAGAAGCTACTTTAATCCACCCCCCCCCCCCCGCCCCGCCCAGTCACATGTAAGTTCTGTTAATGATTGGCTAATGCAAATATTCCAGGGCAATACGTGGCTGTGTAGGAGGTAGTCAGGTCAGCGAGTCGCACCCTGAGTGGTTCGGGTGTCCAGTGCTGAGGGGAAGGGAGAGAGGGAATTGGTCTGTGATCCTTCTCCAGCTGATTATCTGGTGAATGCCGAGCATTACTGTGTGAGGCACCACAGTGGTCACTGGAGAACGCAAAGCTTAAGCAGTTCTTGTTAGGAATTCACTGGCCATTTGTTTCCCAACTTTTCTTTCACTTTAAAATCTTCCACAAACAAAGGAAAATTTCTCTGCTGGAACTCTACCCCAAAACCCCCTGTAAGCATCTGAGATGGACTCGGTCGTCCGGGACCACCCCGAGCCCTGAGGCATCGATTTGGAAACCAGTGCAGTAGAGGGGAGATTGCTGAGATCTAGTGCTGTGTTTTCTTCCTCTTTATAGCTCTGTGCTCACTCCTGGCCCCTGGCCCAGAAGGGGTGCATGTAAATGTGTTGTGAAGGGATCTCCAAGGAGAAGGGGGACAGAAAGCACCACAGGGGTCCCACTCAGAGTAACTGAGGAGGATGTGATAATCAGCAACTAAAACGGGAGCGAGGCTGTCAGAAGGCGAGGACGGGCCCACATCTGGAAGACATGATGCGGGATAAGAGGCATTTGATGCCCCAGTGGTCACTGCGGCCAGCAGGTGGCCCGCTTCACCTTTGAATATCATTACACCAACCATTTCTGGCCATTGATACAAAAAGGAGAGTGTGGTTTTGATCCAGTGTTTAGTAAGTGACCGTCCCAGTGATCGCCTAATTTCCAGCAGGGAAACAAGGACCAGGGAGAAGGCGGCACAGGTGACGTGACAAGGAAAGGCTCGGAGGGAGTGGACAGGAACACCCGCAGACCAGACAGGGGACAGAGCTCACGCAGGACGAGCTCCAAAGCAGAGTTGGCGCTCATTTATAGTCGTGCTCTGCCCTGGGACGTTTGCACATTTTAAGCATGAAATACAGGGCCTCTCACGTGCAAGCTTTTATTATTTCTTTGTGTTTCAGGGCTCTACAGTGGCTAGAGAAGCTAGTGACAAAGAAAAGGTAAGTGCCCTGACATACCCCTCGCTATGATCCTAGGGGCGTGCTCGAACAGGACCTCTCATTTCATCCTTCCTCTGACTTCCGCCACTGTGCTTTTTCCTGTGTGCACCAGAGAAGCACATTTTTGAACTGGAGTGTTTCACTTCACCTCTCTTCCTCAGATCAGCTGTCCATACCTCTTGGCTGAATAATGAAGTGGTTATTAGTTTCAGTGCAGTTGGAAGAAACAGTTCACATGCAATGTGGTCTTGAAAATGCCGCCGCCTGCACAGTAACTTATGATCAACACTGGCAGGTACAGCTCAGCAGCAGGGTCCTAACCCTACACTTGACCACTGGGTAGGCGGGTGTGACCTAGCAAGTTTCTCTGCCTCTGTGTGCCCCAGTTTCTCACCTGTAACATGTTGACTTGCATTAGCTTTACACTCCTTTCCAACTATAAAATGTTAAGATTTGATTCGAGTATTTTTCACTTAAAGAATTAGGCAGGAGACTTTGTCTTGTTATGTTTTCCTGAGTCACTGAACAGTAGGAAATTTAAAGTACATTTAGTTTATTATGCAAGATTATAGACAGATTTAGCGTCAGTCAATTTGATTAAGAATTTGGGAAGTGCTTTGACTGAAATTGACATTGCTTATATGATAGGCATCTCTATACTCTCAGTCATTATTCCTCACCTTGAGAAGTGTCTTTTTTTTTTTTTTTTTAATAAACCATCTGAAAGCTGGGGCTCAGGCTTTTGTTTTTATTTTTGAAATTCTTTCAGGATGATATAATTCAGTTCTGTTTGAGTTTTATGGATCTGGAAATCTAGTTCATTCAGAAGGTTCGTGAAGGTCTCTATGGTTACTATCCTAGCTTCAGGGGCTAAAATAATGAACCATACAGATACATCTAGCAGGAGATGTATTAATAGGAAGTAACAGTATTTTGTGATAAGTATTTCCATACACAGCACATAGCAAGAGCGCCTGACTCCAGCGTGGTGGGGCCAAGAAAGGCTTTCTGGAAGAGGTGGCATGTAGAAACTTGAAGGATAGGTAGGAATTAGCCAGGGGAAAGGCCATCAGAGCAGCATGTGCATGAGCACAGAGTGGGTGTGCTTGGTGCTTTAGATGGTGGGTGAGATGGAGCCAGTAAGCTGGACCAGTGGAGAGGCTGTTGAAATAACCCAGATGAGATGTTGATCTGAGCTAGGACATTGGAATATGATAGATTACAGAGCAATTTAGGAAAAGAACCCAGAGATTGAATGTGGGAGGTGAATGGTTCCAGGGAGCATGTGTGGAGGGAAGGCGGGATTAAAGGTGACTCCCAAGTGTCTGGTTTGGATAGTTGGGTGTTGATTTCACTGTCTGGGAGAGGGAGCAGAGTGGAAGGAGTAATTTGAAATGTCATGGGCATCAGAACAGAGGTGCCCAATAGGCATGAGAGGCTGCAGAAAGTTTTGACTGGAAGAAATGGCCTGGGAAACCTCATGGGAAGGATGATCGGCAGACAGGGAAGTCGATGAGGTCACTCAGGACGAGTGTAAGGAGCAGGAGGAGAAGCATGTCTGGAGCCAGCTCAGAGGGACATCATCATTTATGTCTAATGGATAAAGGAAGAGAGACTTGCAAAAGATCAGCCAAAGACATAGGAGATGACCCAGGAAAGTCTGGATCATTTTCCGAGTATTTATTAAGCATCTGTAATGAGCAAGCATTTTGCCAAGCATTATGAGAAGTGCCTCAGTGAAAACTGCCCCTACTCTCATGAAATTTGCACTCTTCATGTTGTCCCAGAAACCAGAGGGAGAGAACTTTCCCAGTATCAGATGCTTCTGCAAGGTTAGGTAGGATGAGGACTGAGTGATTTATTATCCATTGGACTTGTCAACAGGGAACTCACTGGCAACCTTCCTTGTCAGTGACAATGGGTGGGTGTAGCAGAAGCCAGATAGCAGTGGGTTAAGAAGAGAGAAGAGAAAAAGAAATGGCAGGTCCTTCTTTGACCACTTGTATGTTTATTGTACACTAGTGAATATATTTTTACACTTCCAACCTCCACGTAAATCACTCTGAAGGCACCGGCTTTGGCCAAAGAAGCAGAAACAGTGGACTGTCAACTTCTATGTTGCTATGACTAAACATTTCTTCCAGGTGTCAAAGCACTCAAGTAGGGATTTAAGTTTTAGTCCATGAGAAACTCAGAGGTTTCACACTATTGGGGTTTTCTCCTAGGAGCAAATTGCTGGACTGTTTAAAGGGCCACCCAGACTTTTCAGCATCGTAACAGGAAGCCAGCCCCTGAGTAAGAACAGTGGATGTGATGGCATCCAGCATTCCTTGTTGATTGCTCTGTTTTCACTTCATTCCCAAGTCCCTTGAGACTGCTGCTAGCAGCCTTTTTTTCTCTGTTTTCATCGTTTGGATGTCTTCAGGACTCATCACCAAGGACTTGGTCTGCGTTGACAATAACCAATGCCGAGAAAGACAGTTACAGCTAATGGAATGGCTTTGCTGAAGTCTGACTTATAAAGCAAAGACCTGCATGAAGGAAAGCCACAAGTATTTGATGTCCTCATAGCTGTAATATTTCCTCAGAAGCAGATCTTTCATTTACCTGTCTTTCCCTCCACGCCCAACCTGTGGGACCCCATACTTTCCAGAAACCCATGGCGTTCACCACAGTCCCACTACCCGCCTCACCAGAAATGTTTAGCCCTTTATTGGCATAGGTTTCTATGAAAAAATATGAGGCTATCTGATTTCTTTAACAGAAACCCTTTTCTGAGAATTATGTAGGGTGCTTTTATCCTCTTTGTACTTTGTGCCAATTATTCCTCAGAACATCTCCTTTGGAGGTGGGCTTGGAAAGGCAGAGATAGGAGGGGCCTTGAGAGATCCGAGCCCAGGCCCCCCCCCCTCCCACCTGGGACAGATTTGAGAGGGAAAATTGAGCTCCCATGCTGTTTCACACAATTAGTGGCAGAGGAGAAACTTTATCTTAATCTGGGGCTTATTTTTTTTTAATGTTAATCTCAATATATTGGGAAGTATAAAGGTAAGTAATAATAACTGACATCTGTTGAGTGCATACCAAGTGCCAAACACATTTAACTTTGACATGAATTTGGTTATGTGATCCTTACAACCACCTTGTGAGGAAGGTGCTATTATTGCTAGTGCTTCCTTTGCATAAATGAAGTTACTGATTAGGTTGAGTGACTTGTCCAAGGTCCCATCCATAGTCACGATGTAACAGAGCCGGGGTTCCACCCCAGAGCTCGCCTTTCTAACTATGGTACATGTGCTACTCTAAATGTCTGGGAGTCCTCTCTCCTTTATTTAAAGGACATATTGTCAAAAATACATCTGAGCCCGGCCAGCATGGCACATGCCCGGGTACGGGCTTGATCCCCAGTGTGAGGTGTGCAGGAGGCAGCCGATCAATGATTCTCTCTCATCATTGATGTTTCTATGTCTCTCTCCCTCTCCCTTCCTCTCTGAAATCAGTAAAAATATATATATTTTTAAATACATATGAATCCTATAAATCATGAAGGTGAAGAAGGAAACATTCACTACATTAACAAAAACATTATTTTGGAGTTAAATATGGTACGAACATTCTGAGTCTTGATTTAACAATAAAAAAGTAGTGAAATAAATTATTTGGTTTCATACTATGTTGGCAAAACAGCCCATTCCTGTTTCCTCCATTTGTGGAAAGTAGGCATTTTTGTAGCTGCATCCCATGTCCCTATAGCTTACACTGTGTACATTAAAGTCACCTACACAGTCGCCTGGGTAAGAATTGTGCTTTACTTTCTGAGCTTGAAATTCATGAAAGCTCTTCTTCCAGAGGAAGAGGTGCCTCAAAACACCCCCTGTCCTAGGTTATAAGTGCTCCCTGGGAAGGGGCAAGAGATAATCTCTTGAAGATATGGAATGTGTGAGTAATTAAAATTGGTAATTGATGGAGGACAGTGTGCCTGCAATAGGAGATGAGGTCTCTTGGAGATGGCAGCCACAAATGAGATAACATTGACTCAACTATAATACACAAAAACAAATGTATTAATGGAGCGGAACTCATAAACCCATTGGGTTTTTAAGTCTCTCCCCCCCCAAATTTTTGCACTTCTTTTTTGCACCAGTGATCAGGTTTTCTCTCCATGATCAGTTACTATTTTTTACTTGTCCAGAAAGCATGCTATTTTTTGTCTTCACAAATAAAACTAAATTTCATCACTGTTACCTTAATTAGAAATATTTGGAAGACGGCTAAAAATATTTGTTTTCTACACGAAACCAAATGATTTGTAAGAATATTATTTCCATTGCTCTCATTGTGTAACCACGTTATCTACAAAATGATTATCCTGGTGCAGAGGACAATTTTCATAGAGAATCTCCATCAACATTGCTTAACTCATAATCTGGTTCTTTGTTTTTCTTCATTTGACTCATTATAACTGCTTTAATTCCCTATACTTTCAATTTGGTGACAAGTTTTAAAACTGTCATTTCAAATACTTAGTGATATAGTGCACACAAGCCCCTTTCCTTCCATTTCAGCTTGACATGTAATTAGTATGATTTGCATTAGCATAATAATGAAGGTGAAACTGAAGGAAATAAAGAAGTTATATTCCAACAAAAAATGGGATCACTTTCATGGCAACAAGTATCAGAACATGCATGTACAGATGTCTTGAATTTAAAAAAAAATAAAAAAGAGTAGAACGGCGCTTTTTTTAAAACCGTTTTCAAATTCTGACAGCTGCTATGACTTGTTTTATTCTTTCATTCTTTCCTTTTTAATGGAAGGGCATCTTCCATTCACAGCTCCAGCAGTTTAGCCTCCTCTAAATGAGACAGAGAAATGCGAATCTCCCTGGTGGTCGATCTTTTCACAGCTGCGCTGCAATTCCAGTGTGACATCAAATTAGTAATTATAGCTGAGCGAACTGCTTTTTACCAAATGACAGCCTTAGCATGCTGCCAGCAAGCAAGCTACTCAGCAGGGAATCCGGGGAAGTAAAAGAAAACATAACTGGACTCACTTGATTTCTGAGGGATTTGACCTGACTCTTTAAAAAGCCCATGTTCTTGAGAAAGCGAGTCCTGGGGATTTACACAAATATGCATTTTGTTCATCATTCTGCACAGTTCTTCTCAAAACTCATGTCTGATTTTATTAGGCTGTGTAGTGGAGTCAGAGGATCCCAATAAGAAGATTCCTTTTAACATATAACCTTCTCCCTGGGACCCATTTGAAAGAAAACAGCTGCCCTGCAATTGGCATTTGTATAACTATATTGGCAATAATCATTGTTGACACTTTGATAATGGGCTACAACAAGCCGCCTTGTCGATTCTTAGGCATTGTGAATTGCACTGGCAATTAAGTGACTGTCACCCTCACTGACATTTTACCTATTACTGACTGAAGGTTCAAGGAGAATTGATTGTTAATACCCTTACACGGAAAAAATGCTTTCCTAAAGCAGTTTTCAGCATTTCTTTTGTGATCTTTAAATTGTTACACATTATAATTAATTACTACCTTTATCTGGTTCTTCAGGCTGCAGTTAAAGGTAACCTAACGAGTCGCGATGGCAGGCTCGGAGCACGGGGCTCGAAAGCACAGCCACCTGTCCTTCTGGGAATCTTTCTTTGGCCATCAGTTAAAAAGTGCTTCTTCCTTTCCCCCATTTATGGATGGTCATTTAAAGGGGGGTTGTCCAGGTTTCTAGGCCTGGCCCAGTGGATGCTTTTGCCTTCTGTAAAATTTCTTTTCTTCCAAAGTAGAAGTGAATCACTTCTGCTTGCCAGCCACTGTGAGGAACACCTCCCCAAACACCCAAAGTGCAGGGGAAAGTTTCCCCTCAGAGCAGAAGCAGGGCCTGTTCCTCAGACCTCACATTAAAGGCAACACTGGGAACATCTGCTTTGTGGCCCACAGATGCTTTATTAAAGGGGGCTTAGGGAGAAAGACCCCAAACATAGTGTTAGGGACACTGAGCCACAGCCCCTGCTCTGCCATTAATGGAAGTTTGGGGTTTGGGGATAAATCATTTGACTTTGTCCTCACTTGTAAAATTAAAGGATTTGATCATATCATTGGTCCTCATACTTCCGTGTTTATAAGAATCTCTGGTTTCAAATGAAACGTTCCCCTCCTCTGAGGTGCACTTCAGCTGCAGGCTTGACTTGGAGAAGTCCTGGAGTTGGCAGCCACCAAAACACTGTCTGTTTTAGGCATAGGCTAAGGTGATTGCTGTTATTAATGGAAGAAAATGTTCTGAACCATCATATTGTGTCAGCAGATGTCCGAGCAAGCCTTCAGAGCCCTCTGATGTAAACCATAGGGGTTATTCTGGGAGTTTTTAAAATTCAGTTCATTTGGAATCTCTCCCAACTGGAAAGAGCCGTGTGTGAAAAAGAAAGATTGCATGCACATGACTCGTGAGCATCTTCCCGATGACAGCGATAAACGCCTCAAGCCAGTCTGTCTCAATAGCCTTAGATTAATTTTTTCACTTGAATGAACTCAACTTAGAGATCCCAAGCACACATGGAGCAGTGCTGTTAGATGTGAGGTTTTTTTTTTAAGCTGACAACTCTTATCCAGTGAGTTCCAGAAAGACTTGGAGTAGAGAGAAGACTTCCAAAATTCAGTACGTTGCCTGAATTTAAGCCACGCTGCTGCAGATGTGTAATTGTTGAAGTAATAAAATTATGATGTTCACTGGGTTAGTATTAAACTAGAAACTATAGGACTTAGCAAACTCCTTAAGTTTTCAGATTCAAAGATTTTTTTAGATTATCGCCATCGATGTCCATGCAGCAGAATCTTCCGATCAGATTGTAACAATCTATTTTGTGGATTTTGTATGCAGCTTAACTATTTTAGCACAGCCTGTGGAGGAAAACCAAACTGCCACCTTTGGCATGGCCACTTAAAGAGCCATTATGTTCTGAAAAGTATGACTATATTAGAAGAGGAATAAATATCGCTTTTTTAATGTTAGTTTGAAAATTTTAGGGACAATAAATAACCAGCAGCTGTGTTCTGCCTGCTTTAACAGTTCCAAATTGCAAAAATAGGTAAGGGCTCACCCAGTTTTGTGCTTCTTGATTGAAGCACTGTTTCACAAGTATGTTGAGGTATTTTCACAAGTATGTTGAGATATGTTCTCTTTCTATATTTACGTATAAAACAAACACATTCAAAATAAGAACGCATATTCAGGTGCTAGTCACAAATGTACACATTCTCCTTGTGGAAATTATAAGTTATCATTGAACTGTTGGATCGTTTCCCAAGCCATGAACTTGTATAGACATTCTGCTTACGCTGTTAAAGGAGGTTGTTATATGTGCTGTTGTGAGAAAACACCTGTAACCCCTACTATTTCTGTATGTATTTTTACCCATGTTCACAAATTTGCCTTTTCATGTATCAAATTTGTGGCTTGGATATTTCTGAGAAGCAGAACTGATTTTATTATAAATCTCTAACATCTCTTGTTACCCCCAAATTGGTACCGCATATATTCAATCAAATTATCATTATCCTAGCTCCACTGTCAGGCTTACCTAAAATTCTCTCCCTTACAGAAATATTTCTGGAGTATAGTTTCAGTCCCAAGACTTTTATGAAGTTCTTTTTTTGTTTGTTTGTTTATTTTGGCAAGCTTGGTGAAAAGGGATTTAGTCTTTTTTGCAAGTTTATTTTCATTTAGGTGAGCTTGTAGCAACAAGTAAGTCAGTTCCTAACATGAGACAATAATTAGTACATATTTTTTATGTTGTGTATTCAGCTCCAAGTGTCACAACATGGCCCATCAAAGGGACACCAGGCAGCAATCTCTGACATCAAGGCTTACAATTAGACTTCTTTTAAACGGGTTGCCAAATGAGCACATCGAACAAAAATTCATTTCTTTCTGAAATACAAGTCCTTTAATCACAGGGTACTATGCTGTGTATTATCCTTTGCATTGAAACCTTCTGGTACCAAAATCCTGTTTGCATTAAACACTCAAGTGTGACAGGAGTACAGTTTATCTTCCTGCTAAGGTTTCCATCCACACTTTAAAAAAAAAAAAAAAAATGGTTCTGTAGGCTATAGATTTTGGCTCTGTGCACTTCAAATACATGTATTTTTTCCCTATTGTTAATAGCCATTTAAAATGCAATAGGCTATTTTTGTATAATTTAATGTAATTGTAGAATGATGATAAGAATTCAGTCTCATTAGTTTGAATTATGTGTATTAAAAGTTATGTTTTTGAATGTGAATACAGGTTTCAAATATCTGTGATTTTTTAAAAAAGTTTGAGTCATCTAAAAGTTAATTAAATTTTAACATCTCAGTAAAATAAAATTTCTGTATAATTTCTGGTTTTACTAACTTTTAAAATATCCAATATTACTAAACTTTGTGAAAATGACAGCATTCAGACACAACACACAGAACCTAATGAAATAAGTAAACACACAGATTAATTTCCATTTGAAACAAATAGAAAATGTAAATCCTTTTGATAAGCATTTATTTATTTTTTTGTGGTTTGTTTTCAGAGAATCTGCAAAATTTTCAGTGATTTAAAGTGGTCATTAAAAGTGCTAAATATTTTTATGTTAGAGGGGAAATTCCAATGCCTTGTTTTTATCTCCTCCCCGCCTTTCTGTGGGGAAGAGTGGAGCTCCCTCCGTGCCTCCTCTGCCTCCAGAAGCCGCGGCTGCTCTCCGCCTTCACTCCTGGGTCTTTGTCTGCTGAGCTGGCTACATAGCACATGTTCATTTCTAAAAATGAGAGCTCTAAACTTTGTAGCTGTTAGTTCTGCATATTTCTTTTTTATCTTAATCCCGGCCAAATCTGTCCTTTAAGATCATGTAGATCTTTTATTGAGCACTGGGGAATAAGTAACTATTTATATTCGGAAGCATTTATACATTTAGAATATTATCTTCAGACATTGGGGATCTTCAAGCTCTGATGCAGTTGTGTAAATCTTGACTCTGTCGTCGATGTTCATTCATGTCTTAGTGACATATAAGTCATTTTGATCACGACCAATATTGTTACATAATGTGCTTCTTTCTATTGAAGAATATAGACTTGCTGAGGAATAGCCTATAATACTGTGTTTTAAAAGAAACCAAAAACTTTTCACCCAATAATGTAGTTACAGAAAGGGAGGAACATGTTATACTCAAACAGTTTTCTTTTTACCCCTCATAGCAAGTTATGTTCCCAATGAGTTTACTACACTATAGTACTTTGGTTAATGTTTTCTGGCTACAAGATTTCAGTTAGTGAATGTTTGCTTTAGGCCAGCAAAATAGCATTCACTAAATTACCCACTCTTATGATGTACTCACTGAGGAAAACTACCCATGGAAAATTAAGGTAAGACAAGAGTCAGCAAATTTCTGTCTTTGGCCATATATTTAAAATTACTAAATTTTATTCCATATTATTAAATAGAAATTTAGATGTTTTATTACTCTAAGAAGTTAATTTACCACTTTTTATTATTATATAGCAACATTTTACTCTCATTAGACTTTCAGTAAGGGCATTTTCAGTGAGGTTTTTCGACTGGGGAAGCTTTTGCAGTGGCCCACAGAGGTTCCTCTAGCCAGGACAGTTCACGGGGAGGTTCAGAGAGCAAGGATGGAGCAGCACATGCTGGCAGGGCGTCAGAGCCTCTGGCCAGTGTCGCCTTTAATGCACCTAATGCACCTCTATGTCCCCATGTCTGATGCAGGGAAATGAAATAATGACCTTGCACTTGTGTGTGGTAGGTTTGTATGCAGCAAGGAAAGAATCTCCAAAAGGTAAAGACAATACGTAGAAAATTCATGAGAGACGTTTGTGACTAACAATAAAACCTGAAAACAAAGGAAATAGTAAATATGGTCTAGGTTACTGGTATCCCAAGTTTAAAGAGCTTATTTCTTTAAAAAAGCAGGAAGCATAAAAAAAAGGATAAGTCTATTCTTCACTAGTAAGAAACACACTATTGTAACAATATCGGTTATGGCTTATGTGTAACTAAGACACGAACTAATTTAGAGCGAGTTCTTATTGCCAAGCACTGTATGTTTTGTTTCATTTAGTTCATACGCTAGCCCTCTTAGGTAGGTATTATTAACTTCCCATTATATAGATAAGGAAACTGAGGTTCGGGCACATTAAGCAGCTGGTTCAGTATATCACAACTAGTTCCATATGCCAACATGTTTGTTTGTTTTTTCAGTCTTGCTCTGGATTTAGCGCTGATGAGCTTTACTCTAAACACTGGAAGCCTCACTTGGGACCATGACCAGCAAATAGCAAGAATAACCCTCCATGTGGCAAGCACTGCCCTAAGCTTTTTACACACATGAACAGTGCTGATTGCTAACCCCAATTAAAGATGAGGCAACTGAGAGTTAAGTAACTTGTTCAAACTCACACAGCTAATAACTGGAGGAGCTGAGATATAACCCAGGTGGCTGGATCTAGTCTGTGCTCATAACCTCAGGCTTCAGTCTGTGTCCTAAGTAGAAGCCTGGACCATGGTCTGGCATCACCCGGCAGGAAAGTGTGAGGGATATTCATCTGCTAATGTTACCCAAACAGTGGAAGCAGGATAGCTAAGTGGCAGGAGGAACAGTGTCTCTCTGCGTATGCTTGTAGCCGTGTTTGTGCGTTTTCACGTCACATTGGTAGAGATGGATGCCATTTGGGGCCCACCCCACCCCAGTAGAATGACCTCATGCAAAAGGGACAGTCACTTTGCCTCATGAACCTTGGGCTGTGCTGAGCTCCACAGCCTCACTCCGCCAGCCAGGCCTGGGAGCAGCTCCCGGGGGCCCCAGGCGTAGCTGCAGCCCAGGGCCGGGCCTGCTGCCGAGGTGGCACAGCAGGGCCCGCCATGCCTCGTCCTCCTTGGCATGTGCCGTGCGTGGTACTGCAAGTTCCCCCTCTCACTTGGAGGCTCCCAATCTACAGGGAGCTGGCAGAAGAACTTAATTCAGGGTGAATAAATAAAGACTTAACCTGCTATCACTTTAGAAAGGTTGCTGACTGCTGGCTGGACGCCAGCCTTGCAGAGTCCACCGTTAAGAAGTGTTTCTGACCTGATGTCTTCAGCTCCAATGGTTTCTTCCACCTCCCGACTGGCACTGCTTTAAACTAGAAAGAGTATGAAAGACACCCATTAAATAACCAGACCAGTGACTTTAAGGCTTTCAAAACACTCCTAAGTGCAAATAATCAAGTGTTGCAAAGCAAAGGGCAGATGCCATTGCTGCCCACAGTGATTTCCGGGCTGCTTTGCAGGCATCACCTTTGCCACCTTTGTGGGCAGCGTGACACCGCAGATTTAAGCTTATTAATTCATAGCGTAATAATTTCCATCTCTTTTTGTAAATGGAGTTTTTAATATAAATGATGCTCAGAGAGAGCAACTATCAGAGAGAGCTTGAAATTTTTTTAAAAGGTAAGCAGTAAGGTTTTCTTTTATCTTTGTCATCTAGTTCTTAGTAGGAAAGAATGGCTGATTTAAAGTTCTTTTTAAAAGAAAATATGTTGTATGCACTATCAATCTTTAATACCAGTTTTATTTTGAGGTTTGTTTGTTTTTTTATTGATTTTAGAGGATGGTGAAGAGGGAGAGAGAAACATCGATGTAAGAGAGAAACATTGATCAGTTGCCTCCCACACCTGCCCTGACTGGAGATTGAACCTGAAACCTGGACATGTGCACTGACCAGGAATCAAACCTACCACCTTTCAGGGTGCAGGACAACGCTCCAACCAACTGAGCCATGTTGGCCAGGGCAATTCCAGTTTAAATCCATACAATTTATTGAATGCTTATAGCGATGGTGGTGACGCTGATGGTGATAATAAGTGCCACTCACTATTTACATTTGTCACTCAGGTTTTGGTTGAGTTTTCAGATCAACTCCACTTTAGCCAAGTGACTAAGCGTAGACAGCCTGGGTTCCCATCTCAGCATAACTGGCTGACCAGGCTCACCTTCTGGGCTGTGAGACCTCGTTAAGTTGTGTAATCTATGTAAGCTCAGTTTCCTCGTCTTGTACAATGAGCTTCAGAATGACAGTTAAGGTGGTTGCAGGGAGTAAATGAGATGAAGCACTTAAGTAAGCTGATGCACGTTAGGTGCTAACGGGCCTAAGGTTGCTGCTGCTACTGCTGGTGCTGTCCCCATTCTGCATATAACGCAACTGTCTAGAGAAGGTCCAGAAACCCAGCCCTGGTTCCTGGCAAGTAAGGGGTGGAACCAGGATTGGAAGCTCAGGATTTAGGTCTCCAAAACCCTGGTGCTGCTAAGTGCTCTGCCATGCCCCAGACACAATGGGGTGGGTGTTTACAGGCCAGTGTTGGATTCCTCTAGCAGCTGCCCTGCTGAGGCTCTACCTTTGCCTCTTGAGCCTTCAATCATATAAGCCCTCACGTTCACTTAGTAGTGTGGTCCTGGGTGTCCAGAGTGTTGCTTTGCTGGTCACAGGAGGTCATGCTGCTGGGGCGAACCTGGGCTGCGTTCATCTGCATTAATGCGCCTGCTGTTGCGACACCTTCCGAGGTGTCGTGTACTGCCTTCCGGTTTCTCTCTCACACAAAAAGGCCCTCTCCCCTTCTTTTTTACACATATAAAATGAGTTGTGGAGTTAAGGCAGATATCTAATTTTTAAAACCCCCACATACACACCCCAAAACATAGTAATGCCCAGGTTGTCTACTTGGAGAATCACAATCATTCTCCATCTCAGTTTTTGTGCATCCATCTGTCTTCAACCCCTTTTCCTAAGGCCCTTCCAGTTTTGTATTTGTGGCAGGCCTCACTGCCCCTTGAATGAGCTTGTTAAACTCCAGATCCTACATTTCTCCTTATGGTGTAACTTCATTGTGTTTATAGTTCTAATAGAAGAAGAAGGAAGGATCCAGTGTGATGGATTAAAACATTTAATATTAATGTTCTCTCTTTAAGTTTAGGGTTTTCTTTTACATTTATTATTTTATTTTTAAATTATTAATGACAAATTTAGGGGATTTGGCCCCTCTCATGTTTTTGTGAAGAATAGTGCTGTGTTTTCATTTCCTTGAG
This sequence comes from Plecotus auritus, assembly GCF_963455305.1. Taxonomy (NCBI): domain Eukaryota; kingdom Metazoa; phylum Chordata; class Mammalia; order Chiroptera; family Vespertilionidae; genus Plecotus; species Plecotus auritus. Next base: position 143,315,290 of record NC_137770.1, read on the forward strand.
ACTCTATGACTCGCCATAAAAGTATTTGCAAGTCTCCTCCCCCTCTCCCCAAGAATCATGTTATTTCCCTGTACATTTTATGTACTTATGCTGCCCGGTTTTCAGCCCACTTGCTTTCGTGCCTTTAGACTAGAAATGTTGACCTGCTCATCTTTGCATTCTTATACATGAATTGGATCTTTGGATTTCTGAGCTTTGCTATACCTGTTTTTAAGAGTAATTATTTTGGCAGTAGCTATATCAAATTCAAAAATCGCAAAACTGTTCAAATTTTCTCAGCATTAGCAAAGCTACCAATTTGGACGTACACACTATATAGTGTGTACACATAGATGTGAGTAGTTTACACATGAGTGTATACCTTATAAAATAGGGGAGAAGTGAGCAGAGCAGGCGTTTGAAATGATAGTAATGCCCAGGGAGTTTTCTTTTATTGTTTGGAATAAAGGGAGGGGGGGTGAAGGGATGGGGACCAGAAGGAGAATATGTTCTTTTCTTGGATTTTTTTTTTTTTCATATAGTTCACACTGTGGAAAAGAGAACCATTCAGGCATTCATTAGTATATTAAGAAAGAATATATTATGTTGGATTCGTTTCATCTGGAAGTAAGCTAGGTTATCTGAAAGGAGTGGGGAGGAGTTTTGAATGATCTTGAACTCTCACAAAATGCAGGTTGCACAAAGTTAAATAGAATTATCCACACTATTTTAAACTTATATGCCTGTATTATCCTACGGCACAAGCTAGCATTTTTTCCTGCTTGAGACACATGTTTTGATAGCCGCCATTATTTTGTGTTGGATAACCTAAGTCCAGTTTTAGTTGCCAGCTCACCACCCTCTTGTTTATTTGTAAAGGGTAGAACTTCATATCTGAATGTTTTATGCTAAAATAATACATTTCCCTTTGACATTGTACAAATGAAAACACAATTTCCTTCTACATGGGAGTAGGCAGGCTTGGAAGGGCAGATGGCTAATCTCTGGCTGCATAGTCTCCCCAACTCAAAAATTAAATACGATTATGGATGGTGTTTTTCTGAGACAAGATAATATGTTATCTGTAACCTGACCCCAGCAAAGGCTACCCAGAACGTGTGGGGGATGTGCAGTTGGGTTGTACCAGTAAGAAAATTGAGGGTTTCTGGCAATTCCAAGAATACAAATTCTATACTTAGAAGACTTCTTGTAAGAAAGTGAATCTAAGAAAGCAGTCATATTCATTCCTAAGAAAACCGTGAGATCTGTTACAAAAGCCTTATAATATGGTGTATATCTCACCCTCCATTCCTAGTGGGAATGCTTCCAGCAGCCATAGCTCACTAGTGCCCCCTTGCGGTACTCAAGCCACCTCACATTTGTGCCTTGGGTAAGACCCCTGTAGTTGAACAGGGCAAACTCTATTTCCAGGGGTAGAAACTTAACCTCCAGGATTAGAAGGTGTAGGTGTTCTCTAGAATAGATTTCACTCAAGCTTCTTTCTCATTCTTTTGTTCATTTGTTTTAGGCCAAAGAACTGCCAACTTTAAAGGATAATGATTTCATTAATGAGGGCCAAAAGATTTATATTGATGATGACAACAAAAAGGTGTTCCTGGAGAAACTGAAAAAGGATGTTGAGGTAAGGAAAATCAATTTAGTAGACAGTCCCATTGTCTACAGGTCAACATGGTTGGGTGTTAGGAGCTTTTTAAATCATCTATGTAAATCCGCAACCAAGGCAAAAATAAATATTGTACATTATTAAATCAGATATAAACAGATGTATTTCATATGTGATATGGTTTGAAAAGAAGTGTGCTGGTTCAGCAACTCCCTCTTTTAGGTGACGAACAAAAAGAAAGTACCTACTGTCTTCTGCTGATATCTTCACCCTCTGGTTGCCATGCTCTGTGTCGGTGAGGATAGCCTGGTGTAGTTAGAGCCCATTCAGACTGACTGCCCACGGCCCCTGAGTTGGGGGGAGGGGAATGACTGCATTCTATTAAGCAGCAGAGCATTTCAAAAACAAATGTTTAATAACCATTTGAATTTAGGGTTTTCTTCATCAAAACCACATCTCAGTATTAGTAAACATAGCCTCAGTCCCTTGATGCCTTAATATTTTCACCAACCTCTCTGGAACCAGTGCCATTAGGCCCGTGAAGCCAGCTATACACATTCCAGGAACAGCTCAAAGGCAGTTTGGATACCAGGTCATGGGGGATGGTTGTGAAAAATAAAATGGTATGGGGAAATGGTTTTTAAGTCTATGGCGGAGTTTTCTTTTTAAATATTGTTTTAAGAATTAAAAATACTATATCCTTTCCTTTCCTTCTGTTTGTTGTAAAGGCATTGCAGTTCCCCCATTGGCCTTTCTTATTGATTGTTTTAGAAATAAATTCAGGAAAAAAGTTATTTCCTTGAAATGGTTTCAGTTACAAAACAGTTACTAAGTTTTTCTGATCTGTTCCTTTTGTTCAGATGTATGTGTGTATGCTTTTTTTTCCTACTTTGAAATACAGTTCCCCTCATACCAGTACAAATTTGCTACTCAAAGGTTTTGTGGAAAGATTTCCTTTTTCATGTCATTAAACAAAAACAATTGAAATGAGTTGAGCCACAGAATGAATGTCATGCGTTAGATCACAGTCGCCATGAAGGCAGAGGCAGTATTACAGTTTCCTTTTCACCTTCTAACATCTCTTCCATTGCAAAACACTCAGACTGACCAAGTTAGTTTATAATTATTTTTAGATCATAAATATTTTAATTTTAAAATCTACATTATTTTAACCTACATGGTGTATATGCTTCTTTTAGAACCTAAATATTGGTGATTTGTGAAAGATACAAGTGTCTACTTTTAAAAAGTAGATGAAAGTGTATGTTTTCATCATATAACATTTTTCCTCCAGTCTTTCATTAATAAGCATTTATTGAGCAGGGTAGAGTGGGCTAATGGGGGAAAAAGGTGGCATCTGTAATAAATTTAAAAATAAATAAATAAAATGTAACAAAGTAAGCATTTATTTTTCCTCAGTTGTCAGTGGTTATTATTAAAATGCATATTAGTTAAACATTTCCCCCTTCCTTTGGGGTCAACTTGATCTAATTGATAATTAAGTACCATAGGCAGACATACACTCTTGGATTTTTATTTATTAATCAGCAAATCTTTGATCTTGAGAATAATATTGTTTTAGCAATTATGTATGTTAAATTGCCCTTAGGGTTAACTGTGATCTGCCAAAAAATTGTCTTCTTTTGTTCTGTTGGCTGTATATCACTATATGGTAGATTCCAGAAATAATGTAACTGAAGCAGTCCAGATTTAGAGTTGAATTACATAAGGGTCCTCTTAGTCCTTTTGTTGTCTCTAATAATGTCGCTGATTAGAGGATTTGGATAGTTTACATGGCTCTCAACACTTAGCTGTTTTGTTGAAAGGGAGGCAGGGCACAAAGCGTTCTTTCATTTAAAAAAATTCTCAATGGTTGATAACAGTGTCTTTCGTTTTCAAATTCATGCTGAAGCATCATTAAATTTTTAAGCAGGTAATTATGGTGAAGTAGCTTGACATCTGATCTTGACAATGAGGCTAGAATATAATCTAGCTTATTTTTTTCATCAGTTCCATGCCTTCTAATTGAGCTGACTGCCCTGTTAGTTTGAGCTCAGTTTTTTAGAGGCCAGCGAATGGGATGTTTTTGGTTTTAACTAATTGCTTAAAGTAAAAGATGAATATATTACAGCTCAATAATCTAGTTTTGTTGAAAAAGTAAAGAATTGTCATTTGAGACTCTAGCTGGTTTTTTTTTTTTTTTCACTTGAAATCCTGTTTTATTCATATGCCATGGAAAGTACTTTAGGTCAGATAGCTTTACACATGATTAAATGTGTGTGAGCCTTTTTCTCCAAAAAAAAAATTTGCTCTATGGAGAGTGAAAATCGCTTTTGCCTTCTGACCTGCTTGTCGCCAACTCTGATCATGCGGGTGAAGAGCCAGAGCTGGTCTCTCCTCTCATCGGTTCACGCTGGGATCCAGATGTCACACAACGCAAAACTGTGTTCTCCCTGTGGTGTCTGGGAAGGCCCTGTCACAGGACCTCTCAATCTTGGCAGTGGTGGGAGGGAGAGGTGGCAGCCAGCATTTATGGAGCATGGAGTGCCTAAGTCTTTCACATCATCTCTTTTCACTCTTATAACAACTCCTTGAGGGCGAGTGCTGCGATTATCCCAGTTTATGGATGAGAAATCTGAGTCCAGAGACACTGTATATTTGCTCAAGCACAGGCAACTACTAAATTCAGCCTGGGATTTGAGGCTGACAGAGGCCACACTCCTAAACTGCTCTGATATAAAATGCAAATTAAAAATGTTTTCGAGCACAGATGAGACTTTGTTTTCTGATAAATGCTCCAAAGGACGATTATTATAACTTTTAACAAGTAATAAAATATAACTCTTAAATACAGCTGGTTGGAACTTTAATTCTATGTCATAGATATGCAGAGGTAATTCAGTAAAGCAAATGTGTTCATGAAGTCAACAAATTAAGTGAATTTAAATCCGTTGTGAAGGGAAGTTTATTGATGGCTCTTTGCCACATGGGTGTTTAGGAAAGTTTGTGATTGGGCTAGTAAAGATCTGAGGAAGATACTAGTTCAAAGATGTGGCATAATGGAGAAATCATTATGAAGAAATCAGATTAGATGGGATATTCTGAGGGGAAAGGAGGAGGATCAAAGATCTTCAGGTAATTATTAAGAAATTGGAAAGGAGAAAAAGCAGGGGATCTAATAATTATAAAGATTTAAAAACTTTCATGCTTTGAAATCTTATGTACTTTTAAAAAATCAATAAATTTGGGGCAAAGCATAAAGGGATGAACAGAAACGGAGCAAATGTGCTAAGTTCCTTATGTTAGTTGAAGGCAAACCCCAGTAGTGGAGCCCTTGACCCCTTTTCTGTCCTCTCAGCTTGCTCCCTTCCAGTGCACAGGAGTTCTGTAATACCCAACAGATATTCTTTCCTAATAAGAATCTCGTGTTTATTTCCACATTTCATTTCACTCTACTTCAGAACACATTTAAAATAAAGTTTGTGAAGGTAAGAGCTAGTGAATCAACAGGCGTTTCCACATTTCTCCTGCTGGCCCACCTAACTTGTGGTTTAAATTGCATACTTGATGAAAAAAGGCCTTTCACCGTAATGATAACAACATGGACAATTATGATAACAACTTCCATGGTTACATGTTTCATTGCCTCAGCTACATTATCTCTTGGTAATCCTTTCCACACCCTGTGAGTTGAGTGGTATTATCTCATTTTATAGTTACAACTAGAGGCCCATTGCAAGAAGATTTGTGCAGTAGGCCTTCCTCCCCCTGGCTGCTGGCACTGGTTTTCCTCCGGCACCCAGGACCCAGGCCTTCGCTCTGGCCGCCGCCTTCCGTCTTCGCTCCAGCCGGAGCCTTCAGTCTTCGCTCCAGCCAGAGCGCTGCTCCTGTAGCTCCCTCCGCCCTCCCCCCCCCCCATAGCAGGCGTCCTGCCCCACCTGGCCGCTCTGCGCCTGCATGCGTGCTTCCCAGAGGCTTGGAGCAGCTGGGGGGTGGGGCTGCCACCATCTTTGTCAGGTTAATTTGCATACTCACTCCTGGTTGGCTGGTGGGTGTCACTAAGTGATGGTCAATTTGCATATTTCTCTTTTATTAGTGTAGATAACTGAGGCTCAGAGAGGTGAACTCATTGTCAAGGCACTGAGATAGTGAGAGAAATAAGATCTAATCTCCTATCTGACTCCAAAATCTATACTCTTTTAGTTTTTATTTTTAAGAATATCTGATACTATAATTAAAGAAGAATCGATGAGCGTCCCTTATCAGAGAAACCTACACTCCTAAGCCCTGTGCTGTTCTTGGTCTTTGCCCTTTCTGTCTCAGCTCACAGACTTGAAAACGTACATAGTACCCATTTAGGCCTGCAGTTGGTTTCCTTGATCTTCCTGAGAATGTGAGAACAGCAACTCATCTAGAGATGCATTTTTCATTTCCCTGGTGGTTTAGTGGGTGGTGCTGGGAGCTAACTTCACTTTAAATACAGTTGTTTCCTTACTGGACGAGGAGCCTCCGCAGTGGTCTGACCACAGATGGGCGGCCCAGGAAAGGAGCACAGGACCTGCCTGAGCAGCACAGATGCAAGGGGAAGGCATGGGCCTCGAGACCCCCACCTGGTGCAGCAGTCCAGCCCCAGGTGTCACCCCTTCCCTGTCTGAACCTTAGCAGGTTAATTACAGCAGCCTTTTGTACATAAAACACTTGAAAGTGTATTTGAAAGTCAACTGTCTGAAGATCAAACAGTAGACCCACATGCTAAACAGAGATTCTGTTCTGCAAAAATAAATTGTAAATGGTCTCCTTTTGCTCCTGCGAGGTGCTACCTCTTAGAATCTCAAGCAAAGGTTTTTGTTGTTGCTTTGTTCTTTTTTATTTGGTTGGGGTGGTTATTTGTGGAGAAAGGGGTTAGGAGAGATTCGGGAGAGTTAAGGAGGACAGGGAAAGAAGAAGCAGGCATCTCATTCACTTGTTCAACAGGTCCTGAGCATTTACCGTCACTCCCTGGGAGGTAGGAACGCAGTGAGGGCAGAGACAGCCGGACCCCCTGCCTCATGGGCTGCGTGTTTGAGAAAGACAGAAGTTACTCAAGTAATCTGACCAGATGAAAGTGCAGCTGAGCCACGCCATCAGGGAAACATGTGCAATGCTATATGCATGCCCAGGCTTTGGGCTGTGGCCTGGGCGGGTTCAGGACAGGCTTCCTGAGCCAGTGCCCTGACCCTGCAGCTGAGACCTGAAGGTTTAGTGGGAGGTAACTGGGGGCAGGCAAGGACAGGGTTCAGGTCAACCTGAGAGGTGATGGGCCCAAACTAGCCAGGTTCCCGGGGCCACGAGTGAACATTCTGCCCTTCATACTTCCTGGAAATTAGAGGATATTTCTTTTTTTTTTTTTTTTTTTAATATGTTTTTATTGATTTCAGAGAGAGGAAGGGAGAGGGAGGGACCGGGAACCTGAGCCTGTGCTGCCTCGCGGAGAGCAAACCACCTCAGCATCTCTGGCCTCCCTGCTTCCATCAGAAGGAGACAAGCAGAGCAGGAGGGGCTGCCTCAGTCGCATTGTGGCTGACTGGAACATTTGGGCTTCCAGTTACTGTGATGGACAGCATAACAATCTCCTCAGGGAGTGTGCTGAATTCCAAGTGCTCTCCCAAACTGTTCTGAGAGACTCTGCTGGAAGCCACTTGGGAGGTCCCCAATTTTCCCCATTAGCTGTGCTAATTGCTGAGAGAAATGTTCTCTTCACTCCGTCAGTGTCTTTTTCTGCCATCCATGCTCTCTGCTCTTTGGCATAATCCAGTCTAGACGTGATAAGCGCATGCCGCTCGGCATCCCGCTTGGCATTTCTGGGAGAATAGTACCAGCACTGAGCCAGCCTGAAGTACGAGGCTACATTTTTGCCCAGAGAAATGGCCTGGGACTCTGAGAACCCATAAGGAGGCTCCTGGCCACCCCTGAGGAGACCCTCCTCACCATCCTTCACTCAGCTCCCCCCATATGCATTTTTCTGAGCTTGTTGTCTTTAAACCCAGGATTTTGTTTAAGGCTTAACTGACTCTGTCACCTCCTACCCTCCAGTTTCTTGCCCAGTTAAAGCTCATGGACTACAGCCTGCTGGTGGGAATCCATGACGTGGAGAGAGCTGAACAGGAAGAGGTGGAGTGTGAAGAGAACGACGGGGACGAGGAGGGGGAAAGCGATGGCACCCACCCCATTGGAACCCCTCCGGACAGTCCTGGAAACACCCTCAACAGCTCCCCACCCTTGGCTCCAGGGGATTTTGATCCAAACATTGATGTTTATGGAATTAAATGCCATGAAAGTAAGCTCAGTACTATCAACTCTTTTTTACCTGTGAAGTGGTTTGATTTATGTATTATCCACCAGTAATTACAACCGAGTTAAAATCATGCTGCCCTGCAGCTTTGTTCTCCAGAGGCCCAACCCATTGATTTGAGCACAAGAATGGGTTAAAGGTAATTGTAATCTCTAGTCTTGAAAAGTGTAATGTGATGAGGTCCTTGAGTTTCGTGATATTGACGGAATAGAGTAAAATCACAAACTATCCTATATAATAAAAGGCTAATATGCAAATTGACCGAACAGCAGAACGACCGGTCGCTATGACGCGCACTGACAACCAGGGGGCAGACGCTCAATGCAGGAGCTGCTCCCTGGTAGTCAGTGCGCTCCCACAGGGGAACGCTCTTAGCCAGAAGCCGGGCTCACAGCTGGTGAGTGCAGGGGCAGTGACAAGAGACTCTCCCACCTCCTCAGCAGCACTAAGGATGTCCGACTGCCAAGCCTAAGCCATAAGTTGGACATCCCCCAAGGGTTCTTAGACTGCAAGAGTGCTCAGGCCGGGCTAAGGGACACCTCCAAGTGCACGATTTTCGTGAACCAGGACTCTAGTGTTAAATATACAACACATATACTTAAATAAATACAGATAGCATATATAAGAAATGATTTTAAATATTTTTATTCTGAACTGTCTCTCTTTTATGTGAGTCTAAAGTGTCACAAATCTATCCTGAGTTAGGACATACGTGGTCCACGCTGAACCTCACAGGGACATCCTGTAGGGCAGAAGTCTCATCTCTGGCCAACCCTTTCCTTCTTAGTCATGCTGAACCAGCCCAGGATGTGGGATGAGCATCTCCAATTTGCTGCTGTGTCTGTCCTCTGCTCCCCTCTCCCCCATTTAGGAGTCTGTGGCCCTCTTCCCTAGAGTAGAATCAATCTTAATCTTCAATATCTGGGCAATTAGATATTTGAAGGAATATTGCATTCTATCATAGCTACATATACATGGAGAAAAACAACAATATTTTAGAGAAATGATAAAAGCAAGCCTTTTTTTTTTTAGTAATAAAAATTATGATTTATCATTGTTTAAAAAAAATAAATCTCATATAGTGTATCAGCCAAGTGACTTTGAGTTGTATTTTTATTTTGCTCACCAAAATTAAGTACAAATGTACTTTTCTTCTTCTTCATAATTGAAACAGTATCTTATTTGTGGACATAGCAGAAAATAGATATTATACATGATTATACATGATATATAACTTTATCCAATTCTGATATTAAATCCAATGAGAATTAGTAATTACAATCTAATTAGGAATCTCTCTCTCTCTCTCTCTCTCTCCATATATATATATATATATATATATATATATATATATATAAAGCCAGCGACCGTAATGACCATAATGACCAGTTGCTATGACACTCACTGTGGCCAGTGAACTGGCCCAATCAGGGAGTGGGGCTAGCCAGCCAACCTCGCAGCTCCTCCCCCCTGCCAACCTGCCCCTGATTGGACTCTCCCACCCCAATCAAGAGCAGGGCAGCCAGCCAAACACCACCTCCCTTTCCCCCCACCCCCGCCAGCCCCACCCCTGATCAACCAGCCCCACCATGATAGGCCCACAGCCCCTCCCCCTGGCCAGCTCGCCCCTGATCACATCCCCCCACCCCCAATAGGGGGAGGGCTAGCCAGCCAACCTCCTGCAGCCCCTTCCGCCAGTCGGCCATGCCCCCGATGGGCCCCCACCACCCTGATCAGCCCACAGCCCCATCCCCTGGCAGGCCCCGCCCCCTATGGGCCCCTACCACCCTGATCGGCCCCAGGCCCCTCCCCCCAACCTGCCCCACCCCTGATTGCCCACCCCATCCCAATAGGGGGTAGGACCGGCCAGCCAATCTCCTGCAACCCCTCCCCCCACCCAGATTGGCCCCTCCACCCCAATCAGGGGCAGAGCCTACTGGCCAGCCACCCATGGCCCCTCCTCCAGGCCACTGGCCCCCAATCAGCACCCCCACCCCAATCGGGGGCGGGGCCCACTGTCCAATCGCCCACAGCCCCTTCCCCCAGCCAGCATAGCCCTGATCGGGCCCTGATTGGGGCAGGCCGGCCAGACCCCACCCGTGCATGAATTCGTGCACTGGGCCTTTAGTTAGCATATAATGGCAGAAAAGGGTTAAATAGCATAATTGCTGCTACTTGTTTTATGGAGTATTTTAAAAATAGAATGCGTCTTTATACCAGTGCAATGCAGAATCATTAAGGAAAATGCAGATTAACAAAAATAAAAACTCTTGCCTTTGGCCCTCCACTGTTAATATCCTGGGGTTATGTTTTATTTTGTTTTTACTTTGTAAGCTTAGAGGGAAGTGGGTGCAGAGAGTTAGCTGTTTAATGGGGACATGCAGGAATTACAGGGACTCTTTAATAGCCTCTGATGCCTTTGTGCCTGGACTCCCCACTTCCCGCCCCTGAACCCCTCACCCTCCACCTGCAGCTTGTGCCTTTCCCCATGTTACCATTGTACCCACCTCTGCTCTCATCCTTTACAGACTCACCCAGGAAAGAGGTGTACTTTATGGCAATTATTGACATTCTGACCCATTATGACGCAAAGAAGAAAGCTGCCCATGCTGCGAAAACAGTTAAACACGGCGTAAGTGTCTCGTTCTGTTTCTTTCTCTGCTCCTGGGCCCTGGAGTCCTCCAGGCTGCTCGTTTGTTTGTTTCTTTTTAAATATATTGTTATTGATTTCAGAGAGGAAGGAAGAGGGCGAGGGAGAGAGAAACATCAATGATGAGAGAGAATCATCGATCGGCTCCCTCTTACACACCCTCCTACTGGGGATAGAGCCTGCAACCCAGGCATGTGCCCTGATCGGGAATCGAACCCTGAACTCCTGGTTCATGGGTCGACACTCAACCACTGAGCCATGCCAGCCAGGCCAGGCTGCTCCTATTCACTGTGATGCTCAAAGTCCTTCGGTGGCTCTTGTTCACTGAAGAGGATCTGAGTGCACCACCACGCTAAAGCTGCTCCCCTCACAGCCAGGCTTGGGGCAGGTCCCTAGAACTTAGTGTGACTCTTACATACCGGGGATCTCATAGACACATGCATCTCTAGGATGCTATACAAATTCTTCTTTGTTTGAAAGATGTCTCAAAGATAAAAGTGCCAAAGATAGTTAAGTGTTTTAATATGAAATATTCTGAACTGAAGCACTATTCTCTGCTTTAGACGTCTCCAAAATAGAAAGTATATTTTCCCCCCACAGTGAATTGTATTTTTTCTATTACAGAAATCTTTCTAGTGCAAGGTCAATGTTTAATTTTCTTAATTCCTTACCTTTGTTGTGCTTGCTCAGAATTATCACTATTCCAGGCATATGTTAACTTGTTAATCCCCATGACAAGCCTAGGAAGGGTACTGGTGTACCCTGCTTAGCATTTGGAGAAACTGAGGGAGAGAGCTGAAGTGGTAACTTGCCAGGCTCACATCACTAGAGAGTGACAGAGATGGGACTGCACCCAGGACCTGGCCCAGCCCCCTGCTCTGTGGTAGTTTACCCCGCCCCCCGCATCCCACCAGTGAACCCCATCTGCCTGGCTGAAGTTCAGAAGTCATTCGTATCCATTATGCTACGGATCCACCATGTGCACTAAATAAGTCAGACCTGGGTTGAATCCCTAGTTCACCTTTCCCTGTTGTGACCTTGAGGACACACTTTGGAGCTTTAGTTCCCCCAACAGATAAAGGGGTCCTAGCACCTTGCTGATTGGACTTTGTTGGGGGCAGGGAGATATATGAGATAAGCAGGCTGAACACTGGGGAGATGCTCTGTGCCTGTGCCCATCCCTCCCCAGATCTGCTCTACTGTGCTATTCCAGGCGGAATTGGAAATGTACCACAGCAAATGTGGCTCCATTTTGTCTCCCCTGTAAGTCACCAGCTCAGCCCCATGATATACCACACGGCCTAAAATAGTGTGCAGTTTGCAGAAACAAGACATCACTCTTAGGAAAGGAACATTGGGCTGAGTTGCGACTGGGAACGATTCTCTGCCTTTGATGCCTGGGCTCCTCTGGCGATCCCAGTGGCCCAGGCCAGATAAGGAAATAACACTCCCCATTGTGCTTGGATGTCTGAAAACAGCACCTGGGGACCCAGTGAAACTCCTGTCTTCCCCTTTGCAGCTCAGGAAACTGGCCAGTGACTACATTGGGTCTGCCTGCCTCTGAAATAGGAAATCCCCCACCCAGGTGTTGCAAGGGCCCAGCATCCTTGCTCCAAGCAGGTCTCTGAAGGGGAACGATGGCACCCCATGCCATGTGCGGAGGGCGGCCAGCCCGCCCTCTGGGGGACACGCAGTCGGCAGTGCTGTCTCTCCCAGTTAGGGTTCGAGGAAAGAGCCAGGACTGCTGCCACTCTTGTCTTTGAGCACTCGGCTGCTTACACGATCCAGAAAAATGAATGCAATGCTTACATCATTGTCATTGGAGTTTTTCTGTAGCCAAATGTTGATGTTTCTTCTGTCATTCTCAAGGTATCTACAGTCTGCTTTCTCAAAAGCCAAAAATATTGTCTGCGTGATTTCTGAATGTAGGCCAAATAGATTCCAGTGTTTGGCAGGAACATCCCAAACGTGGCTAGTTGGATTTTATTTTAAGTCAGCAATCACAGTGTATGTGATAATAGCATCTGTTGTTCCTGCCACTCTGCCTCATTTTCACACAGATTCCTGAGAAGAGCCTGCACAGGTTTGAAAATTATTAGCTTTATATTCAGCTGCAATCGGAAATTGCCGTAGCTACTGAGCAGTAATTATATCAATATTCCTCTCCTTTAAAACTGCGCAGGCTGGTGCGGAGATCTCAACCGTGAACCCAGAACAGTATTCAAAGCGCTTTTTGGACTTTATTGGCCACATCTTGACGTAACCTCCTGCACATCTCAGACGGACACGAGCGTGGGAAGGACAGAGGTGGCTTTGGTGTAGGAAAAAGGAAAACCAAACTCAGTGAGCACACCTCCTCGTTTACATCTTCAGGCCAAGATGACTGATTTGGGAGCTACTTGCTTTAACAGCTACCTGATATTTCCCAGCATCATTCTAGCTATTTCTGACTTGTGTGTGTGTGCGCGCGTGTGTGTGTATGTGTGTATGTGTGTGTGCGTGTGCATCTTCAAAATTAATTAATGAATTAATGAAAACCAGATCAGCTTCAGTCAATGTGTTTAGGCAACAACCTTATGATTCCAGCTGTAGATGGATGAATGAATGAATGAATGAATGAGCGAGCTTATTCAGGGGGGAGGGGAAAAGGAAATGCATGTCAGACCAACCACGTTGGCATCACACGATAAACTGTGGATCAGTTTACTTTTTGGAGTGGAAATATGTGAGACAGTATTCATAATAATAATGAAGATAATAATGATAATAATAATGATGGTGATTAAAGAAAAAAAAACGTAACCACAAATGTTACACTCCTACCACGCACGCTGACACTCCTTAACAGTTGGCCCCAAGCCCCTGGCCCTGGACAGAGGAGTGCTGGCATCTCCTGCGTGTCCTGGATCAGGGCTCTGCTCCGCACGGTGTCAGGACTTCCGACGTTCCGGGACAAACACCCCTCCTCCAGCAAGAAGCTGATGCCTCTAGTGATCCTATCTGTACATTGTCACTCAGTAAATACATCCAGGAAAACAGCTTACTTTTTTTTTTTTTCTTGCCTGGAGCTTCTCACTGTTACACTTACGTTGCAACATAGGAATTAATGCTACAAAATAAAAATAAAGCTTACCTGAAAAGTGCATAGTTTGGGGCAATGGTCTCTACATCTCCCATGGTGGGACTGTGAGCAAAACATCAGAACTCTCAATTCTCCTTTTCTGATTACAAATCTGAATTATAAGATATTTATGTTTGGCCATTGTTTAAACAATGGTATTTTGTTATGAATTATCCCTTTAACTGAAACCCTCAATATTACTGTTTACATTATTAGGAAAACAGGGATATTTTTGAATCTAAAAATTTAATGTACAGCATGTGATTTTTGAAGTTTACATGTAAAGTCATTTTACAGTGTTGGTGAAATAATGTTTGTCATATTTTGAAGTGTATCCTGCTGTCATATTTTGGGGTGAATGTTTTATTCAAAGAATATGCTAGGCAGTCTTTTACAGTGAAAGGAAAAGGGTTGTTTTGTTTCTTCCAGATGTACATTTATCAACCTAATGATTTTTTTTTAATGCTTAATCCAAATCTGGTTATGTAAGTTCATTGCCCTAAACTGTGCTGATTGTGTTTAATCAAGTTATACATTTCCAACATCGATCATGTATGTACAAACTTCCCAGCATTTTCTGAAAGGCGTCGAGCTAAAATACTGGCCTTGCTTAGAATAGGTTATCAACTTATACACTGTGCTAAAGCTGTGCCTTTGAAATTCTTTGTTTAAAACATGAAATGATTTTTGTAGGCAGTTTCAGAAAAGGAAAAAATCCACCCTTCAATAATTACTGACAACTCAACTAACACCCCCTTTCATACTGCCTCCTCCAGTAACTTTACTTCAGGGCTTATCAAGATTGTAACTGCGCCCATGGTATTGGTTTACTTCAGAAAACACAAGTTGGTAGCAAATCAGTGTCTCTGGAACCCCACGGCAACACCATCCTGCTGATACCTACTGACTTCATATAGATTATTATCCTCAACAGATGATATTCACACTGCTGTGACATGGTTGTCTAAATCTGCACTCCCTCCCCCTCCTCCTGCGTTTTATTATATAGATAATAGAAACTTCGAGGACAAAGGTAACTTGCTACAAGTTGGACCTGGTCCCCAAACCCCCCTCCCCCCACACTTTTCATTCTGGAGTCTAGTCACTTTCCGTGTTCTGAAGTTATATTGTAGTTTCTTTGACCCAAAACTACAAAAGTGAAGTAAGGATAAGGTACACATACATTATTTGAGTAACTATTTCCTTTGTGGCCAATCTCTGTATGCTTTTAGTTTACAAAATGCTTTATTTTTGTCTGTAACCATCTCTGTCATTCATTTCTATTGATAAACTGTTTGGACTGAGTGAGGAAGTTTGCCTTGTATCTCCTAGTGCTAACAATACACTCGTCATGAGCCGGGCTTTACAGAATAAAGCACTTTGATGACTTACAAGGTGGATTCTTTGTTCCTCTTTCTTAATTATGTTTCTCTCCACTGCACACAAAATTTAAATACTGAGTACTAAGATGATCTTTAGCTGATCCTGAATCATCTCACTAACTAGACCTTTGCCTTCTACTGGTAAACTATTTTATTAGTAAACTAGAGGCCTAGTGCACGAAATACATGCACAGGTGGGGTCCCTAGGCCTGATGGGCGATCAGGGCTGATCAGGGCCAGGCCGATCGGGCCTGAAGGCCCCAGTGGGGTTGGGAGAGGAGGTGACTGTCGCTGGTCCAGACGTGGAAGGAACAGACGCCAGACACCGACACTGCCCTTGGCACCCTGCCACCCCACGGCTCCCCGTCTCCCCCCCCCTCCTTCCCTCAGTGCTACACCACCACCAGGGGCCTGCTGGCCGGGGGAGGGCCGGGAGGGGGCAGGGCTGGGGGAGGTTTCAATACCCAGTTTGGAACGTGTAGAAGGCAGCTAATCAATGATTCTCTATCATCATTTATGTTTCTATCTCTATTTCCCTCTTCAAAATTAATCAAATATATATTTTTAAAATGCAAGGTTTTTAGAGGAAGAAAGTTAGGGCAAGGGAGCTATTGACGGGGGCATTTGAGATCTTGCTCACATTTCAGATAGGATAACAAGGTGGTCCTCAGGGGGTGACAGGTAAGCAGTGGCAGTGGTGAAGCAGGGCACTGCGGGCTAAGGAACAGGCTGTAATGACTGTGAATGTCTGTGACAGTGACACCGAGCATGTGTTGGGGCCACTGCTGGGATCATTCATCCCCAAGAGGTTCTGATTCCAGATGGGAGGGGAAACATGGAGATCAGTGGGCCTTTCTTAGCCTAGAACAGTGGTCGGCAAACTCATTAGTCAACAGAGCGGCAAACGGTGGCTCGCGAGCCGCATGTGGCTCGTGAGCCACAGTTTGCTGACCACTGGCCTAGAAGGTGAGGCGGGTGGCAGGAGTGGACTTCCCTGATTCCCTACAACTGTAAACACACAGTATAACTGCACATGGACGTCAGTCAGCGGCCAAATCAATGCCCAGCCAGTCCTGGTGGCTATGTCCTGCCACTCTCTGGCTGTGCTGTGGCGCTATTGGCCAGAGAGGCCAAAGCCACACCCCCAAGCACACATGGTATTCGAAGGGGCAGGCAGGAAGCCAGAAGCTGGAAGTCGGAGCTGAGGCGGCCTGGCAGCACTGCGTCCACCATGGAGCTGGATGGTGAGCAGCTGTCGGTGCAACCGGCTTTGGAGTCAGAGGGGCTGTGCTTCCTGCACGTCACCGGTGAGTCCTCACAAGCCCGCGGCATGACAGCTGGGTCAGGCAGGGCCTGAGGAGGCCTTTCCCTCCTGGAGCCGTTCTTCCCAGGGTGGCGGCGTTGGACCCCTTTTTTTTTCAGTTTATTGTTTTTATTGGAAAGCCAGCTCTGGGCTTGTGGTCCCTGGGATTCCTGGGCCATAGTGTGTGCCTCCATGTCTCACTGTGCCCCCCTCCCGCTCCTCCTGCATTGAGCATCTGGCCCATGGTGGTCAGTGTGCATCATAGCGACTGGTCGACAGGTCGTTCTGGTCATTCCACCGAAATGGTCGCTGGGCTTTTATTATATAGACTAGAGGCCTGGTGCACAAAATTCATGCACGGGGGTGTGTATCCCTCAGCCCAGCCTGCATCCTCTCCAATCTGGAACCCCTTCAGGGATGTCCGACTGCCCATTTAGGCCTGATCCTACCAGTAGGATCGGGCCTAAATGGGCATTCGGACATCCCTCTCACAATCCAGGACTGCTGGCTCCCAACTGCTCGCCTGCCTGCCAGCCTGATCACCCCCTAACCACTTTCCTGCCAGCCTGATTGATGCCTAACTGCTTCCCTGCCAACCTGTTTGCCCCTAACTGCCCTCCCCTACAGGCCTGGTCACCCCTAACTGCCCTCCCCTGCATGCTTGATTGCCCCCAACTGCCCTCCCTTGCAGGCCTGGTCCCTCCCAACTGCCCTCCCCTGCTGGCCTGATCGCCCACAACTGCCCTCCCTTGCAGGTGTGGTCCCTCCCAACTGCCCTCCCCTGCTGGCCATCTTGTGGAGGCCATCTTGTGTCCATATGGGGGCAGCCATCTTCGACCACATGGGGGCAGCCATCTTGTGTGTTGGAGTGATGGTCAATCTGCATATTACTCTTTTATTAGATAGGATAGAGGCCTGGTGCACAGGTGGGGGCCAGCTGGTTTGCCCTGAAGGGTGTCCTGGATCAGGGTGGGGGTTCCCTTGGGGCATGGGGCAGCCTGGGCGAGGGGCCTGTGGTGGTTTGCAGGCTGGCCATGCCCCCTGGCAACCCAAGCGGAGGCCCTGGTATCTGGGATTTATTTATCTTCTATAATTGAAACTTTGTAGCCTTGAGTGGAGGCCAGGGCCTGCCAGGATGTGCAGAAAGCTTAACTTCCTCCATCGCCAGGGGCAACCCAAGCCTCCTGCTCGCTCCGTGGCTGCAGCCATATTGGGTTAATTTGCATACTCGCTCCTAATTGGCTGGTGGGCGTGGCTTGTGAGTGTAGCAGAGTGATGGTTAATTTGCGTATTACTCTTTTATTAGATAGGATAATAGAAACTTCCAGGACAAAATTGACTTGCTACAAGTTGGACAGGCATAGAAAAGAAATCTTTTCAGTGATTTTATTTTATTTTTAATTTTTACCAACCAGAGTTCTGTGTCAGCATTTTTTGAAACTTCATTGGGACACCATTGATGTATGAAGGCTTTTTAAAAATAGCTTCCCATTGTCACTGGTGACAGGCTGGCACACAGTTGAGCTTCAACACTTGTTTGAAAATGTGCATATATTCCCATGCAATTGGTCTATGAGGGAATGGTTTGAGCATAAACACTTTTCCCATTTACTTGTGGGCATTTTGGTCCACAAGGAACATGCAATGAACACAGAAGGCTGCACCCACCTGCACTGTGCTGCATAGGAAGACACCCACCCCTCAAACATTTACCAGCTGCCTCAGCCCAACACAAGTTAGGATCACACTGCTCCATATCTGGAGGTACAGCTTTCCATCTGACAGCAAGTCACTCTCCTACCTCCACTGCACAATAACCAAGAGCCGCAGCCCTTCTGACTCCCACCACCACAGGAACCCTCAGGTCTTTTTTTCAAGATAACCTGTCACATTTATTGTGGTATTTATATATCTCCTGACCATTTGGCATGTTTGAAACTACTACTGTTTTTATGTTCCTTATTTTTTTTTAATGTATCACTGATAAAGTATTGGGGTGTTGTGCCCCTAGTTCTGTTATTCCCATGAGCTCTGGTTTTTATTGTGTGGTTTTTAGGAACATATATGTCTCATTACAGCAGAGCCGACTGTAGTCATCAGTGGCTTTAATTCAGTTTTCTTTGTGGGCAGTTGGAATGTAGACATTCATTTTCATTTTGGTTATTTAATTTCCTGGATTCACATTAGTCTCAGAAAATTGGTTACTGCTAATTCATAGAAGGATGAAAGTTGGTCTGAAGCATTAATCTTTAATTTTATTTTTTAAAATACATTTTTTATTGATTTCAAAGAGGATGGAAGAGGGAGAGAGAGATAGAAACATCAATGATGAGAATCATTGATTGGCTTCCTCCTGCATGCCCCCCACTGGGGATCGAGCCCGCAACCCAGGCATGTGCCCTTGACCGGAATCGAACCTGGGACTCTTCAGTCCGCAGGCCGATGCTCTCTCCACCGAGCCAAACCAGCTAGGGCTGAAGCATTAATCTTCAATGCAACACTTTTGGAAATAGTGGTTAAGGGTTAAATGCAAGAGATTGGGAATATATATAAATAGAAATAAATGTACATAATGTCTAAATGTATAGAATGAAGACAGTGAAGTAAAGGCAAGGCCAAGAGGTTGAACATGAAGTTAAACTCTGGAGTTCTTACATCAGTGGACTCAAAAGGTCCCTAGCACCACTGCACATGGCCTTTCTAGGAGTTTTAAATTAGCACACCCACTAGGATAGATATAGTACAAAAGACACACAATAGCAAGTGTTGGTGAAGATGTGGAGGAATTAAAACCCTCAAACACTGTTGTTGGAAATGTAATATGGTGCAGTCACATTGGAAAATAGTCTGGCGGTTCCTCAAAGGGTTACACATAGGTTACCGTGACTCAGCGGCATTCCTGGAAGCCCGAGGAGAACCCATTTCCTGCCTTTCCCAGAGTTTGGAGGCTGCCTGCATTGTGGGCTTTTGGCTTGTTTCATCCTCAAAGCCAGAGTCTTCCATCTTCAAATATCTCTCTCCTTTTCTCTGACTCTGCTCCTCTCCTTGATTAAATTAGCTAGTGGTCTGTCTGTTTTGTACATTTTTTTCTGGAGAACCAGAATTTTGATTAATGGATTTGCTCTACCATTTTTCTGTTTTCAATTTTATTAAACTCCACATTTATCTTTGTTATATTTGTGTGCTTTCTTTTGGGTATATTTTATTATTTTTTTTCTAGATTGATTTAGGAATCTAATTCATTTATGCTCCTTTATAATTTTACTTAATAAAGGTGTGTAGGGCCATGATTTATTTTTTCTGATCATTGCTTCTTATACATAAAAGTAATATGTTCTTTTTTAATATGTTTTTTTATTGATGTTAGAGGAAGAGGAAGGGAGAGGAATAGAGAGATAGAAACATCGATGAGAGAGAGACATCTCTCCTGCATGCCCCCCACTGGGGATCAAGCCTGCAACCTGGGCATGTACCCTGACCAGGAATCAAACTGGGGTCCTCTTGGTTCATGGGTTTGACGCTCAACCACTGACCTACACCAGCCAGGCAATATGTTCTTGATTTATAGCCTTCTCGATATCATTTTTCAGAAATTCTCTAATTTTTGTTTATATGTCCCTTTTAACCCAAGAGTTGTTTTTGTTTTTTTAAAATTTCTAGGTGGAAGTGCCTTTTTGTTTTTAGTTTTGTTTTTAATTTCTAGCCTTATTGTACTGTGTGTAGAAACTGTTGGTAAAATTCACTTTTATGAAACCTGTCAATGTTTTCTTTGTGTCCTAATATATGATCACTTTTCTGGAATGTTCATATGTAGATAAAACGAAGGTATATTCTATATTATCAGGGAGCGGGGTTTGATATACAGGCCCAGGAAAAAGTAGATTTATGGTTATAATACAAATAATACAATAATTAATAAATAATAACACAAGAATAAACTCTGTGTTTCGCATCCTCACAACTGTAAACCAACCCTTAGATATCACAGGAGCCTAGGAACGAGGTTGCACCATTCACTCTAGTGATGGCGCCGACTGAGTGAACTGGGATCCACAGTAACTGCACGCCCCAGTTTTTGTTTCTTTGCTCAAGTTTGCATATGCTTGTACATGGACAAGAGACCCCACCGCCTGCACATGCTACCACTCAACTCTCAGCTTCACTCACGGGTTATTCCACTGTCGGATCAAAGGCAAAGTTTTCACTTACCTACTGCGGATGACCTACAATCCGAATTTTCCTATAGTCATTAGCATCATAAATCTGGCCAGTGTGTGTGATCTCCTGGGTTGGGGAAGTCAACGTGACTTTATCACGGGGTACCCAGATATGTAGCTAAACATTATTTCTAAGTGTGTCTGTGAAGGTGTTTCTGGATGCAATTAACATTTGAATCAGTGGACTCAGTAAAGGAACTTGTCCTCTCCAATGTAGGTGAGCACTATCCAATCCAATCTATTGAGGCTCTGATCAGAACAAAAAAACAAAAAAACAAAAACAAACAAAAAAAAAAAAAAAAGGAAGAAAGAAAAAAGAAAAGAAAAAGAAAAAGAAAAAAAGGAAGAATTCAGCCCTTGCTGCCTGACTGCTTGAGCGGGGACATTGGTCTTCTGTCCTAGGCACTCTTGGTTCTCAGTCCTTTGACCTCAGAATGAACCACACCTCTGGGTTTCCAGCTTGCAAATAGCAGGTAATGGGACTTCTCAACCTTCATAATTGTGTGAGCCAATTCCTTACAATAAATCTCTTCTCTATATCTATCCCATTGGTTCTGTTTCTCTGGAGTATCCTGACTAATACACTTGCTTTAATAGATTCCATAGGAAAAGCACCTGTGTATGCCAGTCCATACACAGAGTTCTTGCACACTTGGGATTATTTATCCATAGACTTGATACTTGAAGGATAACTTGGCTGAGTAATTTTCCTGGTTCATATTTTCTTTCCTTAAATTTCTTGAGATTACTGTTCTACTATTGCCACTGAAATTATTTCACCTTTTTGCCTGGAGGTCCTGAAGATTTCTTCTTTATCTTTAAAGTCTCATGTCACTAGACCTCCAATGATCCCCTCGTGCTATTCATGCCTTGGTTTGATCCTCCACCCTCAAGTATAGGTTTGAACAGTGATTCCCTTCTAACAAATAGAATATGACAAAAATGATGAGATATCGCTTCCAAGATGAGGTCACAGAAAGACTCTGGCTTTCATCTTCCTCACCCTCTCACACATGCTGATGGAATCCAGCTGTCATGTTGTGAGCTGACCTATGTAGAGCCCACTTGGTGAGGAACTATATCGCTCACCAGCAGGACCTTTAGGCTGCCCCAAACCATGTGAGTTTCTGCCTTAGTTGAGCCTTGAGGTGGGACCCAGTGCTGACAACTTAATTGCAGTTTCATGCAAAACCCTTAGGCAGAGGCACCCAGCAAAGTTGCTCCTGGATTCCTGACCCACAGAAACTGAGATAATAATTGGTTGCTATTTTAAGCTGCTAAATTTGGGACTAATTTGTTACACCACCATAGATAGCAAATACACTAGGATATCTCAGAGGTGCTCATCCCAGGTTCATTTCGAGCATGCATAGTTGTTCCTTTAAAAAAAATTGTGCGCCCTGGCCAGTGTTGCTAAGTGGTTAGAGCATAAGCCAGAAGAGTCCCTGATTGGATTCCCACTCAAGAGCACATGCCTGGGTTTCCGGTTCACTCCCCGTCCCCTGATTGGGGTGCATATGGGAGACATCCAGTTGATGTGTCTCTCTCACATTGATGTTTCTCTCTCTCTGTTCCTCTTTCCCTCCCTCCCTTCCATTCTCTCTGAAAAGCAATGGGGAAAATATCCTCTGGTGAGGATTTAAAAAAAAATTGTGGTAAAAACACACATAACAACTCCGCCCCATCCAAGCTGAGCACAGAGGCTTTTGCAATTTGGCAAGTCTAGTCTCATAAGAGTATCTCCAGCACAGAAGTTTTCCAGCGTAGACACAGCTGATCCTCACAGCCAATTGGCCTGGAGGTCAATTCCTCCCAGTGATACCAACAACAATCAAGACTTAACTACAACAAGGCTGAGCACACAGTCCACAAAGGGGTGCACCAAGAGTGTCCACCTCAGGTTAACTGGGGAGGCTGAGCCACTGTGCCCTAGAGGACACCTACCACACAAAGCTACTCTACCAACTCAGGGAAGCAGCCAAAATGCGGAGACAAAGAAACAGATCACAAATGAAAGAAATGGAGGAAAACAAATGACTGGATATAGAGTTCAAAACCACAGTTATAAGATTTTTCAAGAATTTCCTAGAAAAGGCCGATAAATTTAGTGAGACCCTCAAGGATATGAAAAAGGACCAACTAGAAATTAAACATACACTGACTGAAATAAAAAATATACAGAGACCTAACAGCAGACTAGAGGACCACAAGAATCAAGTCAAAGAGTTGAAATACAAAAAAGCAAAAAATACTCAGCCGGAAAAGCAAAAAGAAAAAAGAATCCAAAAATTTGAAGATAGTGTAAGGAGCCTCTGGGACAAGCTCAAGCATACCAACATCCGAATTATGGGGGTGCCAGAGAAGAGAGAGAGCAAGATACTGAAAACCTATTTGAAGAAATAATGACCGAAAACTTCCCCACCTGGTGAAAGAAATAGACTTACAAGTCCAGGAAGCCCACAGAACTCCAAACAAAAGGAATCCAAAGAGGACCACACCAAGACACATCATAATTAAAATGCCAAGAGCAAAAGACAAAAAGAGAAAATTAAAAGCAGCAAGAGAAAAACAGTTAGTTACCTACAAGGGAGCACCCATACGATTGTCAGCTGATTTCTCAACAGAAACTATGCAGGCCAGACAGGAGTGGCAAGAAATATTCAAAGTGATGATTAGCAAGAACTTACAACCAAGATTACTCTACCCAGCAAAGCTATCATTCAGAATTGAAGGTCAGATAAAGAGCTTCACAGACAAGAAAAAGCTAAAGAAGTTCATCACCACCAAACCAGTATTATATGAAATGCTGAAAGGTATTCTTTAAGCAGAGGAAGAAGAAGAAAAAGGTAAAGATAAAAATTATGAACAACAAATACATGTCTATCAACAAGTGAATCTAAAAATCAAGTGAATAAAAAATCTAATGAACAGAATAAACTGGCAAATATAATAGAATCAGGGGCATAGAAAGGGAGTGGACTGACAATTCTCGAGGGGAAAGGGATGTGGGAGGTGCGGGAAGAGACTGGACAAAAAGTGTCCACCTATGGATGAGGACAGTGCGCGGGAGGTAAGGGCAGAGGGTGGGGTGGGAACCAGGTGGAGGGGAGCTATGGGGGGAAAAACTGTAATAATCTGAACAATAAAGATTTATTAAATTAAAAAACAAAACAAAAAACAAAACACACATAACAAAAAATTTACTGTCTTAACCATTTTTAACCATACAGTTCAGTACTATTAAGTACATTCACACTGATATGCAACCAAAATCTTCTTTTATTTTACAAAACTGAGTCTGTCTGTCTATTAAACAACTCCCATATTCCACCTTCCTCAGCCTCTCGCAATATCCATTTCACTTTCTGTCCCTATGAACATGACTACTCTGGGTTCTTCATATATGTGGAATCATAAAGTGTGTGTGTGTGTGTGTGTGTGTGTGTGTGTGTGTGTGTGTGTGAGTGAGTGAGTGTCTGGCTTATTTCACTTAGCATGTCCTCAATGTTCATTTCTCCCCAACCTCAGTTCCATCACTCCTTCCCCACACCCAATAATATCCTTTCCTAATTCTTCCTCCTAAATATCCTTCAAATTCATCCACTTTTTTTTATGTCCACCACCTTTTTTAAGCTCCCAGCATCCATTCAGTTACTCAAGACAGAAATCTGGGGACTTCCATTATTTCTTTCCTTCCCACCACATTCAATCCACCTACAGATTCTCCTGGCTCTTCTTTTTTTTTAAAAAAATTCTCACCTAAGGATATGTTTTTGTTGATTTTAGAAAGAGAGGAAGGGAGAGAAGAGAGAGAGAGAGAGAAACATTGATCAGTTGCCTCCCATCTGGGATAGGACCTGAAACCTGGTATGTGCCCTGACCAGGAATCAAACCTTCAACCTTTTGGTGCAGGGGATGACCATTCCATTCAATTGAGCCACACCAGCCAGGGCTCTTCTTTTAAAATAACTCCTTCCACCAATTCTCTCTTTCCACTGCTACCGTTCTGATTCAAGCCACCATCATCTCTCACTGAATGCCCTCTTGCTACAAGATAGAGTCTCCCCTTCCTAAAAGATAAATCAAAACATGTCACTCGCATATATGAAACCCATCAATGGCTCCTGATGGTACTTAGAATAATATCCAAACTCTTCACCTGGCCTGCCAGACCTTAAATTATCTTGCCTCTGCCTGTTTCTTAAATCTTATCTGCCCCTCTTCCAGTAGCTTCCTCCCCTCCAGCTATACCTGATTTTTATTTATTTTTAATTGAATTTATTGGGGTGACATTGGTTAATAAAATTGTATAAGTTTCAGGGGTACAAGTCTATAATACATCATCTGTATATTGTACTGTGTGTTCACCACTCATTTGTTTTTTGTGTGGTTTGTTTGTTTGCTTGTTTATTTTTCTCAAAGAAGCCAAATTCTTCCCTTTGGGGCTTTTGCCCTTGCTCTTCCCACATCCTGAAATGCCCTTTCATGAGCTCTTTACACAACTCCTTCCTTCTCCTACTGAACATCCTATGAAATGGAGGTTCTCCCATTATTCTCTATGATCATGCTCTGTTTATTTTCGTTATAATCCATCCCACAATCTGTACTTCTTTATGTGTTGCCTGCTCATTTGTGTTTTGTTTTCTGTATCTTCTCTGGTCTACGAAGAAGGCACAGGTGCTATGGGTGCACACAGGAAAGCCACAGGAATGCCATCTCTTGGGGAGACAGAAAGCTGCCAAGAAGTGGTGCTATCTAGTTTGAAATCCAAAGGTTTGTGTGCCAAAAAAGGGAGACAGAATGGTGACTGAGAAGGAACTGTTCTGACTGGGAGAATAGTGGATAAAGAGGATGGAGACAACATAGCACATGCAAGTGGTTTTGTGTGGCCAGGGTATAGATTTAGAGGCCAAGAATAAACATGAGGCTGGATAAGGTGGGTAGCACCCACTGTATACCTATATCTCAGAGTGATGGTATTTAGAACTTACTCCTTCGACACACCAATCCTTGTGATAGGAATTTATCCTACATAAAAAGTGAAACTCATGTGAAAGAATTCTGCACATTCACTGAAGTTTGTAGTGGCAAAAATTGAAAATTGAAATGTCAGGTGGAAAGGGAAGGTAAATAAATAAGAGTTTATCTTAAAAATAAGTCATGGTGCCCAACAGCACATAGAGGGTAATTCCATTTGTAAGATATATATCCTCACTTGTAGATATATAGAGAATCTTTAGGAGAAAACACAAGAAACGTGTTAGTGATTGCCTCTGGGAGCGGAAGTACATGACTTCGAGACAGAGGTGGGAGAGACACTTCCTCTAGATTACATGCCCTGTTGTATCTTTTGCAAATACAAAATAAATTCTAACTTTTTAAAAGAATGATGGTCTTGCCCTGACCGGTTGGGCTCAGTGGATAGAGCATTGGCCTGCAGACTGAAGGTTCCCAGGTTCGATTCCAGTTGGGGGCATGTGCCTTGGTAGCAGGCACATCCCCAGTGGGAGGTGTGCAGGAGGCAGCTGATCGGTGTTTCTCGCTCATCGATGTTTCTAACTCTCTATTCCTCTCTGTAAAAAATCAATAAAATATACTTAATAAATAAATAAATGAATAAATAAATAAATAAATAAAAGAACGATGGTCTTGAAATTGAGGGAAAGGCTTTTGACTTTCAACATTTTCTTTGTTGCCTCTTAGAGTACTCACTATCTCTTACTCTGGGGAGTCATTCCCTTAAAAAAAAAAAAAAAAAAAGCTCCTTGCAGTGAGGCTCCAAGGCAGGGGAGCTGGGAAGTTGGCTGGTTGGCCACTTTAGCTTACGTTCACTACAACCCCTCCCACGGTGGGTATAGACAACTTGTTCTCAAGGTTTAAGGTTTGATTTCTTTGGGCCTTCCCTGGAGTGGGTAAGTAGCCATATGTTTGCACTCCAAAGAGCACTCACAGAAAATAATGGGACAGATGTCCACAAAGCGGTCTAAGCACGAAATTCGCTCTTCTTCCTCATGGTAGCTGGGCTCCTAAATATTGCCACCTGCACATTAAGCAGGCAGGGTAATGCCTGGCAGCTTTTAAAGCCCTGCGTTTATGGAGGAAGTTGTAGGTTCACCTGTAGTTGAATTTTTACTTCTGCATTCTCAACACCACTGAGCAGATTTTCTAAGTCTGGTGATACTGGGTGCTGATTGGGTGGGTCTTCTCCTGGCTGAATTAAATCACAAGTGCCAGTGATCATGCCAGATGTAGATTCACTTTCTCATTGAGTGAATGTCAATACAGCATTGATAACTTTATTTGTAAAAAATAGCATGCTGAAGCTTTTTGTCCCTCCACTTTTTTTTTGTCATTTTTATTTCCTCACTTATTTTCATTTGTTTATTGTTCCCAGCCAGAATTCTCGCCTGGGCAAAAACAATTGAAACATGTGAATCAGATGTCAACAGCAGCCCTGATATTGGTGCAGGGAGCAGCCATAACCATGAGCGAAGGAAGGGAGAGGGCTGCATGGGCAGTAGAGGCTGTCAGAGTAGGTGTCCTAGACACCTATAAAGCCAGCCTGAGACAGGAAATGCTGCCAAGAAACGAGATCTCTAGATAAGTGGAAAAGGCAGACCTCTAGGATCTGATTATACAGAATCTGCAACATAATCTCTCATTTAAAGAATTGTATTGAGCTCCTGTGTGTTGAGCTTTGTGTGAGCCACTGATGATGTAAAAGAAATGAACTAGAGGTAATTGTAATATCGTGCCATAACCAAAGGACTAATGGCACGGAGGAGGTATGGCCATCCCCTGGGGACCACTGCGCTAAAGGTCGGGCCCTCTATTCTCTGCTTGCTGCCTATAGGCAGATGCGTGTCTTCAGAGTACACACTGCCCTTCTAAGTGGAAAGCTTCAAAGTTCTTCTTCCACTCCCCATCGTGAGAAGGGCACTGACTTTAAAATCATTTAGATCTGAGGTTGAATCGCAGCTCTGCAGCATGACCCTGGACAAGATTCTGAGATTCCATTTATAGAAAGTGGATAATACACAGCTCACATGGTTGTTTTAGTTATTAACTGAAATAACAATATGTTATGCACTAGTTTTAGGACTTAACACATAGGAAGTGCTTATGTTCCCCAGATCATTCAGAACTGTGGGTATTCATCAGATATTCCTAATTTATTTATTAGAAAGAATCTTAAACCCATTATTGTATTGACATACAATAATCTAACATCACGGATGCTTTCAAACTTCCTTTCTTATATGTTCACATGATGTCTCAGAGCAAGGTCAGCCATGTCTACTTTAATATGTCAGCGCAAGGTCAACATTTTGGGGTTATAATTTGATTGTAGGTACAACAAGGTAGGTTCTAAGAAAGTAGGAACAAATGGGATCAGATGGTGCCCTAGATGAAGTAATGCCTTTTCAGGCCATTATAGACAGCAATAGAATGAAGAGACGATTATAATTGTATAGAACTGGTGGGCCTACCTCAGAAGTCCAGGCTCTGGGTTAAAGCAACAGGAAACACAGCAGGTAAAAAGGTCCAGCTGACTGCTCGCCCCACACACCAACCTGCCAATGAGAATTTTCTCCCAGGAAGATGACATGCAGACTCTCACTTCCAGGGACAGAAAAACAGCTTTGCAGTACCTGGTGTGCATATCTCTGATGGGTTTTCTGTTGGGACTAGAATTCCATCTGAAAGTGTCATAAGAACATGTCAGACATAGTTTTCCTTCACCTTCACCTTGCCTCCTTGCTCAATATCTTCCTAAAACCTTCCTCTCTGCCTAATGGCTTCCAGCCTGATTTCTCTTGACAGGTAAACTGTGTGCAGACCCTCAGGCAAAGTATTCTTGGGAGGATCTTGGATACAACTCAGAAAAAAAAAAAAGCTTTATTGGACCAGGAATTCAGGGAAAGCATGCTGATGAGTGCGTTCTCTGTCTGAAAGAGACAGAGAGATGAAGAAGTAAGGGAAAGTCATTCCCAGCTTCTTGGATACTGTGAGTAAGTGATGTCTTACTAAATTAAAAACACACACATAATAATGGAAACTTCCTCAAAATGTGTTTAAAGAACAAAGAAAAAGTTTTAAAAGCATAAAAAAAAAGATGTCTAAACCATCAACTTATAAATATAATCAAGGTCAGAAAGAGAAATTCAACAACACAAATGCCAAAACCTTGGTTTTTTGCTTGTGGCTTGAATCAGCCAATTCTTCTCACCTCCAGAGGGTCCCTTTCTCCAAGCCCCCAGCAGCCCACTGAGTAGAATCCCACTTAGCAAAGGTCAAACCCATCAACAAAGGTCAATGTTGTGGTAGCCCCTATTGCAATATTCCCCTGTCAAATTTTCAAGCATAGATTAGATAATAGCATGTTTCATAATCTAAAAGCAAGGATAAAAAGGTAAGTAAGATAAATTCTTATTTTTGAAGAATAAAAGTTATCTGAAAACCAGAGTTCACAGAATGCTTTTGTTGAACCCTGCAATGATAAATGATTCCCAGGCACTGCAATATCCTAAAGGGCTTTATGACTCACCAAAGAATCACATAAATCATGGTTGGTTGGATTGGTCTGCGTGGTGTGAATGCTAGTAAGGCCTTTGAACACTTTTTTGAAATTAAGTGGTTCATTTAGGGCATATTAATCAACTTAATCAGAATTCCCCCTTTCCCAATCATTGTGTGTGTGGCAGGGGGAGGGGGGATTACCACAAGAAAAAGCATTGACTGGCCTTTCTTTGTGATCATAAAACCTTTCACTCAGTCCATCCAGTCAACCATCCAAACAGCAAATCTTCACTGGCGTCTGCATTACATACTGGGAGCTCTGTGGTGCTTGCATGTCCTCTATTCAGCCAGTACCTCACTGACCCACCTGTCCTTTTCTCCCCTCAGTTTCTAATCACTTTCTTGTCTAGTCATTTGTGACAGAAATTCTGAAATAAAGGCAGGTCCCGTTTCCTCCAAATTTCAAGAAGTTACACAAATTCACTTTTACACACTTGAGTGAGACATTTGCTCAAATGCACAACTTCCTATGAGAAATATTAAAGGCTTTAATGGAACAAAGTATCCATTTATGCCCTGCTTCTAGAAAGTCATGTTTTTATGGTGATTTCATGCTGGGAACCGAGGGCAGACATCACCTCACTTGACTGTCACATGGGTTTCCCATATTCATCTTCTGGTACCTGCTCCTCAGTCGCTGCTGAGAGCCTCTTCTTGCGAGGCCGCTTAGATGATGGGCTTTTTCAAAAATCAGCTTACCAGAGAATCTCACTTTCTCCTCACAAGTTCCCAAATTAAGAAAAAGAATTCATTACGCATGAAATCTGAAATAATAATTACTTTCTAAGCAATTACTTAACCATTGTAACCCTGTAAATGGCAAACCCAGCCAAATGCCTCTTTTACATAGAACAATATTTTAACAAGGTGAAATAAATTTCTTTTGATGAATACACTTCAGTAGCACTTTAAAATGCCTCTTTATTGGCAAATGGTTAAGAGTAAACTGCATAGATATTCACCCAGTTGCAAATTTTGTCTTTACTTTTTTTCTTTTAACTAAAAAGTGTCTGGAGTCCCTAACAG
Organism: Plecotus auritus; assembly: GCF_963455305.1. Classification (NCBI taxonomy): domain Eukaryota; kingdom Metazoa; phylum Chordata; class Mammalia; order Chiroptera; family Vespertilionidae; genus Plecotus; species Plecotus auritus. The sequence goes on from NC_137770.1 coordinate 143,345,503, forward strand.
CAGCTGGTGCTGTCTTTCTTTAAACGGTAATATTTTTTTTCTTTTGAAATCCAGCCCTCACTAAAAGAAGAGTGTATTCACATTCATCTCTGCTTGCTTTGCCAGTGACTGCACGGCACTTGTCAGCACACGCTTACTTTGTTTTGTGTCTTCCTCCCCCATTCTTAGCACATGTGGACTTGGAGAAACTGGTCAAGTTATTTGCAGGCATTTAAAAAATGTCATCACAGGGCAAATAAATAACAATGCTAAGTATAGAAAGAGCCATTAAACTACAGCTCAACTTATGCTCTCTTGCTTGGGGGATGGCTGGAGGGGGCATGTGCTAGTGAGGCCACACCACTCCAGGAAAATCTCCTTCTTATTTGTTTTCTGTATTTAGCTACAACAGAACTGTTTTGCAGGAAACATGAACTCTTTTTTTAAAAAACATTTAAGTATGTATATTTTTTAATTATACTTAACATGCAACATTATATGAGTTTCAGGCATATAAAATAGTGATTCAACATTTATATACCTTACTAAGTGATCACCCACAGTAATTCTAGCAGCCATGCATCACCATACATAATTATTATGATATTAATGACTGTATCTCCTGTGTCATACATTGCATCCCCATTTTCTGCCCATCCTCCCCATTTAATAATGATTTTTATTGATATGCACATCTCTGGATCTGACCTGACTCAGCCCTTTGCACTGGGTGGGACTTGGAATAATCTGAAAAGAGTTCTGTGTGGGGAGCTGATAGGTCATGATATTACTTTAGACATCTCTTCTGACTTTTTTGTGAAAGTCTTAATAAAGGCTCATAACATTCCTGAAAAAGGCAGTTTTCTCTGGTTTCCAGAGACAGCAAACAAGTCCCACAGAGGTGAAAGTTTTCTCTTGCATCACATAAGAATTCTGGGGCTGTGGTGAAGGTTAGAATTTGATATGTCTACTTCCTAGTTTTTAAATCTTGCTAGGGAACATGCTGCCTCCCTTTAGGCCAATAAGTCATATTAATCCAGGTATTGATGTTGCTATTTCAATCTAATCATAAAGGTCACTTTCAGTAATGATAAAAGGACACATTTGCATATATCACTCGCAGTCCATTGTCTTGTGAACACTGCCACGAGCTGAACAAAGGCTTCTTCCCTCAGCATAGTCACAGAAGACGTCAGAATTCTTATCTGTCTCAAAGGTCCTGAATATATGGCCTGTGTCACAGTATAAAAATATAAGTCAGCTCAGGACAAGTTTGTGTTACTGTAAATGCCACGGGAAGGGTGTGTGTGTGTGTGTGTGTGTGTGTGTGTGTGTGTGTGTGTGTGTTTCATCAAAGCCATTACTATAAGTAATCATTTTTCCATATGTTCCTCTCTAATTCCTCATTTTAAAGGGGGAGAGGAAACAGGATGACTCGTGCTGGCAGAAATGTGTGGAATAAAGTGCAAATGTACATAGTGATTTTTATGAATTGCAAGGTTTGATTTGGTTTTGCTTTTTAGCAGCTTCTCACTGTTGACAGAAAACAACTCCTGACAGATGAGCAGATAAACATCACTGATAGACACCAGGAGCTTCTGTGTCTGTTCAGCTTTAGCTGTGATGAATAAAAGCGTCTGCGTCCTTCCTCTGAAGCCTGGGACCACTGCACACTGAATGCATTCATCTTCCCTTCAGGCTTTCCTCACTCAGCATCTTTTCTAACATCTATTTCCTACCAGTCTCCAGGCCTTGTGCTAACCTTCAGATTTGGGAAAGAACTGAATTGGCTGCTGCCACGGAAACTTTTCTCCATGAATGCTTTTTATATGGTTTTGGCAAGCACGTATATACCAGCAGAGAGAGAAATCCCCCTGGCGAGAGAAAATAAAACCTTAACATAATTGTAATGGCCCTGAGTGGTGTTTTACATGCTATGCTTACTCAAGATTTATGTTAAAATCAACCCTGCAAAAGAGGTTTGTAAAAAGCCTTTCAAGCTACCAAAATTTAAATAGTTAACGGCCTGATACAAACTGGCATCTTCCAGCAGTCAAAGGCCTCGCAGGCCTGGTCCAATTTCAACAAATAACTTTTCCTTTACTTTACAAATATCTGAGTCCTCTTATCCATCTCTCTCCTCCTCATTCCTCTCCTCTCCCCATGGGAATTGATACCAATTAATCTAAAGTCATTGAAATTAATATTTTAATTTGGAGACCACATTTGGAAATGCTCTGTCTTCGCCCTAAGGCTCCTCCCCTCAGACATTGCTGCCAGGCCTGAATGTTCTTTGATAATCACTCCAGCATCACTAATTGCTGATGGTTTCTTCCCGAGTTAGGTAGATGTCACTTCTCCATGCACACCTGCTCCCAGAGCAGCTCACCACTGCCAAGGCAGTTCTGCCTCGGGGAGTGGGTTAGGTCTCTTAAGAGCAGCTTTTTCTGCCCCTACCTCCACTATCCAGGACTTATTGCACTCTGGAAAGAGGAAACACCTTTGCATCTGCATAACTAAGCAATATTTATATCTCCCTTAATTGGCCAATTGATTTACATGGGAACTTGCATTTTTCAATCACTGAAGAAAAATTACTTTCCATACATGAAGCTCCTTCATGTGGTTTAGAATACACTTAACTAGAATGAGAACTATATCTCTAATAATAAGCTGTTCTAACAACAAATCAGGATTTTTTTTCCTTCTTTTTAATATATTCATTATGGAGAGGCCACCTGCTTCCAAGAAGGAGTTGAGGCAGTGGAACAAGATGGGAAGGTTATGAGTTTTCATGCTGACACGGTACCTCAACTGCCCAATAAGTGACAAAGGGGCTACAAGCTACAGAGGGAAAATGCAAAGGGCAGAACTCAGTAACCATCTATAAGAAAGAAGGATGTTGGCCAGCTGTTTTCCATTCTGAGTGAGAACAGAGAGAAAGAAGCTGAGGCAGTGATTTGAAGAGAGAAGACGGGCTTACCAGGAAACATGGGTCCCAGTCTGAGGCTGTACCACCTCCTTCGGGAGCCTCACCAGGGACTAACCAGTCCCATCAGAAGGACCAGATGAGGCGGCTCCAGACCCAGGGTTCTGTGCAGGAACACTGAATGTCTTGTGGACTGGTACCCTCTTGAGTTTATTTGAATGTATAGTGCTTTATATTTGCTCTAACAGCATATAAACAAAGAGGTGATGGTGATGACCATCAAAATAAGAGTACCACCAGGTTCTCCTGGCTGACAGCTTTGCGTTCCTCACTCACACCAGCTGGATGCTATTTCCAACCATCTGAAAAGCAATAAAGCCCACATTGCCTAAGGGGGATCTTCACAGAATATTCTGCACATGGGACCCTCTAGGTGAGGATTTCCTAGTATAAGAGGTGAAGATGGTTATTTCCTGAAAATATGGCAGGTTCCAAGGGGAAGCCTGCTACCTTCGAGAAGAGATTTAAAATGCAGTGGGGCAGAGGGCACCATTTAAGTTCCCAGTTGGAATGACCCCTGCCCCAGTCCCCGAGTCTAGTCGCCAGCATTTCGCCCCACTTCCAACAAGCGGAACTTTGTCCAGGTCCTCCCCTGGAGGGCCTGGTGACCTGCTACAGAGAATAATCTCGGGTGATCATACACATAATTTTACAAGGTGCTTGTTGAAAGTCACTATTCCGGGTATCTAGGACCTCCTAAGTGTACAGTAAATTCTAAATCACTTTGCCAATGTTAATTTTTCTTATCTGATGGATAACTAGTATGGTTAAATAAAACTAGACGTGTTCCACAATAGCTTTGCTTTTTTTGGTGATGGGGCTGGAAAGAGAGAGAGCCATCCCATTGGAAGACTATGTATCATCAGAAACAGACTTAGGGTATCAGCAAACATCCTGGGGAAACAGACTTGGAGAATGGAGACCAGGTCGGCTGCTAAAGATGTGAAAGATTTTGGGTGGGGGGTGGTTAGGAGCCCAGAAAGCTGGTGCTGGTTAGCACAAACATTGAGGATGCTTCTGGACTGGCTCAGGCTCCCTGCCCTTTGCTTCAAATGGTTATCAGAATCTTTTCCTAAAATACTAACCTCACCGTGTTACTTTCCTGTTAAAAATAAATACATGAGCCAAAACCGGTTTGGCTCAGTGGATAGAGCGTCGGCCTGCGGACTCAAGGGTCCCAGGTTCGATTCCGGTCAAGGGCATGTACCTTGGTTGTGGGCACATCCCCAGTAGGGGGCGTGCAAGAGGCAGCTGATCGATGTTTCTCTCTCATCGATGTTTCTAACTCTCTATCCCTCCTCTCCCTTCCTCTCTGTAAAAAATCAATAAAATATATTTAAAAAAAAATAAAAAATAAAAAATAAATAAATACATGAGTCTGCCCACACCTCTCCTCCAGCCCTTTGTTTGTAACAAAGAATTCAAACCCCTCCACTAAGTATTCTAGAGCTTCGCCCAATTGGCATGTGCCCCTCTGATAACGTCCTATAGTTCTCACCAGGGACTCTCTGCTCTAACCAGAGCCAGACTAGGTTCACCTTTCAGTTTTGTGAGCAGAAACTCTGTGACCAGGAATGCCTTTCCCCTATCTCTCTATCTGTCCAGTTATATTTACTCCCCCATGGCTCTGCCTGAGTGTCCCAATAAGCCATTCTGCCATGGGACCCTCAGAACCCAGCCAAAGTGCCTGCACATGCTGAGTGTTTAATAAACACTTTTAAATGAGGAATGGCTTTGATGGACAGAGAAAGTAAAGTCAAAACTAATGCCCACTCCATGTTGCAACTCCTAGTCTGGGACTGGATGCCTCACTGGCTTTCTTGCAAGTGAAAGCAAGACACCCCTGGGAAGAAGATGTATACAAATGCATTCTTTAAAGGATGTCTTCTAAGTCATGTTTTGATGGAGGGTGTGTCCTGTTGATTAGAAACATATTAAAGTCTAAAGATTATTTTGTTCATTCTTTAACTCAACAAATAATCTTTACTTGTGGAGAGTGGCTACAACTTTCGGACAGGATCAAGCCTTGGACTGATTTGTGCCAAAGCCACATACACATCCAAGCTTCGAAGGCAAAGTCCTCCCAGCACTTATAGCCAAAAGGCTATGGTTGTAAGCTTGACCTTATAGTCCGACCCTGCAGTTCTAAGGGATGTGGGCTGCAGGGGGTGCAGCAAGTGCTGCCTAAAGAAAGCTTGATAGAGTTCAGAGAATGGCAACAACAGGAAAGAAGCAGATTTGAAATTCTCAAGAACATTGTAAACATCTTGCCCTTGTTTTGCTTTGTGTGATCTGACTATAAAATAAAGGTCTTGCTTACAGGCAGGGTCACTGTTTCCTCATCCAGGCACAGTGATCCACCTGGCCCCAACTGTATTCTCTTGTCTGTCTTCTTTAATCCTTCACCACCCCTCCTCAGGCTCACCTCTGGCCGTGCTGGACACGGTTCATTTACTCTGTGGTAAACACTGGGTAAACTTCCCACTCTTCACTCTTGCACTAAACTTTGAATTGAAAGAGGGCCAGGGGAGCACTAGCCTGCTTGGTTTGGTGGATAGAGTGTCAGCCTATGGACTGAAGGGTTCCAGGTTCGATTCTGGTCAAGGGCACATGCCCGGGTTGCGGGCGCAATCCCCAGTAGGGGGCATGCAGGAGGCAGCCAATCAATGATTCTCCCTCATCATTGATGTTTCTATCTCTCTCTCCCTCTTCTTTCCTTTTTGAAATCAATAAAAATATGAAGAAAGAAAGAAGAAAGAAAGAAAGAAAGAAAGAAAGAAAGAAAGAAAGAAAGAAAGAAAGAAAGGAAAAAAAGAAAGAAAGAAAGGAAAAAAGAAAGAAAGAGGGCCAGGGGAAAAAACACAACAAACACAGAACAGGTGGATGTGCGTAGGATACTGTGAGTGCTAGAGCTAGGACCCCGGTTCAACCTTAAGAAGGGAAGAGAACTCCCATAGGAAAGCTGATCACTTGAGGGAGCAGTGTGAGAGAGCAGCTGTATTCAGAATTATATGTCTGGAGCAGGAGGGGGCCACTGGAGGGTGGGCTTAAAAAGGTTGGGTAACCCACTAGAATGACTAAAATTAAAAGATGGACAATACCAGATGTTGGTGAGGATGTGGAACTGGAATTCTCAAATGTTGGTACAGGGAACATAAAATAGTACAGCCACTGTAGAAAACAGCTTGAAGGATTGTTATAAAGCTGAACACACACTTAGCATGCAATGCAGCAACCCTGCTCCTAGGAGATATGCAAACACACATTCACACAAAGACATGTACACAAATGTTCCTAGCAGCTGTATTCAGTATAGGGAAACACTGGAAATAACCCAAATGCCCATCAACTGGTGAATGGATAAACTAATTGTGATATGTCCACCCAATGGAATACTAGTCAACTGTTAAAAAGAACAAACTTCTTATACACAAAGCATCGTTGATAAATATAAAAAGCATTATGATAAGTGAAAAGAAGCCAGACATAAAATACTACATTCTCTATGATTCCTTTTATATAAAACTAGAGGCCTGGTGGGGTTTGTCGGCGTGGCCTGCAGGGATCGCGCTGAAACCAGCAGTCCAATGCTGCCTGCCACTCCTGCCTGCCGCTCCTGCTCATCCCAGCCCCACTGCACCTGCCACCGCTGCCACTCCTGCAGCTCCACTGCGTCTCCATTTGGTGCCTGACCATCAGCTGAGCAGCACTCCCACTGTGGGAACACACTGACCACCAGGGGGCAGCTCCTGCATTGAGCATCTGCCCCCTGGTGGTCAGTGCTCATCATAGCTACCGACCGGTTATCCGGTTGCTTAGGTTTTTATATAGAGAGATTCTTTTTTAAAGGCAAAATTAGAGTGACATGAAGCAGATAGATAGTTTCTAGGGATAGAAGATACGGGAAGGGGGTAGAATCAAAGAGACATGAGGAAATTGTCCTTTATCCTAATTGTAGTGGTGGTGGCTTCATGGAAAAACACACTTGCTAAATTCATTGAAATGTATGTGTAACATCAGTGAATTTTATTGTATGTAAGTGATACCTCCATGAAGCTGAAAGAAAGGGAGAGAGAGGAGAGGAGAGGAGAGGAGAGGAGAGGAGAGGAGAGGAGAGGAGAGGAGAGGAGAGGAGAGGAGAGGAGAGGAGAGGAGAGGAGAGGAGAGGAGAGAAGGAAGCTTGTGTGTCATGCTAAAAGGATGAACTTTATCTGGAAGGCTCAAGAAGTCAATGGGAAGCAGCCTAAGCAGGGAAGAGACAGATGGGATTTGTGCTTTAGGAAGATGCTTTGACAACAAAGGGGAGGGTGGCTCACAACCAGGACTATAATGTCCAGCCCTAGAGCTAGCTGTCTGAAGGAGAGAAGTTTGGCAGTTCTCTTGATTAGGAAGAAAGTGCTCCCCATGGCTTCTAAGCCCACATACACCACATAAGTCATGGCTCCCATCTGGTGCTTTTTAAACGGGGTCTAAATGTGAACAATGATTATTTCTAGGTGGTAAGTCACAGATAATGTGCTTTCTCAATAACATCTTATGTTTTCCAAATTATAATAAACATGCTTTACTTTTATAATCAGAAAACTTCTCTATTTTTAAGCAAAAGTATTACTTATAAAAATTAAGCTAGCATCTAATTTCAAAAGAATTTTGGGAACTAAGACTAGCCCCTGTACTTGGCATCTAGAGAACATGGTTCTGGAACATCACTCCTGAGTCGCCTATGATGGCATCACTCAGCAGCACCTACCATGCTGGTGGCTGCCTTGTAGTCATCAGGCAACTTCCCCATGTGTTGTTTTAGCCTGCTGGTCCTCAGCTGACATGCTGGTCCTTTATATACTGGAGTTTTGACAACTATAGTCACATGGGGAATGGGCAGTGAGAGTAAAATCAGAGATAGAGCAAAGATCCAAAAAACAGAAAACCATCTCTGCAAATTGAGTGACAGGACAAACAAAATTGAGTTTGGGGTGTGCAAGACTCAGAGGTAGTGATTGAGGGGCGAGTCAACACTGGACAACTCACCCCACTGAAGTACAAAGAACCTAAAGGTTATTACAGAACTGGATTCCTGCAACAGAGAGGAATTGACAGGACTGCTCCAGCCATGAAGACAGAAGAGAAAGAGTCCAGAGATGGAAGACGCTGACGATGCCTTACCATTCTAGCAGTCAGCAGCTGTGCGTCGCGGCAGGTTGCCCAGGACCAAACCAGAGAGGGTCGGACCTGCATTACCACCATTTGTCCACCATCCAGAACTGAAATATCATTGCTGACATGTACACATAAGGAACTGTTTGACGTTGAAATTGGGACTCAAAAGAACTGTTGGCCCAGAAAGAAACTCACTACAGACTGATTCATTTGCCTCTCAGCATAACCATTATTGCTTGTCTCATTTTTGGTTCTTATAAGTGTATTTCTTGTATCACATGATCTCACTCATTTAGGGGAAATAATGAACAACATAAACTGATGAACAAAAACAGACCCGGAGACAGGGAAGCATCGATCAGACTGTCAAACCTCAGAGGGAAGGTAGGGGAGGGTGGGGGTAGGGGGGGGGAGATCAACCAAAGGACTTGTATGCATACATATAAGCCTAACCAGTGGTCACGGACAACAGTGGGGTGGGGGCATGTGTGGGGAGGGGTTTGGAATGGGAATGGGGGATGAGGACAAATATGTGATACCTTAATCAATAAATTAATTTTTTTAAAAAAGAAAGGTTATTACAGAACTTATGGTCAAAGCCAGCTTAGCACTCAGGGCAATGGAAGACCCCAGGTACAGGAAAACCTTGATTTGGGCAAATCCTGTCTCAAGTGTGAAATCTTTTATACTCTCCCTGCTGTTGGAAAAAAATGAAATGTTTGCTATAGTATACCTGACATATGAGGCAAGTCCTGATACCAAACTAGTCATCAGATGGATTCATTCATTCAACTAATACTGCTACAGACTGAATGTTTGTGCCCCTCTCCCCCAAATGCATATGTTCAAATCTAATGCTTTGGGAGGTTATCAGATTATAAGGGTGGAGCCCACATGAATGGGATTTGTGCCCTTATAAAAGGGATCTCAGAGAGATCCTTTGGTACTTCCACCATGAGAACACAACAAGAAGATGGCCATCTATGAACAGGAAAGCAGGTACTCACCAGACACTGAAACTGCCAGCATCTCGATCTTAGACTTGCCAGCCTCTGGAACTGTGAGAAATACATTTTTTGCTGTTTAAAAGCCACCCAGTCCATGATACTTTGTTACAGAAGCCCTAGCTGACAGGGCACACACTGAGCACCTATCCCATGGCAGGGACAATGTCAGGGCTACAGATAGAAAACAGGTTCCTATCTTTACATAGCATGCATTATGTTTTGATTTGTATGCTATCTTGAAAAAAGTGTTCATCATTTACAAAATGTTGGAGGATACTTAAATTATCTGTTTCGTAACTGAGGTGCCACTTTTGTATAGTAATCTGAATTGTACCAGGTCTTATAGTTGAAAAATGATTCATTCAGTGGGATGTCCTACTGGGACACTGGGTAAGCAACATGGGTGTTGCCACTTGACCTTTCCATTCCATTCCCCCTTCTATAAGACTCAGCTCTCTGTCAGTACATGAACTGGAAATCCCTAAAAAGCTAACTTGTCAGATAACACAACTCAGATTTTGATATAATCTTTGGCCCTCCTCCTTCTGGTTGCTATGATGATTTTGTATTCATGACAATGATGCTCTGAGAGTGCCCTTAGGAGACAACGAGAATCAATAGTATCATCAGTGCTTTTAAATAAATCTGTAGCTTTTAGAGAAGTGATACTTTAATCATCAAGTTTCAGGTGTTTTTATTAGTTTAGGTGAAATCCTCTTTTTGTGCATTCTGAAAAGTACCACATACCATCTCACTCATGGCACTAACCATAGTTGAAATTTTACACTGATGTGTGTGATTATTTAATTAATTCTCCCACCCATTAGACTATAAGAGTCATGAGGGTAAGTACCATGTCTGTTTCATCCTACAATTTTTTTCCAATGAACCCAATATAACCCTTTTTTTTTCCAATATAGTATCTGGAACATAGTGTTAGCATAGGTAGCTAAGTATTAACAAAGGAAGAGAGCAAAGGGAATTGGATATTATTAAGCATAATAAACTAGGGAGCAGAAGCCTGCTTGCTTTACCAGGAAGTCACAACTTCACACACTCCTCAGGGAGCCCCTGGTCTTTCTTACAGATTACTGGGGGGAGGGATAGAACAATAAAAGGGGAGGTAAGCACATGGGCAATGAAAGCCAAGGTGAACCATAGAGGCCTGTCAGTCTAGCTTGGGAGAAGGATCAGATTGGATAAAAGACACAACCCAGGAAGATCTAGGAAATAAACTGGTTAGGGGGTGGACCCATCAAAAGCTCAGAAAAGCTTAGGGAGTTCATTGGTTAGTTTGAAAGGGCACCTGGTCCTTCCCAAGCCCAAAATAATATAATCCTAACTAACAAAGAACTTTGCTCTCTCTTGCTGGACTACACGCACTTGCCCCTTTCATTCATATGTTCTCTTTCCTTAACAACCATGTGGCCTTAGCAGCCATATAGTCGGCAGCTGAACAGACTCCAAACACAGGGTCCAGGTGGCAGCCTGGGCACAGCAGCGGAGCAACAGATTGCAGCCAGGAACAGCGTTAAGCTACCTGGATGGGGGCTGAGACTGCTGATGCCAGACCAAGGGCACAGAGTCTTTGGACAGTGGCCTTTGTTTTGGCCTTTATGAAAATGAGACTGGACTATTTCCATGGTAGGATGGACAGAGATGGGACATGGGAAACCTGGGGGCAGCCTTATAACCTTACCATGCCACAACCCCCACCCGTGGGTCTCTCAGAATGCTTTCTTTGAGATCCTGTGAAAGAACATGATATCCCTGGGCAAGAACAGTCAGTACTCAACAGATATTTGTGAAAGTGTGAAAGGGAGGGCAGGGGGGTGGGAATGGGGGAGGGTGAGGAGGGACAGAAAACTAAAGAAAGATGAAAGAGCCTGCTCTGGGGCTGCGATGCAATACATGTTTCCCATCAGAGGCTGAGCTAAGCTAAAACTATTCCTCAGAATTCTCCTCCCAGTATGACTCTAGGTGAGACTTGGCCAGGAGAAATTTGCACTGGATTTGGAAGACAGAAGCGAAGCAACAGCCATGACACTCTGATGGTTAGTGTAGGACACTGTAGTGTATGCCCGTGACCTGCTGGCCTGCCTTGTGGGTGACGAGCAGCATGTGGCCAGCAGCTCCTTCAGCTCCCACCAAATCTCCTACCTCAGCTTCTCTGAGACCTGGACTAGGTGTGCATGCAGCTCCAAGGCAAAGGATGCCAGCTCCTTCTGTAGGTCTCCTGTGACCCACTGAGACAAAATGTAGCTTCTAGGTTGTTCCTGTGGGTTCGTTTGTTCTCACTCTCTCATATTTGCATCCAGATCCACCACCCAGACTGCCAGCTCTGCTGACCTAATGTGAGTAGAGGATAGCCCCAAGCTCAGAGGCAGCAGTAGCATGCAATAATCTAATCCATATAAATCCTTTATTCCAAGTCACTCCTAACGTTGCTGCTTCCCTGAGAGCTCCCAGATGATGCAACCTGAGAAATTCAGCCTATGTCACACAGCTGAAATAAGGACTTGAGTCTAGTTCTGTCTACCTCTAAAACCTTTATAATTATTATTATTATTATTATTACCTATCATTCCTTTTAGTATGCCATGCTTTCTTTTGTAGTGGTAATGTTTTATTTTTAAGTTTCAGCTTTGTCCTGCTTAAGTTTGATCTAAGACCCATAGTAAACTAATGTTTCATTTTAGCAAGAAAAATAAAATTTAAGGCTTTGTTTAGTAAATAGGGCTGCTCAGAGACACCAGGTGCCATTTCCTCAGTTAACAATAAAAGGATCAATATTCTATTTGCATGTGATTTTTCAGTGTGGGATGTCATGAATCGAGGACTTAATGAAGTTGATTTTCCAGAAATGAATTCATGGAACTCTTCAAGGTTTGTGAGGCACCTAAGTCCATCACAGCCCTTTTCACTACACTGGGTGTGTCTGACTTCATATTGTTTCTTCAGCATCTAACACAGTACTTGGCAAATAATAGGTGCTCGATAAATGTTTATTGAACACATAGGTCATGAAAGAGTTTATTTATTCCCCTTAGAGTTTCAGTCCATCAGTATACTGTTGTCCTTAGCTCATTATCTCTCTGACCCTCTTGGAATATTTTGACATATATATAGTATGGTAATTCTTACTTCCCCTTTACATTGATTAAATATGGATATACTTAGCAGCCAAGGCCAGATTTGGGAAGTCTTTATGACAAATAAATAAATTGGGCATGCCCTATCTGACTCATAATATGTCTGCCATGAGCAAACCCCCAAATTACATGAAATGATGTAATTGGAGTAGATTTTTAATATATTTTACTTCCCATAAAAGACTCCAATGACAAGTACTCTTTTTCATAGGTGGGAATCCACACAGCTTAAAAATACCCTTAAAATTGAAGGGAAACTTCTGTACAGTCAAATGGCAATTGGTTTTGTGAGATCCCTTCTAGTATTAAGGGATGGGCCTGGGAATGAATGCTGTGTGTCAGAGAGCAATCTGTCTCTAAAGTGACACACGGTTGTTCTGACAGGCTCTGTCATCTGGCTCTCGGTGACAGGTTTGCTCAGGAAGTTCAGCTGTGACTTTCCATGCTTCCTTGCCATTTGGAAT
>NC_137770.1:143363250-143585179 GCF_963455305.1 Plecotus auritus
TTTTTATAACTAAAAACATAAAATCAGAGATATCCATGGCAGTTTTTATTAAGATAAATGTCAGTTGTTATTTTAAAAGATAAACATAAAAGTTACATAAGCTTACATGATTCTATTTAAGTGTCTCTGACTTTGATGATAAAAAATGGCAGAAATATGTTCCCTATTCCATCCAAGCTTGAACCTGACTTGTTAGATTTGAGGAAGTTCACCCTTAATTAATTTCAACTGGTCAGCTTCAATTAGTTTTGATAAATAATACTGTATAATCAAATTACCACTGAGTCATCCGGCAGTACTGCAAAATTGATCATTTTAATCATGAAGCTATTTTTTTAAGTGTAGTCTACAAAAAAATTACAAGGTCAACCACAGAGTAGGACAATTATTTGACTCCACTATAAAAGACAAGGATTTTTATGTGTAAAATACAAATAGAGCATTCAAATTCTTAAGAAAAACATTGACACCAATAGATAAGTGGGCAAAGTATATTAACCAAAATTCACATGTAAGAGGAAAGACAAATTAGCAAAAATATAAAAAGTATATATGTCTTCATTTGTAATAAAAAAAATATACACAGAGCAAACCCAAGCTTCAATTTTACACCTGCCCAGGTATCTTTATAAAATAACTAGAGGCCCGATGCACGAATTCATGCACTGGTGGGGTCCCTCAGCCTGGCCTGCATCCTCTCTCAATCTGGGACCCCTCAGGGGATGTCGTAGAGCCGGTTTCAGCCCCATCCTTGCAGGCCCAATCCAGACAGGAAGGAGCCCGATCCTGTGCATTCCCTGGTAGTCAGTGCACGTCATAGAGACTGGTTGACCAGTCGTTTGGTCGTTCAGTAACTTAGGCTTTTACATATCTATACGAATAAAAGGATAATATGCTAATTAGGGCAAATGTCTTCTGGACGACCTTCAGGACAAAGCTGCAGCAGCTGCAAGGGCCGAGGCTCAGGCAACCGCAGGTGGCTGTGAAGGGCCAAGGCTCAGACCGGCAGTGGCGGCAGCAGCGGGGTAATGGGGGTGGCGCCTTTCCCTGATCTGCCAGGTCACCTCCCACAGAGGGAGGCCAGACTGCCGCTTAGGCTGGGGGCCAAGGCAGAGGCAGTTAGGGGTAATCAGGCTGGCAGGGGAGAAAGTTAGGATCAATCAGGCCAGCAGGAGGGCAAGGTAGGGGTGATCAGGCTGGCAGGGGGCAAGGTGGAGGCGATCAGGCTGGCAGGAGGGCAAGGTGGGGGTGATCAGGCCAGCAGGGGGGCAAGGTAGGGGCTATCAGACCGGCAGGCAAAGGCATTTAGGGGTGATCAGGCAGGCAGGCAGGCAGGCAGGCAGGCAGGCAGGCAAGCGGTTAGGAGCCAGTGGTCCAGATTGTGAGAGGGATGTCTGACTGCCAGTTTAGGCTCGATCCCCTGAGGGGTCCCAGATTGGAGAGGGTGCAGGCTGGGCTGAGAGACCCCCCCCCCCCCATGCATAAATTTTGTGCACTGGGCCTCTAGTATATAAATAACATCCAATGTTATCAAGGTAAAGGAGAGACTATTTCTCTTCTTCATTACTAGAAGGACTATACACTATTGCAACACCATCAAAAAGCAATAAGGCAGAGCATATGAGCAGCCACAAATATTTTTTCTCCCCTGGAAATTGATCAATAAAAGTCTACAAGTGAGGGCATGGTAACCTTAATTGCCAGAGTGACTGAAAGCACATGGGGGAAGATAACCTTAGCTGACTCCAAATCCCTGCCTAGCCCCTTCCTGTATCTGCCACTCCCACTCCAAGCTTCAGTTTCCAAGTAAAATGAGATTAATAAAACCTATGTTCTGATCCTCCTATAAGCCTTAAGTGCAATCATATATACTTTTAAAGTGCTAAACATAGTGCATGGAACAGAGTAAGTGCTTAATAAATGGCAGACTACATTATTTTTATCAATTAAGACCAAAACAATAAAATTGAAACACTTAATTTTTCATTTTCAGAGACATCCTATATAATAAAGAGATAATATGCAAATTGACCATCACTCCCTCACAATATGGCTGCCTACAACCAGGCTGGCAGGGGGGTTAGTGAAGGATGATCAAACGACTGAACAGCAGGCTACATGGGGCGACCAGGCCGGTGGAGGGGCTGTGAGGGGCAACCAGGCTGGCAGGGGGGGCACTTGGGGGAGACCAGGCTGGCAGGGGGGCAGTTAGGGGCAACCAGGCCAGCAGGGAGGGGGCGATTGGGGGCAACCTGGCCAGCAGTGGAAGGCAGTTAGGGGCAATCAGGCCAGCACACAGAGGCAGTGAGGGGTGATCAGGCAGAGGCAGATAGGGGTGATCAGGCTGGCAGTGGGGACAGGTAGGGGCGACCAGGCAGGCAGACAGATGAGCGATTAGGAGCCAGAGGTCCAGGATTGTGAGAGGGATGTCTGACTGCCGGTTTAGGCCCAATCCCCAGGATTGGACATCCCCCAAGGGGTCCCAGATTGGAGAGGGTGCAGGCTGGGGGGGGGGGGGGGAGGGGGTCATGCATGGACCCCCTGTGCATGAATCACTTTCTGACTAATAATATATACCTACTTAATTCAAAATATTTCCAGGTAAGAGATCCTCTACTTCTATCAAACTAGCACTTTAGAAGTTGACACATTCTGGTGTAAGTACATGTAGTCAATTCAGAAGAATTAAAAAGAAAAGCTTAGAGTTACTTTGACTAGATATGGAGGCATAAAACATTTTTGGATGCTAGAATATAACTTCTTAGCCCAATTTGCCTTATTTAGTTTTATAACAACCGAAATCATGAGAACAATGATGCAATATACTTTTTATAAGCTAAATATACAAGAATATTACCACCTAGTTAACCAATCTCCTGGATCTGTAAAAAGAGCTGATCATCCATAATTCAAGGTTATTTAGGAAATAAATGAGAAAACATATGTAAAGCAGTTAGCTCAGTGCCTATCACTGGGAATATGACTTTTTCTTTTCTTCCAAAATCCCACTTAACCATTTTCTGAGAAAGGATAACATGTCCTATCTAACTCTCTCAATGTGAGAAAAATGAATGAAATAACATGTCCCCCCCAAAAAAGGTGCTTTGAAAAATAAAGAAGCGATCAAAAAGCACAGGGTATTATTACTAAAAGTGTATGTTTGGAGAACTGGGGGAAATACATCTGTCTAAAAACACTTTAAACTATAGTAAGATTTTTAATAGTTACTCAACTGATTAATATTTAGAGCCCAGAGTGACAAGACCCTTCATTCCTGAGAAGCAGGTTTTTAAGATTTTTCTCTATAAAAATCTTTGTCAATGATAAAAAGTTATTTATATATTAACCTAGTCACTCCCTCTCATTCTTTCTTATTTTCAACACATTATTTTACTTTTGGTTTTGTTTTGTTCACATCTAGTTTCTTTGGTTTATTACGCTGATTTCAGTTAGCTTTATCCAGCTGCCACTTCCTCATTTCTTCTGATTTAAGAGAAAGATAAATAAGAAATCAGTGTTGTTACAAGCCAGACTGACATTTCCTTTTGAGGGAAAAGAAAATGTCAGTAATACTGCATTGTTGTTGTTTTCTAATTTTTCATTATTTGTTCACCATGGATTTCTTTGTGTCAATTTTGATTTTTTAAAAATATTGTAATAAAATGTTTATTTTGGGATAAACCAAGATGGCGGCATAGGTAAACATCTAAACTGCTGCCTCGCACAACAATTTCAAAACTACAACTAAAAGACAAAACGGACATCATCCAGAACCACAGGAAGGCTGGCTGAGTGGAAATTCTACAACTAGAAGGAAAGAGAAAAGCACACTGAGACTCAGAGGAGCTGCAGGAGACAGAGGTACCTTGCTGAACTCCAGTTCCAGGCGAGACTCTGGGGACCCAGACTCATATGGGGTGAAACTGGACTGTCAGGAAAGAGAAAAGCACACTGACACTCAGAGGAACTGCGGAAGGCAGAGGTACCAAGGCACGCGCATGGAGAGGGCGGGCAACTGAGTACGCAGCTGGCTTTC
Organism: Plecotus auritus; assembly: GCF_963455305.1. Classification (NCBI taxonomy): domain Eukaryota; kingdom Metazoa; phylum Chordata; class Mammalia; order Chiroptera; family Vespertilionidae; genus Plecotus; species Plecotus auritus. The sequence goes on from NC_137770.1 coordinate 143,367,287, forward strand.
TCAAGTGGGAGGGAGACAAAAGCTCCCAACTGCACTGAACTCCAGTTCCGGGAGAGACTCTGGGGGGCCAGACTCATTCAGGGAGAAACTGGACTGTCTGGCAGTGGGCAGAACTCGAGGGCAGCTTTCTCTCAGAGGTGTTTGCAGCGATTACCATGGGACACTGAGACACAGGGGCCTATTAGGGCAGGGCTGATGGGAAACCAATGCTGTCTGCTCCGCCCTGAGACTCTGCCCCATCCAAGCTGAGCACAGAGGCTTTTGCAAGTCTTGTCTCATAAGGGTGTCTCCAGCACAGAAGTTCTCCCAGCGTAGACACAGCTGATCCTCATAGCCAATTGGCCTGGAGGTCAATTCCTCCCAGTTTTAACAACAACAATCAAGGCTTAACTACAAGACTGTGCACACAGCCCACAAAGGGGTGCACCAAGAGTGTCCACCTCAGGTAACTGGGGAGGCTAAGCCACTGGGCCCTAGAGGACACCTAGCACACAAAGCCACTCTATCAACTCAGGGAAGCAGCCAAAATGTGGAGACAAAGAAACAGATCACAAACGAAAGAAATGGAGGAAAGCAAACGACTGGATATAGAGTTCAAAACCATGATTATAAGGTTTTACAAGAATTTTCTAGAAAAGGCCGATAAATTTAGTGAGACCCTTGAGGATATGAAAAAGGACCAACTAGAAATTAAGCATACACTGACTGAAATAAAAAATATTATACAGAAATCTAACAGCAGACTAAAGGATCGCAAGAATCAAGTCAAAGATTTGAAATACAAAGAAGCAAAAAACACTCAACCAGAAAAGCAAAAAGAAAAAAGGATCCAAAAATATGAAGATAGTGTAAGGAGCCTCTGGGACAACCTCAAGCATACCAACATCTGAATTATGGGGGTGCCAGAAGAAGAGAGAGAGCAAGATACTGAAAACCTATTTGAAGAAATAATGACCGAAAACTCCCCCACCTGGTGAAAGAAATAGACTTACAAGTTTAGGAAGCACAGAGAACCCCAAACAAAAGGAATCCAAAGAGGACCACACCAAGACACATCATAATTAAAATGCCAAGAGCAAAAGACAAAGAGAGAATATTAAAAGCAGCAAGAGAAAAACAGTTAGTTACCTACAAGGGAGCATCCATACGATTGTCAGCTGATTTCTCAACAGAAACTATGCAGGCCAGACGGGAGTGGCAAGAAATATTTAAAGTGATGAATAGCAAGAACCTACAACCAAGATTACTCTACCCAGCAAAGCTATCATTCAGAATTGAAGGTCAGATAAAGAGCTTCACAAATAAGAAAAAGCTAAAGGAGTTCATCACCACCAAACCAGTATTATATGAAATGCTGAAAGGTATTCTGTAAGAAGAGGAAGAAGAAGAAAAAGGTAAAGATAAAAATTATGAACAACAAATACATGTCTATCAACAAGTGAATCTAAAAATCAAGTGAATAAAAAAATCTGATGAACAGAATACACTGGTGAATATAATAGAATCAGGGGCATAGAAAGGGAGTGGACTGACAATTCTTGGGGGGAAAGGGATATGGGGGGTGCGGGAAGAGACTGGACAAAAATCGTCCACCTATGGATGAGGACGGTGCGGGGGAGGTAAGGGCAGAGAGTGGGGTGGGAACTGGGTGGAGGGGAGCTATGGGGAAAAAAAGAGGAACAATTGTAATAATCTGAACAATAAAGATTTATTAAATTTATAAAAATTAAAAAATGAGTGACACTGAAAAAAAATAAAATGTTTATTTTGATGGGTTTTCTGGCACCTCCTTAAATTTTGTGCATAAGACAAATACTCCATTCTCCCTAATTCTAGCCCTGTGAAAAGGTGAGGAACTCAGAAAGTTGGAGTGTTCATAACAGAGTGACAGAACAGATGCAGAAGCAAAGGGCACATGCACACATGACTCTGACTTGATTCTTCCACTCATGAAGAGACCTACATGTGGATTATCCCCCTTTCTTTCTTGCCAAAGCCAGGAGAAAAGGATGAAGAGGAAAAAGATGCCTGGAATTCCTTTAACACACATCCCCTTCTAGAGACATTACTCTGACACCCTGGATTTGGTCTTTTGTCTGTCTCCCAAGAGCAAAATGAATTGCTAAGGCAGGAGAGGCAGAAAAGCTGCTCTGCATCATGGTACAGACTGGCCCATGGATGGTAGGGTTTCCAAACTCTGATTTGGGGGACAGGATAAGAACAATTTAGGAAAAACAAGTTGAAGTGTGAGCCAATAGTACAAACTGTATTGAAGGGAGACCACTGAGGGACTGTGTGAGGGAAAAGCTGCCTCCCTTTGACCCTGAGGGCTGCATTTGCACTTCCCTCCTTCAGTGATTTCTATCTGGAGCGGGCTGGCCTAGCCTGGGGTCTTTGTCACAGGGACGCAGCCTTCCATTCCACAATTATAGATAGGCCCCAAGTGCAAAGAGGAAACATTTAAAATGAGAGACCAGGATGAATATGTCTCAGAGACTGTAAATCTGTAAATACTCAGAAAGTGCAAAATGTGTAAAAAGCACTATTGCCACTGACCTATGACACATTGAATGTTGAGTAACTGGTAACAGGTATATACTTCATACACCTCAGCCCAGCTGGACTTGGCCTGAGGTGCTGCTAACTAGGAGCTGTGTGGGACATAGGTGACAAGGGGAACTCATGGCAACAAATCATTCCATTTTTAACCACTTGTCACCTTCCTCCAGGCCTGACCACAGGAATCTCTAGGGGCGGGGGCGGGGGGCGGGGGGAGGAAGGAGGAGAACAAACTTGAAATGTGTTCTTGCAAGGGTAGTGAAGACTTACTTTCCAAATGAAGTCACCAAGCATTAGTGACCACAACTTTGGTGAAACCAGCTTCACCTGTTTGATTGATGGCTGGTGTTAATTCATAGGTGAACAAAATTTAGTCAATCCTAACTCTGCTTCTTATCAGCACTGTTACAGAACATCGCTATGCCTCCGTTTTCTCACCTGTAAAATGCATATAGTCATAGTCACTGCTGCATAGGGTTGTCATGAAGGTGAAATGAGACAATACATGTCAAATGCTCAGCACAGTGCCAGGCACATAGTAAGTGCTCATACATGTCAGCTATTATTGTCAACCAGACTCACTGCTTTGGCAAACAGCAGTCTAGCACTCATTTTCGTACATTTATAAGCAATATACAAAATCTTCAAATCCTCAAAAGCATGTTAGCCCCAGACCTAACCATCAAATATGCCATCTTATCTCTTCTAATACAGCTTTCTACCTCTTTCCAATATTTTCTATGCCACCAGGATAAAGACATGAATATCTCTAAGTAGCAAATATGAAAATCCAAGCAAAAGAAAGACTACAGTCAATTCTTTTAGATCCCAGTCTCATTATCTCAAGACCTAACCAGGTGAGAGGTGTAGATTAGAGTGGGTGTTCATGACCACCAATGGTGGATGTATCTGGGTGTCTATGCTCTATAAAATTCAGGAGGCATTACAGGCTGAAATTTTTTTTAATATCTAGTGCTAATAAATGTCACATTTGCAGCTTCTGAGAAGGGAAAAAACTGTCCCTGTCCATGGCCTGCACTACTAATCAAGGCCAGCTGCCTGGGCCCCTGTCCAGTGAGTCAGGCAAGGTGGAGGGAAGAGGAGAAAGGGGGGCGGGGAACCCATCCCTTCCACAGAGGAAACCCCCATCCTGCTGCTATATTTGGAAAGAGGGGCTTTTGTTTACTGGAATAACATCCTCCAGCTGGAAGGCCTTGTCCTGTGGAAAGGTCTCACTCACACTTGTGTCTTTGGCTCTCTTGCCTGGACTGCACCCAGTTTTTTCTTAGGAACCCACTAGTCTCCGCTGCCAAGAGATGTGCTGCACCCACCTCCTGCCAAACAGAGCAGAGATGCAATGTGAATTCCAGGGGAAAACCCCGATTAGAAGTCACAGTGTTTACTGCCAACTTTAAAGTGACAGGTGTGGTAGAAAGAGCCCAAGGACAGTCACAAAACCCATCTTTCCTTATGGCCTTGGTCTAACCACTTCACTTCTCTGGACTCAGGTTCTTCAACTATAAATACAAATCACAGGAAGATGTTGTAAGGAACTAGCAAGAATTTTGTCAGTTCTAATGTTTGGAAAGTGTTGTTTTGATTTCTGTCACAGCTCCAGGGGTTGAGGGACCACTCAACAAGCTCCTGTTTGGTCCCGTCTGGCACCTCGAGGGCAGACTCAGCCAGCTGGTGACAGACCCAGGAGCTCTCTGGGCCTGTTCTAGTATTGCATCATCTGGGGAGGAGCGAGGAGGCTGAACTAGCAGAATTCAAAAACAGCTTTGACTTGGAGTTAAGAGTAGGGTTTTGAAGAGACAAGTTGGTACGTGACTTTGATATTTATCAAGCAAAAAAGTTTAACACAAAATATAAAAGGGCAGTTTGCGCTTTTGGGGGTAGCTGAGTTGGTTGGAGCATCGTCCCATGCACCAAAGGGTTGCAGGTTTGATTACTAGTCATAGTACATACATATCTAGGTTGTGGGTTTGATCCCCGGTTAGGCCACGTATGGGAGGCAACCGATCGATGTCTCTCTCTCACATTGATGTTTCTTTCCCTCTCTCTCTCTTTCTCTCTCATATTGATGTTTCTTTCTCTCTCTCTCTCTCTCTCTCTCTCTCTCTCTCTCTCTCTTTCGCTCTTTCTCTCTCCCCCCTTCCTCCCTCCCTTCCTCTCCACACACACACACACACACACACTTCCTCTCTAAGATCAATAAATATATATCCTTAGGTGGGGGTTAAAAAAAAAGTAGGTTTGGGGTGGGGGGTGGTGGAGAGAGAGATCCCAAGACTGTTATCAGTAAACAACAGTTTCTAAACACAGCTTCAGCCTTGTGAAACCCTTCTTGGTCAATATGAAAGAGTTTCCAAGATGATCAGAGCAATGTTTTCATTAGCAGGTTTCCAGATGCCTTCCTGTGCTCTAAGTGGCAGGAGGCCTTGGCACTGCCTGCCTCTGCCCACCATGGCAGAAAGAAAAGTGGGAAACAACACGTTACTCCATGCAGGCTGTAGGCCTGATTCGGAACCAAGGCCTTGGAGCTAACTTTCCCTTTAGAGAAGGCCAGTCCCACATTGTCTTCATGTAGCTCTGGGTCTTTTAATAATTAGTCAACACCTGCTGGGTGTAGGAATAATAATAAATAAAATGTCTGTCTGAACGCCCACTGCTGCCACCTCCACTTGTCTTGCACCTGATGCCTTCATACCCTCATGTCCTCCCAAGCCACTAATATTTCCATACTGAGTGCTGAATGGCGGGAACAAAGAGGGGAAGATGGGACCCCACAGTGCTAATGATGGTAGCACTGACCTCCTGCCCTGGCCATCAAAACGGGTTCCCCCACCTGTGGACCTCAGTTAACCATTTGCTGCCAGAGCCTTGAGGCTAGACTAACTTTGCAGGAAACTGATTTGATCAGCCCAAAAGCTGATTTTGCCCCTGGAGTGATTTGCAGAAACTGCCTACAATTCACATAGTTATGGTCCAAGCATCTGACCTCCCAGATGGACTTTTGTTATTTCAGTGGACAGCTAACATTCATGAAACTCAGTGACCACCGAATCTGATCACTGACACTTGAGCTTGTCGAGCACATTGTATTTTTAATTGGGCCTCAGATGGGTCTGCATTTCCTAACTGAAATAAAAATGGATACTAATTTCACTACTGTGGGTGTTTTACCTATATCTTTATTTTGCATTTTGAACTTTTTTCTTGGTGCAATTTAAATGGGAATGTATAGGACACATGGGCATGCATATTTTTAAATCATAATAATCTCTAGAGAGTGGATCACATCCCTCTGCCTCCAGGATGTGATCCACTGTTTGTTGGCACACAACTCCTCAAACAAAAATAAGTGGGCAGTTCCAATGGTGAATCCATGCGCAGAAGCTGGGCCTTCTCGGGCGGGCGGGCGGTGTGCCCTCCCTGAAGGGCTCCTGGCCTCTGCCGCTTTTCCAGAGGGAGCGTGGCTGGGCTCCCTCCCGCGCGGGGAAGACTGGGTTACCCTATAAGCCTCCTCCCGCTGCTGGTTCCGCACCTGGGGAGGCGAGGAGGGCCTCCTTTTGGCCGCACAAACCCCGGGGACACAGAGTGGGAAATTTGGGGCTGCGTTGTGGAAGCCCGATGGCTTGGAGGCCTGGAAAATGAGCGCAGCCAGATCGAGGCTCCGTGTTCCGAGCGTCGCGCCAACACCTCGGCTCTTAGCAGCGGCGAGAGAGCGCGGCGAATTGCACCAGCCCACGCCCCGCACCATCCCAACCTTCGACCCCGGGAAGAGGGTGCTGAGCCCCTTTGCCGCCCTTCTCTATGGAAGGGAGTGGGCAGGCGGGGTGGCGGGCAGAGGGCCCCCGGCGCAGCCGACCCTGGGCACCCAGGCCTGCGGACCGAAGCGCCCCGGCCGCTGGGGAGCCGCGAGGGCTGCTAGGCTGGGCGCAGCGGGCATGAGGCCTTTCCACTGTCCTCAGATCTCGTCCGGGCTGGGTCCATAAGGGGGCCTTCTGGTCAAACCCAGGGGGAATCCCACCTTCTGCAGGGGCCACCCTGATTGTCAAACCCCTCAGACTATGGCTTTAATAGCATGAAGTCTGGGTGGGTAGAGACGGGGTCCCCTGGTCGCCCCGGGGATGCAGGCGACCGAATGAAAAGCGAAGGGGTGTCAGCTGGGATCTCTTGGAGGGTGATTTCAACACGCCTAGGTTTCCATGGGCGGCGCATGCAAAGAACGACTTATGCGGAGTCTGCTGATGCCTACACCCAGCAATCCCTGTTTAGGAGGGCCTGAGTGGCAGGGTCTGAATATTTGAGTTGTAATTAAAGGAAAATAATTATGCTCCAGCAGCTCAGCTTATTAATATTTATAGCCCAAAGCGACAAGACCTTCGCTCCCTGGAGGAGGATTTTTCAGGCCGAGGAGCGGAGGTTCGGAGGCGGGAGCCCGGGTGTCTCGTCAGTGAACCGGGAGGAGAAGGTCTGGTGGGTAAAAGGGGCATCGCCCGCCTCCTGCGTTTCTGCTAATTACGGGACCGGAACGCGGTCCGCTCGTCCCCAGGGCGGCTGAGGGGCCACCGCGCAGGCCCGGCTCCAGGCACCAGCGTTTTGGGAGCTCCGTGATGCTCTTTATCTGTCACCCAAACAGCCTTCACGCAATAGGTGTCTACCCCGGGACAGACGGCGTGTTCAGGAAATGTTTCAATGATTAGGACTGTGGGTAAATATCTTTTTATGCTTCCGCCTTCCCTGTGAGAGCCTGTGGGCAAGGGCGAGGAGGATAAACGCCGCCTCGATTCGGGGCGGTTCTGCAAAAAACGCCCACCCGGGTCCTCTGACATCCTCCATCTGCGGGCTGCCGTCCCCGCGCGGCCCGAGGGTGTCCGAGGAGCCCCGACCCGCAAGCGTGTCTCTCTGCGGCCCACGCTGCGCCCCTGACCAGCTGACGCGCGGGAGCGGCGGGGAAGGGGGGGCTGGCTGGCCGGTCCCGGACCCGCCTCTGCGTGGGGCTCGGAGCGGCGGGCTCCAGGTAACGCTCACGCTCACCGAGCGTTTCCAATTTGCTCTTCGCTCGGCGGTCTGGTTCCTGCTTTTCCTGCGTGGGTGATGGGGGCGGGGAGGAAGCGCGGCCCTCCGTCCCGCCGTGGGGGCGGGGTCCGCGCGGGTGGATTTTCTCGTCACACACGCGGGGTTTCGCGGGGGCCAGTTGCCATGGCAACGCAGCGCCCGGCGTGGACCCGCGAGCGTGGGCTGCGAGAGCTTGCGCTGCAGATGGAGCTCGTCGCTGCGGTCGCCGCAGCAGCCACCCTTTTCCTGCTCTTGATCTTCATCATCTTCGCCTCTGTCTACGCTGGCTCTGGGCCTGTGCACCAGCCTCTGCCCCAGAACTGTTAACTGAAGAGGGATTTGTCTGTCGCAAGAGGTATTCCGTTGGAGCTGCGCCCCACAAGGGAAGGATCCGGCTACATCCTGTGGGTACCCTGCCTCTGGCACCCGGGCCCAGATGTGGCAACATCAGGCACTGCTTTGTACTTGACCCATCTGAGCCGCTCTGAGGGCTGGTCAACACCGACACCAATAAATGATGAGGAAGACTCCCTGCTTATTACAAGGGGGATCCACAGGATTTAAATATGATTATGGATTGTACGACAGTGGCATATTTAACAAAGAGAAGTAGATGGTATTACAGGAGGTTTTTTAACACATCTCTATACACACGCTCACACCTGATGAGAAAACATTTTGGCAGGCATGAAATGAGTTTTTCTATGTATCCATATAAAGGATGTGTGTAACTACTCCTGGATGCTGGCATTTAACAGGACAGAATGGTGGGATTAGATGATTTACAATGAGGAATATGCTATGTGAAAACTATACCATCCATTCTGTCCATTGTATGTGTACAACTCTTTCTAATGTTAGCCAACTAAAAAAATAATGTGGTAAGGATGACAGTCTTCAGTTGTATCATCGGGAAGTAAATCTGATAGAAGAGTAATCTATTTGATGCTAATGTCCAGTAGATAAAAACATTTGCTCTTTATTGCTTATTTACACTGATTGCTTGAAATAGATTATACTGCTATTTTCATTTTCTTGACTTTCCAGTAGTGTCTTGGTAACTGCCATATTAATTCCTACTCACCCCCTTTTCCTGCTTGTTTCTATTTTTTTAAGCTTTTTAAGTTTTAGAATAGTTTTAGGCTTGTAGAAAGGTGGCAGAGAGTTTTTTCTATACCCAGTCCACAGCTTCCCCTATTGTTGACATTTTACATTAGTGTGGTACATTTGTCACCACTAATGAACCAATTCTGATACACTATTACTTACTAAACTGCATACTTTATTTGGATTTTATTATTTTAAACATTTTTCTTTTTCTGCTCTTAGATACAATCCTCATGTCTCCCTAGGCAGCGATAGTTTCTCAGACTTTCCTTGTTTTTGATGACCTTGAGAGTTTGAAGATTTGTTTAAATTGGGTTATAATTTACATGTGGTGGAATGCAGAGACCTCAAGTTATAGTTTTATGAATTTTGACAATTGCATACATCTAATATAATCCAGTTTTTCATAGAAAACATCAAATCTTATATTTGAAATATTGTCACACAAATGTTGCAGAAAATTGGTAGAGTTTCTCACACATACACACAATTACAAATTTCTTCACAACCTTTCTATTCCAACTTAATATTTTAAAATTTTCAGTTCCAAAGCATGTTAAAGAGCTATTAACCTCATGTTATCTTAATGAGTTGTTGATCATTTACCTCACTAATCTTTTTTTGGACACATTTAAGCTACACAATTGTTCTCCATTCTAGAACATTTTCTTCTCTGTGGAGAGTCTAGTCTAGGTATGCTCTTAAGAAACCAGGAAACTAGGGGATGTATCAGTCTGGGACACTTACTGGAATTGTTAGCAATTTTAAAAACAGTTTTATGCACAGCTCTTGGGGGAATTGTTTTTTTTAAAATATATTTCAGGGATTTTGTCATAGATCACTGATTCTCCTAATTGTAAACAAAACAAAACAAAACAAAAACCACACACATTTGTCTTTGAGAATTTGCCACATGTTATAACCCCAAAGATGTGTTTGTAAGTGATGTTAATAACTTTAGAGATGGTGTTTCACAATGAGGAAAAAGAAAACAGGTCTTATACCATTTTTAACACTTATACTAATAACACAGAACTTGATGCAGACACATTTAAATAGATGAAGAAATCACTTAATATAATCTAATTTCCTCTTTATTTCTGTGGTGTTTCATGTTATCAGGCTCAGTGGACCACATTTTTATGGTTGGTAACATAGAATAGTGGACATTAGAGAGAGAAAATATAAAATTTAAACCCGAATTTCTCCTCCTTGACATTCACCATTCATGCAAAACTTTTAAAGAAACCCACAAATCTGCTCAGTGAAATGGAGACCTTCTAACAACATTTAATTGAATCTGTCATGTCAGAGGATGCTTCTATCAGTAATTTCAGGAGCTGCCTTTCAGAAGAAATTTTTGGGTAACATAGCTTTAAGAGTCAGGCCATTTTGTACCAATAGAATTCTGGCCCATGTTATCTTTCCCAATCCACAGTAAAAACTAACCCAACTAGGGTAGAAGATTGTTCAAAAGGTGTGGGTAGCAGCAAGCAGATGATTTTCATTCTTTTACCATGGCCAAAGAAGATTCAAAAATCTGTGTAATTAGCATAAATATATTTTCTGCCCATTTAAAAAAAGAAACTCAGAAAGGATGTCAGAAACAAAAATCTGTGTTGTCTACGTGCTTACAAATCACATTTCAGCAGCTGTCACTCACTGGCTGCAAGTTCAGCTGGTACAGCATGATAGAGTCGTGTGTGCACTGGTTCAGGCAATAGTGACTAATGAATGTGGCCTTTGAAATTAGACAGCCGGCTCCATATCTGGCCACCACTGACTTGCAAGTTATTTCAAGCATGTCACTTAAAATCTGTGCCCTCAACTATAAAATGGGGATAATAAGCTTTATATAATTAGTGTGAGGATTATAGTAAATAACATACGTATGTAACACTCAGAATAGGAAGTATTTAGTAATAAATATTATCATTAGTGTTTTTACTAATTTTTAAATAGCTACTGTAGCCAGGTAGTATATTATATGCTGTGTTTTTAGTGATATAGAAAACAGATGTGTTACTGCCTGGAGCCTAAAAACTGAATCTCTAGCTTTGAGCCCTGTTTGACCTGTCCATTTTAATTTAACAAACAGTTATTTCTGGCCTATAATGTAACATTGGGGTAATTGCTGTTGAGTTTGCTGTGTTCTTGTTCATTATCACAAACGAGATACAAACGAAAAGAAAATGTAACTCCCGGTGAGCCTGCCCAAAATCCCAGGTCGATAAGCTGTATAATCACACACAGATCCTGACAAGATTCCCCAGGAATACAGAAGCCAGGACCAACTTCGAAGTCTCCCCCATTTACTCAACAAACGTTAATGAGTAATTGCCAAGTGCCAGGCACTGCTCAGAGCTAGCTGTTCATAGTTAAGACACAGTCCCAGCCCTCAATAAACTTATGGTGCCCTGGGGCAAGACACAAAAGGAAACACACAATTAGGGTACACAGATAAGTATTGTGATAAAGTTACACACAAGATGCAGTGTGAACATAGGACATTGAGCCCAGACTGAGGGGTGCAGATAGGCAAGTAAAACCTCCTAGAGAAATGCCTGATGTGTTGAGGAAAAATCATGGCATTGATCAAGGTGAGAAATAAGGAGGGCAGAGCTGAGAATGGTCTGTAGATGAAGAGAAGGGAGGAAGAAGAGGCAAAGCCTGGCCACGAAGTGAATGTGGGGAGTAAGGGAAAAGAGGGAATGAAGGAAGACCCAGGTTTTTGTTTGGTACACTGGATGGATGATGGACCCATTGACCAAGGGGGGGAATCCTATAAAAAGAGCAGGTTTGGGAGGAAGATGTCTTATTTGATCTCAGATATCGAGTTTGAGGTGTCCAAGGGACAGGCAAATGGAGCTATCCAGTCTACAGATGGATGCAAGGTTGTAAAGGTGTGAGGAAAGGTAGGAGGGGCTATAACATTTACATGAGTTAAAAGCCCATCCCTGTGGCCAAACTAATGAGGGGCAATCTACCCAAGAAAGGGGTGAAGCAGAAGATACGCTAATGGATGTCACTGTCTTATGCAATTCCCAGATCTAGAAGGAAAGATAGTTAATCCAAAGGAGAGCACCAAGAATTTTGGAGAAACCAATTTGTCTCCTGGGAGAAATCCCTATGGTCTAGGAAGGGGAAAAGACATAAGAATAGAAAAATGGGAATTTAGGGGGTTATATCTGATTTAGAAACATCATGAAAGCCTGCTACAAGGTTTTCTAGGGTATCCAACATTATAATTTCTATAACCTTAATGCTTTTAGGTCAGATAATTTCTTGTAAAAAATATATAGATTTAACAGTTTTCATCAGTGGAAAAACTCAATAGGAAAATGGCATTCACTCTGTAGAAAATCACTTTATAACTAAAACACATTACAATGATAAATGTACAGAATTATAGTTAATTTCCTTATATAGCTAAAAAATTTATAAAATTTCTCAAGAGGTTTTAGGAATTGTGAAAATGATTTATAATAAATACATTTCACTTCTGCCAACTCCTTTGCTTATTTTTCTGGGCACACTAATAACAAAAAAAAATACGAAGTCTAAGACTTATAAACAAAGAAATCACTCTTACTGACTCAAATGGCCGGGTGGGTGTGGGTGTTGAGGGAGATCATAATCCATAATTTAGGAGAGATGGTGTGGCATTGAAGTTGAGAGCATGGGCATTAGAGTGAGCCAGGGGAATTTGAATCCTGCCAGGCTTTACCACTTGCTAACTAAATGACCTTGGGAAAATTCTTTCCTCCAAATCTCCGTTTCCTCTCCTGGAATACTGGATATCATACTAGTACTTTTTTTGTTATATGAAGATTCAATCAAGTAAACCATGTAATATCCTTAGCACAACACTTGCTACATAGTAAATATCAATAAATTTAGCTATTACTGACAGTCTACTTACCTATCTTGGGGCCAACTTTTGTTCTGAGTAAGTTGGTATCTCTTGAGTAATTTACTTCTTAAAATCAGGTTCTTCCAACAAGCTATTTCAGAGTTTTCTATTGTCTATAGAATTCTGCCTGCATTGAACAAAATTATAACAGAAGGAATGGCCTTACATCAATAAAAACCAAAGTTTTAGGTGTCATTTCTTAGGTAAAATTGAGACCTGCACTATGCTTCCTCCTAAACTGTAATGATGAAGGCAACACTTCCTGATTCTCAGTTTAGTTGACTTTCCATCAGTTCTTCAAATGTTTCTGAAGGAGCCATGAAGAGTGAACTCTGCAGACTGGAAAGTGAGGCCAGCCTTTGTGTCAATGACTTGCTCTAGCACAGTGGTTGGCAAACTCATTAGTCAACAGAGCGGCAAACCGGTGCTCGCGAGCTGCAGTTTGCCGACCACTGCTCTAGGGCCATGAGCTTTGATTAACACAGTGTAAAGCTGTTTCTCTGAGAGCTCTGAAACTGGCGCACTATAACCCCACTGCAAAAGAAAGTACAATTTTAAATGTTGTTTTTGTCAAGGAGTCACATTTAATTTAGCAGAAAGTTACATTTGGTCAATATCCCTGCCTGCTCTGCATTTAGGAAAGAGGTAAAAGCCAGAAACAGGTTGCTCTGTGGTAATGCCGCCATTCTGCATGGAGAGCCAGAGCCTTTCCAGCATGGGATGGTCTCAGGAGGGCACCTTTAGGATTCAGGGGATCCAGGGAAGTGTTGCAGACAAACTTCCCCTCCTGCTCACTCGTGAGACTATCACTGTGACTTCTGCAGGTCCAAACCTTTCTTACGCACTCAATGTACGTCAGTTGCTCCTGTGTTTTTCTTGACTGAATAAAGAACTTCAGATGGCCCTAGCTGATTTGGCTCAGTGGATAGAGCGGGGACTCAAGGGTCCCAGGTTTGATTCCTGTCGAGGGCTCATGCCCAGGTTGCGGGCTCAATCCCCAGTAGGGGGTGTGCAGGAGGCAGCTAATCAATAAGTCTCTCTCATCATTGATTCTATCTCTCCCTTCCTCTCTGAAATCAATAAAAAATAAATTCAGATGAATCAAGAGGGGTGGAGTTAGAAAGTGAAGAGTTCAAGAACCTAGAACAGCCCTAACTGGTTTGGCTCAGTGGATAGAGCGTGGGCCTGCGGACTGAAGGGTCCCAGGTTCGATTCCTGTCAAGGGCATGTACCTTGGTTGCAGGCACATCCCCAGTGGGGGGTGTGCAGGAGGTAGCTGATTGATTGATGTTTCTGGCTCTCTATCCCTCTCCCTTCCTCTCTCTAAAAAATCAATAAAATATATTGAAAAAAGAAAAAAGAACCTGAAACAACATCTATGACTATTGCTTTGGCAAAAGAGTAAATATTTATCAAATAAATCTTTGTTGAATGTTAAATCACTGCACAGACATATGACTATATTTCCTAAGAATTTACTATAGTGATGTTTCACTGTCTTTTACAACAACCTCATAAGAAAGACTCATACATCCCATTTTTTGGCAGATTAAAGCAAGCCACCACAAATTAAGCAATTTCTCTATGGTGGCAAAGAAGTCAGTGTAACTGGAATTTCAGATTCCTTAATTATGACTGCACCAACACATACACACCCTTGAGTATCAAAACTACCATTTTTAGAATCTTTGACAAAAATGCAGAAAATAGGTGATGGACGACATATATGCTAAATGTTAAATTGTTTCCTATAATTTAGCCTAGCCAGTGTGACTCAGTGGTTGAGCATTAACCCATGAATCAGGAGGTCATAGTTTGATTCAAGGTTGGGGCACATGCCTAGGTTGCAGGCTTGATCCCCAGTAGGGGGTGTGCAGGAGGCAGCTGGTCAATGATTCTCTCTCATCATTGATGTTTCTATCTCTCTCTCCCTCTCCCTTCCTCTCTGAAATAAAAAACACATTTAAAAAAAATTGTTTCCTATATTTTAATAATAAGTGAAAGGGCAGAGTAAATTACCAGACTTTTTATATTTTACATAGTGATTGCTAGGATTATTTTTATTTATCAAGAAACACATTTTCCATTGAACTACATAGACTACACAGTTACATTTAAAAATCATTTTAATATAATCGCAGCACACATCATATGAGATACTTTTAATATTTACTGTCACTTAGCCTTAGATGGTTTGGTTCAGTGGATAGAGCATCAGCCTGAGGACCAAAGGGTTCAGGGTTTGATTCTGGTCAAGGGCACGTACCTTGGTTGCAGGCTTCTCCCTGGCAGGAGCCCTGGTAGGGGCACGCTCAGGAGGCAACCAATCAATGTGTTTCTCTCACATTGATGTTTCTCTCTGTCTTCCCCTCTCTCTTCAATTCTCCCTAAAAATCAATGGAAAAATACCTTCAGGTAAAGAATTAACAACAACAACAAACAAAAAAAAAAAAACCACAAAAACTTACTGTCACCTATAATAAAATACATAAATAAGTATGAGCTTGTTTAAGGACAAGTGTCAGAGATTCCAAGATGGCTGCTGAGTGGGTGAAGCTACACTCACCTTCTCCTGGAGCCAAACTGGATTTACAGCTAAATTATAGAGCTATCAACATGAAAACTAGCTGAACTGAAATTATTATAACCAAGGATTTGTAGAAGAATCCTCATAGACACTGGTAAGAAGGGTGGAGACTTGGAAAGGGCTGGCCCAGGCACCCAGGTGCAGCAGCTGAGAAGCCAGAGGGATATCTTGGCTGCAAAGCTCCCTCCCCCAAGAAATGTGGGGTCTCAATCCCATGCAGGGACTCCCCAACTCAGAGCAACAGATATGGGAAGAGGAACCCACATAGCACCTGACAGCTGTCAGAGGGGAGGGGTGTTGGGGGGCTGGATGAAAGAAGGTGAAGGAATTAAGCAAATAAATTATATGCGTATAATACATAGACCCAGACAACAGTGTGGTGATAGCCAGAGGGGAAGGGGGGGCAGAGGGTAGGTGGAGGTGTGCAATGGAGGAGAAAATGGGCATGTAAAGAGACTTTGCTTAGGGCAATGGGTACACTATGCAGTATGCAGATGATGTTGAGTTGGACACCTGAAACCTATATGGTTTTGTGAACCAATGGTTTTGTCACCCCAAATAAATCCAATAAAAATTAATTAAAAAAAGAAAACAAGTGTCAAGTCAATGCACAAGTTTCATATTGTTATTAGCCATTTATGTACAGTAATTGTATTTTCTAAACCCAAATCTGGCATCTGCTCTGGTAGATACAGCAAACATTTAAAACCAGGAGAGTCTCAGAACATTTGGGTGATCTTCATACTATATTATTAAGTGTAGGAAAGAATTTTGGGATAACTTGGAAATACTTAAACATTCTATTAATATTGACTTTAATTGAAGATTTTCATTTATTTTTTTGTATATTTGCCTTAAAAGCCTAAAATAATTATTAGTTATGACAATTCAACTTAAGAATATTAAGTATTAAAATATTAAATGTTAAATTTCACATAATATACTGGTAATTTTTCTCAAGATAAATTCCAAAGATTCTATCAAGGCATTGGAAAATTGCACATTGGATGTCAGTGTGGGCAGACATAGTGGAAAATCAGACAAGAATAGCTTTCCTCTGGATTTAAAAATTTGTATTTCCTTTCAATTATGTGGCTGCTTTGATTTATTCTTAATTTTAATCACTGCCAGATATTACTTGCTTGACTTCAAGAAAAATATAACTCAGAGAATTGTACTATCTGGAAAAATGTATTGAGTACTTACTATGTGCCAGTTTCAGTGCTCAGATACAGAAAGAGATGAAACATCCAAACAAACCTATGGCAAATTGGCTCCTGCCTCAAGAAATCTCTAAGGAAACAGACCAGTGAAGACATGATTGCAATGCACTGTGGCAAGGTTTTGATGGGGCAATAGTATATACCAGGAGCTGAAGTACAGCTGCTTGCCCTCCATAACACAGCCAGTAAGTGTTTGGGAGATAATACTAACACTCAGGGATCAGACCTTCCAAAATTTTCCATTGAAAGATATTGCTCAGGATTTCATAGAATATATTTAACAGTTTAAGAATATACATTATGGGTATAAAGATAGATGGTCATCTTGAGGATAAGTCTTAAATCACCTAGCAAGCTTATTATAGTGATCTGTTTCTGCACAACAAGATTTTTTTTTTAAATATATTTTATTGATTTTTTACAGAGAGGAAGAGAGAGGGATAGAGAGTTAGAAACATCGATGAGAGAGAGACATCGATCAGCTGCCTCCTGCACGCCCCCCACTGGGGATGTGCTCGCAACCCAGGTACATGCCCTTGACCTTCAGTCCGCAGGCCGACGCTCTATCCACTGAGCCAAACCGGTTAGGGCTGCACAACAAGATTTTAATGTCAAGTCTTAAGAGTATATGGAAATGCCCCTGGCAAGTGGTGGCTGGATTGGTTGGAGCATCCTTCTTACACCAAAAGGTGGCGGTTTTGATCCCCAGACAGGGCGAGTACAGGAGGCAACCAATTGATCTCTCTCTCTCCATCTCTCTCTCTCTCTTTCCTCTCTCTAAAATTAAAAAAGAAGAGCATATGGTAATGCATAGCACAGGTAAGCAGGCACTGTTTGAAATATTCTAAGTGTTTGATATGTGCCAAGTTACTAACCAACCTGTGCCTCATTTTCCTCCTCTGTAAAATAGGATAATATTGGCATCTACCTGACAGGGTTTTTGTGATGATCAAATGAGCTAATTCATGTAAAGTACTTGAAACTTAGCTTGCTATTTAGTGCTATTATATTGTAAACCAAAATATAGTATCTGGAGTAGAGATATTTTAAAAAAAATACATTTTTATTGATTTCAGAGAGGAAGGAAGAGGAAGAGAGAGATAGAAACATCAATGATGAGAATCACCTCCTGCACGCCCCCGCACTGGGGATAGAGCCTGCAACCCAGGCGTGTGCCCTTGACTGGAATCAAACCTGGGACCCTTCAGTCTGCAGGCTGATGCTCTATCCACCAAGCCAAACCGGCTAGGGCGGAGTAGAGATATATATTTTTTTCTTTTCTATTTTTTTATTTTTATTATTATTTTTTTACATATGTGTCCTTATTCCCCCATTACCCCCCACCTCCCACTCATGCCCCACCCCGCTGTTGTATGTGTCCATTGATTAGGCTCATATGCATGCACACAAGTCCCTTGGTTGATCTCTCCCCCTTACTCCCACCGACCCCCTTCTTCCCTGAGGTTTGAGGTTCTGATCGACGTTTCTCAGTCTCTGGATCTGTTCTTGTTCATCAGTCTATGCCGTTCATTATATTCCACAAATGAGTGAGATCATGTGATATTTATCTTTCTCTGCCTGGCTTGTTTCACTTAGCACAATGCTCTCCATCTCCATCCATGTTGTTGCAAATGGTAGGAACTCCTTCTTTTTTACCGCAGCGTAGTATTCCATTGTGTAGATGTACCACGGTTTTTTAATCCACTCATCTGCTGATGGGCATTTAGGCTGTTTCCAAATCTTAGCTATGGTGAATTGTGCTGCTATGAACATAGGGGTGCATATATCCTTTCTGATTCGTGTTTCTAGTTTCTTGGGATATATTCCTAGAAGTGGGATCACTGGGTCAAATGGGAGTTCCATTTTTAGTTTTTTGAGGAAACTCCATACTGTTCTCCACTGTGGCTGCACCAGTCTGCATTCCCACCAGCAGTGCAAAAGAGTTCCTATTTCTCCGCATCCCCACCAACACTTGTCGTTTGTTGATTTGTTGATGATAGCCATTCTGACAGGTGTAAGATGGTACTGCATTGTTGTTTTGATTTGCATCTCTCTGATGATTAGTGACTTTGAGCAGGTTTTCATATGTCTCTTGGCCTTCTTTCTGTCTTCTTTCAAAAAGTGTCTATTTAGATCAGTTGCCCATTTTTTGATTGGGTTGTTTAACTTCTTTTTGTTAAGTTGTATGAGTTCTCTGTAAATGTTGGAGATTAAACCCTTATCGTTGATATCATTGGCAAATATGTTCTCCCATGCAGTGGGCTTTCTTGTTTTATTGATGGTTTCCTTTGCTGTGCAAAAGCTTTTTATTTTGATGTAATCCCATTTTTTATTTTCTCTTTAGTTTCCTTTGCCCTAGAAGCAGTATCAGTGAAGAAGTTCTTTTGGCATATGTCTGAGATTTTTCTGCCTGTGGATTCCTCTAGTATTTTTATGGTTTCCCATCTTATGTTTAAGTCCTTTATCCATTTTGAGTTTATTTTTGTGTATGGTGAAAGTTGGTGATCTAGTTTCATTTTTTTGCATGTATCTGTCCAATTTTCCCAGCACCATTTGTTGAAGAGACTGTCTTGACTCCATTGTATGTTCATGCCTCCTTTGTCAAATATTAATTGGGCATAGTGGTATGGGTCGATTTCTGGGTTCTCTATTCTATTCCATTGATCTATATGTCTGTTCTTGTGCCAGGACCAGCCTGTTTTAAGAACAGTGTCTTTGTAATACAGCTTGATATCTGGTATTGAGATCCCCCCTACTTTGTTCTTCTTTCTCAGGATTGCTACAGCTATTTGGGGTCTTTTTTTATTCCAATGAATGTTTTGAAGGTTCATTCTAGGTCTGTGAAATATGCCATTGGTATTTTAATGGGGAGTGCATTGAATCTGTAGATTGCTTTGGGTAGTATGGTCATTTTAATGATGTTGATTCTACCAATTCATGAACATGGTATGTTCTTCCATCTGTTTATGTCTTCCTCTGTCTCTTTTTTCAGTGTCATGTAGTTTTCCACGTATAGGTCTTTTACCTCCTTAGTTAAGTTTATTCCTAGGTATCTTAATTTTTTTGGTACAATAGTAAATGGGATTGTTTTTTTAGTCTCTCTTTCTGTAAGTTCATTATTGGTGTATAGAAATGCCATAGATTTCTTGGTGTTAATTTTGTACCCTGCTACATTGCCGAATTCATTTATTAAGTCTAATAATTTTTTGATGGAGTCTTTAGGGTTTTCTATGTACAGTATCATGTCATCTGCAAATAAGGACAGTTTTACTTCTTCTTTTCCAATTTGGATGCCTTTTATTTCTTCTTCTTGTCTGATCGCAATGTCTAGTACTTCCAGCACTATGTTGAACAGGAGTGGTGAGAGTGGGCATCCCTGTCTTGTTCCTGTTCTTAGGGGAAATGGTTTTAGTTTTTGCCCATAGAGTATGATGTTGGCTGTGAGTTTGTCATATATGGATTTTATTATGTTGAGGTATGATCCTTCTATTCCCACTTTGCTGAGAGTTTTTAACAAGAAAGGGTGTTAGATTTTGTCAAATGCATTTTTTTGCATCAATTGATATGACTATGTGGGTTTTATCTCTCAATTTATTTATGTGATGTATCACGTTTATTGACTTGTGGATATTGTACCATCCTTGCATCCCCGGGATAAATCCTACTTGGTCATGGTGTATGATCTTTCTGATGTATTGCTGGATTCGATTTGCTAGAATTTTGTTGAGGATTTTGGCATCTATGTTCATGAGGGATATTGGCCTATAATTCTCTTTCATTGTGTTGTCTTTATCTGGTTTTGGTATTAGGGTGATGCTGGCTTCATAGAAGGAGCTTGGAAGTGTTCCTTCCTCTTGAATTTTCTGGAATAGTCTGAGGAGGATAGGTTTTAGTTCTTCCTTGAATGTTTGGTAAACTCCCCTGTGAAGCCATCTGGCCCCGGGCTTTTGTTTGCTGGAAGCTTTTTGATGACTGCTTCAATTTCTTCCATAGTTATCAGCCTATTGAGATTTTTAGAATCTTCCTGAGTAAGTTTTGGAAGGTTGTATTTTTCTAGGAATGTGTCCATTTCCTCCAGGTTGTCTAGTTTGGTAGAATAGAGTTGTTCATAGTGTTTTTTAACAATCCTTTGTATTTCTGTGGGGTCTGTTGTTATTTCACCTCTTTCATTTCTGATTTTGTTTATTTGGGTCCTCTCTCTTTGCTTCTTGGTGAGCCTGGCTAGAGGTTCATCAATCTTGTTTATCCTTTTGAAGAACCAGCTCTTGGTTTCATTGATCTTTTGTATTGTTTTTTTGGTCTCGATGTCATTCGTTTCTGCTCTGATCTTTATTATTTCCTTCCTTCAGCTCACTGTGGGCTTTTTTTGTTGCTCTCTTTCTAATTCTTTGAGTTGTTGAGTTAGATGATTTATTACCATTTTTTCTTGTTTTTTGAGGTAGGCCTGTAGAGCTATAAACTTCACTCTCAGGACTACTTTCATTGTGTCCCATAGGATTTGCAATGTTGTGTTTTTATTGTCATTAGTCTCCAGGATGTTTTTAATTTCTTCTTTGATCTCATTGATAACCCAATCATTGTTTAGTAGCATGCTATTCAGCTTCCAAGTGTTTGAGTTTTTTGGAATGTTTTTATTGTAGTTTATTTCTAATATTATACCATTGTGGTCTGAGAAAATGCTTGATATGATTTCAATATTTTTGAATTTGGGGAGACTTTGCTTGTGACCCAATATGTGGTCTATTTTTTAAAATGTCCCATGTGCACTTGAGAAGAACGTATATTCTGTGGCTTTGGGGTGAAATGCTCTGAAGATGTCAATTAGGTCCATCTGATCTAGTGTGTCATTTAGAATTGCTGTTTCTTTGCTGAATTTTTTGTCTAGAGGGTTTATCCAGTGATGTCAGTGGTGTATTAAAGTCTCCTACTATGATGGTATTGTTGTTGATCTCTCCCTTGATATCTTCCAGGAGATTTTTTATGTATTTGGGTGCTCCTGCATTGGGTGCATATATGTTTACCAGAGTTATATCTTCTTGTTGAATTGCTCCCTTTAGTATTATGTAGTGGCCTTCCTTATCTCTTAATATGGCCTTTAATTTGAGGTCTATTTTATCAGATATAAGTATCGCAACCCCAGCTTTTTTCTCATTTCCATATGCCTGAAAAATGTTTTTCCATATTTTGCTCTCAGTCTGTGTGAATCCTTTGCTCTGAGGTGGGTCTCTTGTAGACAGCAAATATATGGGTCATGTTTTCTTATCCATTCAGCTACCCTATGTCTTTTGATTGGTGCATTTAATCCATTTACGTTTAATGTTATTATTGACAAGTACATGTTTGTTGTCATATTTTTCCTTAGTGTTTGTGTTTCTTCTTGCCTTTCTCTTTCTTCTTTTTACAGCAGTCCCTTTAGCATTTCTTGCATTGCTGGCTTGGTAGTGATAAACTCTCTCAGCACTTTTTTGTCTGTGAAGCTCCTGATTCCACCTTCAATTTTGAATGATAGCTTTGCCGGGTATCGTATTCTTGGATTCAGTCCCTTGCTTTGCATCACTTTGTATATTTCATTCCATTCCCTTCTGGCCTGGTGTGTTTCTGTTGAGAAATCAGTTGATATTCTGATAGGAGATCCCTTGTAAATAACTTTCTGTCTCTCTCTGGCAGCCTTTAAGATTCTTACTTTGTCGTTGGTGTTCGCCAATCTAATTATGATGTGTCTTGGTGTCAGTCTTTTGGGGTTCAACTTGTTTGGGACTCTATGTACTTCTTGGACTTGCATAGTTTTTTTCTTGCCAATATCAGGGAAGTTTTCTGTCATTATTTCTTCAAACATGTTTTCTATTCCTTGCTTCTCTTCCTCTCCTTCTGGTATCCCTATTAAGCGAATGTTGTTTCGTTTTGTGTTGTCCCAAAGCTCCCTTCGGCTCTCCTCTTGCTTTTTAAGTCTTCTTTCCAGTTGCTGCTGTGTTTGTGTGTTTTTTCCTACCTTGTCTTCTAATTTGCTGATGTGGTCCTCAGCCTCTTCTAGTCTAATGTTTAGGCCTTCCATTGTGTTCTTTATTGCAGCTATGTCGTTCTTCATCTCCTCTTGGTTTCTTTACATGTTGGTGACATTCTCATTCAGCTCCTTACAGTTCTCATTGAGTTGTGTGTATTTGTCATTGAGTTGTGTTTATTTGTCATCAATTCATTTAAACATCCTTATAACCATTACTCTGAATTCTATCTCTGATAAGCTGCTAGCCTCGAATTCATTTAACTCCCTTTCTTTTGGTTCCTCTTTTTCTTTCCTTTGGGGATTGCTTTTTTGTCTTCCCATGGTTTCCTGTAATGTTTTAATTATAGATCCAATTGCTTTGCTACCCAGGTTCTTTTGGGGATGGCGCTACTGGCGTAATCTCTCAGTTCTCCTGGGCTTGTTAATCTAATGTAGCTCCCTACTTGAGCTATTTGGGTTCTCTTGATGGCCTACAAGCTTGAGAGGCACAACTGCGGTGTCTAGAAGTCAGCCACCGTGGAGGGGAGTGTCCCAATTTTTGCTGTCTTGCACCCTTAATTGAAATCATGCGTGCCCAGCAGGGACTCACAGTGACACCCAGGAACCGTCTGTTGTGGTGATGGGGCTCAGGGGGCCTGCTCTCTGGAAAGGCGTGACTGTCATGCCCAGAGTTCTGCAGTATTGGGGTGGACAGACCCAGCTTTTGCTGTTGCACCTGTGGTGGATAGGCGCTTACTCCCAGTGGAGGCTCACAGGACCACCCGCGGTATGTTTGCCAGCGAGGCACACTGAAGGACTCTGAAGGGCCCTGGCAGTGTAGCCGCGCAATTGAGGTGCCCGTGGGCCAGTATCCAGGATGAGTGAATTCAAAACTTCTACTGCTGGGGGGGAGTGCACCTCCACTTGTTCAAGATCACACCCAGGGAGAGCTCACAGTGGCTCCCACTAGCGCCCTGTGGGTAGATGGGCTGAGGGTGCCTGCCTGTTGGAACTTCGCTTCTGTGGAGGTGCGCTTGCCGGGCGCAGAGTTCTGATGCACTCTGAGGGGTCCTGGCACCGCGCTTGAGCCGCTGGGGTGAATGTGGGCAGTTATCCAGGAAGAGGGAATTCAGAATTTCTACTGAGGGGCCGCGCGCCCTTGTCTGTGCAGAATCACACCATCGGGGGCTCTCAGCAGCTCCCAAGTGCTGCCTTAGGAGTGGAGTGCCCTGTGCATCTGGAAACGCGCAAATCCGCCTGCGGGGTTGGATACTCTCGAATCCGGAGTTCTGCCGCTGGGGAGGGGGAGGTTGCACTTACTGCTGCCCAGTGGTGCACCTTTGGAGGTGGAGGTCCCAGGGTCCGCAGGTCTGCATCTGGGGTAGCAGGATTTTGGCTGGAGTGGCTGGTCGCGGGGCAGTTTTAAGGCCTGTCTGGTTGGTGGTGTTGATAAGTTCCTAAAAAAGGCCGTTCTCCCCTTCAAGATGGCGTGGGCTCCGTGCTGGAGTCCCACCGTCCAGGGAGTGCCCACAGCGGTGGTAGTCTCTCCTTGTCAAGGAGAGCCTGTCTGCCAGCCCCTCCTGCTCCTGCGAGATTTAACTTTCCCTCACTCGCTCACACACACACCATGCACATCCACACACTCTCCTTTCATACCCTCACTCTCTCACTTCCTCTCCCTCACCTCTGTCCTGCCAGCCGCCATCTTTTTCTGGAGTAGAGATATTAATAAAAGGAAATAGAAATAGTTTAAATAATTTGGTATGGCAGAATTTGTATTCCACAATCTTTATTCTTTTTTTTAAAAAAAAAAATTTAATTGATTTTAGAGAGAGGAAGGAAAACAGGGAGAGAGAGGGAGAGAGAGAGACATTGATTTGTTATTCCATTTATTCATGCATAAGCTGGTTGACTCCTGTATGTGCTCTGATGGGGGGGTCAAACCTGAAGCCCTGGAGCATCTGGACAATTCTCCAACCAACTGAGCTACAGGCCAAGGCTCTTTATTTTTATTTATTATTCATGTGAAAATCATTAAAAATAAGAGTCCTTGCCTTTTAGAGATTCATACTGAAGTATCTGTGGATGAAATGGGATGATATCTGGAACTTGTTTCAAAATAACACAGTGGGTAGCCATATATTGATAATTGTTGAAGCTAACAACACATGAAGCTTTGTTATAGACCAGTCTCTAATTTGTATGTGTTCAAACCCATACTAAAAAGTTAAAAAATAATAATAAAGTCGGGATTTATTGCTATTCTCTGCTCCTATATACACATTCTCTGGTGGGGATTGAATGTCCAAATTTTCTTTTCAAACAAGGAAAGCATGAATTTATGTAAACCTGATGCAGAAATCATGTTGCTATGGAAACTCTTCACCACACTAAATGACTGTATTACAAAAACGGCAGCATTTTTTCTCCAGGAGATGATCTGAGTAACAGAGAGAAAAATCCATCCCAAAGACCCCTTCCAGCCACCCCACACCCTAAAAGAGCCTGCATCCCCTGCTGCCATGGGGAACTGGAGGGTGTAGATACCAACAGAGCTTTGAGCCCAGGAGAGGAGGGGATGAGGAGCAGCTGGTAAAGGCCCCTGAAGAAAGCCACATCTAAATTCGGAATTCTGTCGACTGGACTTGACATGAAGTTCTCATAGGCCAGGTGAGGGCCGCTGGTTGAGCAACGAGATCTCTCTAAGGAAGACAGACCATCAATGAACATCTGTTTCTTTCCTTTTATGCCCTTTCCCAACATATGCAACTGATCAATGACAAGAAGCAAAGCCCAACCCCGACTTCCTGCACATGGGACTCTGTTTCCCTGGAGGCCCACTATGTTTTTTTAGAACCAGAAGAAAACCATCATGTGGCCGGGGACCTCTGGGCGTTATTAAGTCCATGCTCCTGCCTTCAGAGAGACTATTTCTCTAAATCATTCCATATGGTGACTTTAGCAGTGATATGAGGTCAGAGGAACCCTAGGCAAGAGGCATGAGTTTCGCTCCACATACAGAACAGGCCTTCTTGACTTTGCTCATTGGAGGGATTAGACATATGTTGCTGGATCATCCTGGGCAAGTCATTTAACCATTGTGTGCTTATTTACTTGCTTAAAAAATGGTTCCCTCAAGGTTGATAAGAGTAAAACAGATAAAATATGAGAAAACACTGTAAATAATGTATGTGTGGTTGCCACTCCTATGAATAGGGGGATAAATTACAAAGGCACTTAAGTCATGGCTTTTCCGCTTTTCCTTCCTCCATTCCCCCCTCCTTCTCTCCTATCCTCCTTCCTTCTCTCCCTTCCTTTCTTCTTCTTAAAAAAAAAAATTCCACAAACCAGCCTGCAATTTTTTTTTTTTTTTAGCATGTTCCCTGGAGGCAGTTTCCTTGAATTTGCAACAATTAGTTTATTTTTAAGTTTCTGGTCATTGTCAGTAAGCACCTACCTAGTAAGTGCATTGCACATTGGTCCTTGGGTTTAATCATCCATCAAGTTCCCTGGTAATGCCTACTATACTAACTCACAGTGCTGTCTCTCTCCTTTAGTCTCCCTCCAGCCAATCAAATGCAACACTTTTTCATGCACACTATTTTCTGTCTCTGAAAATTGCCTACACAGCACAACCTGGAAATCTGGCTACCTGGAATTTTATCTACTCAATCAAGAAGTTGTCTTTATTATGGGAGTAATAAAATGTTTATTTTAACTGAGTCAACACAAAGGGTTGGTTGTTTTGTTTTTTGTTTTTCCTTCTAATGTTTTCTTAACACTTGGTGCTGGCTGCAAGAAGCCCCTTAGCATTCTGCTTGGCATTGGGGATTCAAAACATTTTTAAAGTGACAGAATGTCTGTGCTGGTGTATATGTTAATATATCTCAGTGTTTGGAACAGGCTGTTTTTCACAAGGCTGCTTCTGTTCTCTGTTTTTTATTATTTCAGGTAGAAATAGTGACAAAGGTAAACTCATAATTTAAAGCTTTTATTTTTTTACACTCTTGAAAATAGTAATATCTAATCCTGTCTTTGATTTTCAGAATGATACTTATCAGGCCATTGAATACAGTGTTAATTATAAGTTGAACATGTCTTCATTTACTAGTAGTTACCACAATGTGCAGGTAGGAGGGAGGCACGTTTCTCCTCATGAGCTCCCCAGGGGGTAAAGGCTCCTGAGCAGACAGGGGCTGCAGCATGAAATGCATTGTGAGGGAGAGGAATAGTGTTAGCTGGAGTATCTATTGAGTCCAAAGGGCAATGGGGAGCCACTGAAAGCCCTAGAGCATTGACACAATGAGAGCCCGTTAGGAACCATTTGTCTTGTGGGTTCCTTCTGGTGACTTAAAACAATCAAATCAGATTGTAATGCAATCTACTTGATGGCCGAGCAGTCAAACCACAAATGATCTAGATGGGGCTCAAACCCTCTAACTCTAAAATGTGTCAGGAACCAACATGCTGTGAACATACCCAATGATTTAAAAATAGGAGTGGAACAGTTTCCTTATTTCTAAGAAAAGGGTAACAAGGATTTGTTAAGGAGCGGGCCCCCTGAAATTGAATAATTTTGTGAAGAAAAGCCCTATATCTTAGTAATATTTGCCATCATCTTAAAAAAGATAAAAAGTTGAAATTCATGCAACACTGCAGAATCCTATATGTAGAAACAGGTGAAGTCTTTGCATAAAGGAAGCTTAACCTCCAACTCAGAAAAAGATGCAAGATCCATCAGTCAAGCAGACTATCCACTTACTATCTATAACAATAAAAGCGTAATATGCTAATTAGACCAGACTTCCTTCCAGATGAAGCTGGGGTTGCAAGGGAAGCCCAGGTCCCAAGCGCCAGAGGGAAGCCAGTGCTGGCAGCTGGGGGAAGAAAGGCCTACTCTTGCATGAATTTCATGTATCAGGCCTCTAGTAAAATATAAGCCATTAGTGGCCCGGTGCACAAAATTTGTGCACAGGGTCGGGGGGGTTCCCTCAGCCCAGCCTGCACCATCTCCAATTGGGGACCCCTTGAGGGATGTCCGACCACCAGTTTAGGCCCAATGCCACTGGCTCCTAACTGCTCACCTGCCTGCCTGCCTGATGGCCCCTAACTGCCCTCCCCTGCTGGCCTGATCTCACCCCACCCTCCCCTGCTGGCCTGGTTGCCCCCAACTGCCCTCCCCTGCCAGGCTGATCTCGCCCCCAACTGCTCTCCCCTGCAGACCTGATCTTGCCCACAACTGCCCTCCCCTGCCAGCCTGATCACCCCTAATGACCTCTGCCTCGGCCCCCACCACCATGGCTTTGTCCGGAAGATGGCCAGTCTACCCGGTCTAATTAGCATATTACCCTTTTATTAGTATAGATAGATTATATAGGATAGGATTGCTTAAATTGGGGGGTGGGGAGCCTTTTTCAGCAGGAGGAGATGCTCTTGGCAGACAAAAATACATAATCCCTATATCTGGACTGATAGCCAGCCATATGCACTATACTGCCAAACCGGTCATTAAAAGATTGAACTGCTTTCTTACACCTTACACCAAATAGCTGTTGCCCTTAAAACCCCTCCTCAGCCCCCACCTTAGGTTCTGCCTTCGCAGTTCACCCAGATTAGGTTCTGATTAGTCAGTTTCTATGCCAGTCAGGGTCAAAAGCTCCGCCTCCTAGGCAGCCATTGGCTCCTTGCACTTCATCCAGATTTGGTTCTGATTGGTCTGTTTCTATGCCAGTCAGTGTCTCCGGGCCTAACAGGCCTGATCAAGAGAGGCGGGACTGATCAGCAGCCCCCGTGGAGGCCAGAGAGAAAGAGAGTTGTGGCTGCTGGCCAGGACACCAGCAAAAGAGAGAGGCAAGTGCTGATCAACAGCTTCCATGGAGGCTACGAATCAGACCCTGCTTCTCTCTCCCCAGGCCTCTCTCTGGGCCTGATCCGCAGCCGCCTCCGCAGTCAGTGCTGGATCCGGGCTCCCGCAGCAGAGGCAGTCAGTGCTGGGTCGCCACAGCAACCCAGCACTGACTTCTGATTGGTTGAGCCTCCGGTTGTCGATGTTACCAACCCTCAGTTTTTATATATTAGGATATGTCCCAGGCCCACCAGTTTGGGATTAAAAACAGTGTCCAATTAATAGTCACGATTTCTCAGAAAGCAGTATCACTCACTCAGAAGGAGCTCCAGCCCTCCACTCAGATTCCCAGATTCCTCACACACACTTCCAGGACTTCGGTGTATGGGATGGTTGGGAAAAGTAGGAGCTGTCTCTCTTCTAGAAGGTCAGTTGTTCAATTTTCCTTCTCTTCAATGCCAACTCACAGCAGGCTGTCCTGTGTGGCCTGGAGCGGAAGTTACTGCAGGGCCTGCCTCAGTCCTCCCAGGATTCACTGAGTCTCCATATTAAGTATGCCTCTACCTCACAGCCACTGACGCTGCCTTCCTTTTTCTCTATTTTCCATGAAAATCTTAGTGAAGCACCTCTTAGTTTTTACCCCTCCTACTATTTGCTTTGTTATAAGCAATAATTCTGAAGTCAGACAGACTTGGGATTTGACTCCCAGACACTCTTCTCCAGCTTTGCCAACTAGGGCAAGTCACTGAGCCTCAGTTTTTTTCAGGTATAAAATGGGATGATCATACTACCTATGTAATTAAGATGTCCTCAGGACTAAACTAATGGGTCCATGTCTAGGGCTCATCTTAGTGACTGATCTTCATCAGGCACTTAATAAACATTACCTGTTTCTGTTCACGCTACTGTAGTTGATGTTACTGTTGCTGTGCCGACTACAGTCCCCTTCATGCTGGCATTCAGCCATGAGTCCATGGGGTGAAGGCGAGAGGACAACCTGTGTGATCCCCACTACACTATTGTGAGAAAACGCAGTCCCATAAAGCAGCCAACACAATGCCTGGCACAGGACACCTACTCAATAATGCTGATTTCCCCTGTTGAAATGGCCCTTCCCTCTTTAAATACATCTGTTACCTGTGGTCTGAAAGGCACAGTTGATTTTATGTTTTTCCCTTAGGTTTTTCTTTTTACTGTTTTTAAGCATTAAAAATATCTTTGTGTTGTTGTCTTTAAGGTTCGTGTCCCCTGCAGCGCCTAGCTTGAATAATTGTTTCCCTTTTCCATCTCTTTGAAAACTGCCCCCATCCCTGGAAACTGCCCTGCTTAGCACTTCGAGCTCCACTTTCCATCTCCACCTTCCATCTCCACCCTGTCACAGGAAGTGTGGGAAGTCTCAGCTCCCCAGCATCTACACTGACCTCCCCGCCCCCCCGCCCCCCCAGATTCTGTGTGCTCAGCACAGCAAGCCTCAGCCCATCAAGAGTCTTCATTACAGTGAAGGGAGTCCTCAGACTATTTTATTTTATTTTATTTTATTTTAATTTTAATAAATCTTTATTCAGATTATTACAATTGTTTCTCCTTTTTCCCCCCATAGCTCCCCTCCACCCAGTTCCCACCCCACCTTCTGCTCTTACCTCCCCCCCACTGTCCTCATCCATAGGTGTATGATTTTTGTCCAGTCTCTTCATGAACCCCCCATACCCCTTTTCCCCTGAGAATTATCAGTCCACTCCCTTTCTATGCCCCTGATTCTATTATATTCACCAGATTATTCTGTTCCTCAGGTTTTTAATTCACTTGATTTTTAGGTTCACTTGTTGAGAGATATGTATTTGTTGTTCATAATTTTTATCTTTACTTTTTCCTTCTTCCTCTTCTTTAAGAATACCTTTCAGCATTTCATATAATACTGGTTTGGTGGTGATGAACTCCTTCAGCTTTTTCTTATCTGTGAAGCTCTTTATCTGACATTCCATTCTGAATGATAGCTTTGCTGGGTAGAGTAATCTTGGTTGTAGGTTCTTGCTATTCATCACATTGAAAATTTCTTGCCACTCCCGTCTGGCCTGCATAGTTTCCGTTGAGAAATCAGCTGACAGTCGTATGGGTGCTCCCTTGTAGGTAACTAACTGTTTTTTTCTTGCTGCTTTTAATATTCTCTCTTTGTCTTTTGCTCTTGGCATTTTAATTATGATGTGTCTTGGTGTGGTCCTATTTGGATTCCTTTTGTTTGGGGTTCTGTGTGCTTCCTGGACTTGTAAGTCTATTTCTTTCACCAGGTGGGGGAAGTTTTCGGTCATTATTTCTTCAAATAGGTTTTCAGTATCTTGCTCTCTCTCTTCTTCTGGCACCCCCATAATTCTGATGTTGGTACGCTTGAAGTTGTCCCAGAGTCTTCTTACATTATCTTCAACTTTTTGGATTTTTTTTTTTTTTGCTTTTTGCTTTTTCGGTTGAGTGTTTTTTGCTTCTTTGTAATTCAATTCTTTGACTTGATTTTTGTGTTCCTCTTGTCTGTTTTTGGGTCTCTGAATAATATTTTTTATTTCAGTCAGTGTATGTTTAATTTCTAGTTGGTCCTTTTTCATATCTTCGAGGGTCTCGTTATATTTATCAGCCTTTTCTAGGATATTCTTAAAAAGCCTTATAACCGTGGTTTTGAATTCTATATCCAGTCGTTTGTTTTCCTCCATTTCTTTCGTTTGTGATCTGATTCTTTGACGCCGCATTTTCACTGCTTCCCTGAGTTGGTAAGGTAGATTTGTGTGCTAGGTTTCCAATATGGCCCAGTGGGTCTGCCTCCCCAGTTAACCTGAGGTGGACACTCTTGGTGCACCCCTTTGTGGACTGTGCGTACAGCCTTGTTGTAGTTAAGTCTTGATTGTTGTTGGTATCACTGGGAAGAATTGACCTCCAGGCCAGTTGGCTGTGAGGATCAGCTGTGTCTATGCTGGGAGAAGTTCGGTGCTGGAGACAGCCTTATAGGATTAGACTTGCCAAATTGCAATAGCCTCTGTGCTCTGCTTGGATGGGGTGGAGTCTCAGTCTTGGCTTTCCGTCAGCCTTGCCCTTGCGCGCACGTGCGCGCCTTCAGACCTCTGCCTTCCCGGCTCCCGAGTCACAGCCCAAGAGTCCAGACTCCCCCCACAAGAGCGTGGGTCCCCAGGGGCTCGCCTGGAACCGGGGTTGAGTGCAGTCAGAACTGGGGCCCAGTGCAGTCAGGAGCCTCCAACTCCCTTCCACTAGGGAAAGCCTGTGGCAACCTCTGCAGCCTTTGTGCGCACTGGCACGCGCACACTTTCAGTCCTCCGCCTTCCCCGGCTCCCGAGTCTCCGCCCGAGAGTCCAGATTCCCCCCACAAGAGCGTGGGTCCCCAGGGGCTCGCCCGGAACTGGGGTTCAGTGCAGTCAGAACTGGGGTTCAGTGCGGTCGGGGGCTTCCTTCCCCCTTCCGCCAGAGAAAGTCAGCCAGGCTCTCAGCCGCCCTTCCTCTCTGCGCACACAAAGACCCTTTGCCGTACCTTCAATTCTCTGTGAGCTTTTCTCTTTCCTTCTAGTTGTAGAATTTTCACTCAGCCAGCTTTCCTGTGGTTCTGGATGGTGTCTGTTCTGTCTTTTAGTTGTAGTTTTGAAATTGTTGTGCGAGGCAGCAGTTTAGGTGCTTACCTATGCCGCCATCTTGTTTTCCTCTCCAGACTATTTTAAATGTTTCCAAAAGTCTAACAACTACCATACATGGACCTGACTAAAATGGCATGAGCCATGGCATTTGGCTAGAAGTCCATCAGCTTGTCCCTCCTGCTGATCAGGTGTCCTGAACTTAAAAGTAAAAAACTAGTTAATGACTACTTCTTTTTTCCACAATGGAGGGTATTAATAAGAGTTCTTGGTGGTAAAAGGCCGGGTGCCTCTGCTTTAGTCAATTCCATTTTACAAGGCAGATTTTCATGAAAATTCAACCAATGCAGACAAGACAGTTTATTCAAGAATGTGCAGGTACTATTAGCCTTTAAGGGACAATACCTGGTTTTCCTAAAGCCCAAAAGTCTGGTTTATTTTAGTCTGGAGGCATCTAGACAAATGCCTAAGATGGTGGAAGGGAGAAATACACTGTTGTTTTCCAAAAGCAGCATACTCCAAACCCTTTTAGAGTTTTGACTGCCTTGTGGGTGGAGGACAGAGACACCTGAAGGAACATTCCTGAGCCCTTTTTTCACTGCCCTTCCAGCCCAGTTTTCACTCCCGCCTCACTCTTGTCAGCCATTCTAACTGTGCTTCACTCTCCTGCCCCAGAGTGAGTCCTGTGGCAACAAACTCCTTATTCCCCCTAAACCATAAAGTAGGGGGTAGGATGAGCTCTTCTGATTATACAGGAACCTTCTTTTAAATAAACTTTCATTATATTTTTACATGCTTTCTTTAATGACTCTGACCACATTGTTTGATGAACCTTAGGAGTTGATGCCACTGTAAAACCACAGAAGAGGTGGGTAGCCCAAAGGGACTATTTCACAGTTTGGGCAAAGCCATAACTATTTCCAATTTTGTGATCTTAGGCCTCATTAGCACTCATTCTTACAATACTTTATTCTTTTCTGGATTGATTATATTAATAAGTAAACCATGTATAGGGGAAATCTCTCCTAAAAGAGGAGTTCACTCAGCCTTAAAAGTGTATAGGATTTTTTTAAGTGTCTGCTTGGCAAACACTTTTCCATCTACTAGTGTCATGGTAGCATTAATAGACAATAGCGTTTTATTATGAATCACAAAATTTGGCAATTTCAACAATGAAGTTCTGTGATCATACCAAGTGTTTTTTAGAAATATTAAACCTCTGCTGAGTATGCTCACAAACCACCTTAAGATTCCATTTCAGCTCTTGTTAGTAATATCAAATATTATGGGTGGGTTGGTTATTTTAAATGTATTAAATGTACATTGATTTTGTATTGTTAGAAATAATGTTGAGGGACATTCTGTAGTCACTGCTCCAGTTCCTGATCCACATGCTGTTGATCATGGAAAATTTATTTAGCATTTTTATGTATTATCTTGCTTGCCTGATAGACACTTGCTATTTTTTGCTTCCCACCAACGTTGGAAATATTTAATATGAGCAAGGTCCAGTCTGGGAATAAACACTCAGCACCAACTCCAGGGCAGCACCAAGCCTGGGTAGAGCAGGGCAGTGTCCCAAGTGCAGGCTTATGAGGTGACTGCATCGCTTCCAAGCTTTTTCTCTCTCAAGATCACTGGTTCTGCTATTTCCAGGGATAGTAATCTTGTGTCTAAGTTATAAACATGAATTAAGGTTTTTAAGACAACTTTAATCCACTTTTGGCTGGATCCTGAAGCACTGACTGCAAGGTTCCCTGGGACCTGCAGCAAGGGATCTGGGTACCTATAACTCTTTGGTTTGTTCATAAAATACATTTCAGGGTAGGTTTAATAAATATGATAAAACAATCACAGCTATCATCTTTGTGGGTACCGGAAATCTGCTTTGTATGGATATGAAAAAAATGAAATCATATGAAAAATTAGGTGAGTTTGCAAAACCTTAAATAGTCAACTATATAGCACAGAAAATACTTGTGAAGGAGAACCAGAGGGTGCACTGAGATGAAGAAGAGAGAAGCATTTTCTGGGCAAGAGAACAGTACATGCAAAGGCATAGAGGCAGAGTGTATTGGAGAGCAGGCTAGTCTGACAGAAGCAGAGCATTGTGGGAGTGGATGGGAAGCTGGGCCTAGCTGGGCCTAGCCCTTAAATTTTAGGGCTTTGTCACAATTAAAGCACTGAACAGACACTGAAAAGGGGGTTGGGTTATCTCCAGAAAGAGATTTTATATACAAAATTTTTTAAAATGTAGTTGCCATTGTCCATAGTCTGTGTTATAACCTGCTTTTTTTTCACTTGGCTGTATATCATAAACATTTTCTGCTTTTTTATTTATTGATTTTAGAGAGAGACAGGAAGGGGGGGAAAGAAACACTGATTTGTTATTCTACTTATTTATGTATTCATTGGTTGATTCTTGTATGTGCCCTGACCAGGGATCAAACCCACAACCTTGGTGTATCAGGACGATGCTCTAACCAATTGAGCTACCCTGCCAGGGCTCATAAACATTTTTAGTGTTCTTCTTAAGAGCCATTTTTAATAGCCAGTCATTAAATCATATCCTTGTAATCAGATATTTAGACTTCTTTCAACTGTTTTATTATAAATTAGAGTAGCGCTGAGTAACTTGTACATAAAACTTTCCCTCCTATTTGAAAGTAATTCTGGCCCTGACCAGTGTTTCTCAGTGAATAGAGCATTGGCCCATGCACCAAAGGGTTGCAGGTTTGATCCCTGGCCCTGGTTGGGCATGTGCAGGAGGCAACTAATTGATGTGTCTCTCTCACATCTCTCTCTCTCTCTCTCTCTCTCTCTCTCTCTCTCTCTCTCTCTCTCTAAAAATCAGTGGAAAAAATATCATCAGGTAAGGATGGCAAAACAAGTAATTCTATGTCAAGATATGTTCCTAGATGTCACACCAGCAATATGTGGTAAATTAATTTCCTTGCTAAAATGACTATTTGATGGGTGAAAAATCATTATCTTCTAGTTTCAGTTTATAAAATTTAATAGGTCTCCATATTTTTTAACAAGTATTCTTAGGACAATAGGTAAAGTCATAAAGTAATTTAGTGAACAGATAAAGAAAACATTAATTTGGTGTTTTACACCCCAGTAAACCTGTGGAATGTGCAGACCAGCAAGACAATTTTAGAGTACGCTTAAGTTCTTTTATGAAGCTGTAGTATTTTTTTAAGTTTTCATCATTCATTTATTTTTTTAATATAATTTTATTGATTTCAGAGAGGAAGGGAAAGGGAGAAATAGAAACATCAATGATTAGAGAGAATCATTGATTGGCTGCCTCCTGCAAGCCCCCCATTGGGGATCAAGCCCACAACCCGGGCATGTGCCCTTGACCGGAATCAAACCCGGGACCTTTCAGTCCGCAGGCCAAAGCTCTATCCACTGAGTCAAACTGGCTAGAGCTGAAGCTATAGTATTATTTAAAAATTAGCCCAGGAAGTGTCTGAAACGATCTCATTGGAGGAGGCTCTATGCAGAGTTGCAGTGGTTTCAAAATAGTGTTTTCACTGAGCCCCCCACACAAGAAAGCTGTTTGCCAGCCTCTCAGGACTAACTCCCAACTCGGTTTACAACAGTATTCATGAGAAGCTCAGAGCAAGAGAGCTGTCGGATTCCACTTCGAAGGCCAAATTCGAAGAAGAAAAACTCTCGCCTTCTAGCTGCCTCCAGGATAGGAAGGACGCCACTCTTAAAAGATTTGTTTGAAATTTACGTAAAATCAGACTGGTTCTCAGTGAAATAATCACCACCACTGAACCAAAGCCATGACTCAGATGGCCAGATGCCTAAGGTCTGGCTGACTCTACCAAACAGAAAGTCAAACCTTGTTGATGGAGAAAGGTTCTGGAGGTGAGCAGAGCACCCTCTTCCTGAGGTTGTTTCCCAGAGCTGAGGTGACACATTCCAAAGGCCAGCCCTGGAGCGCCAGCATTGCAAGCCCAGCAGACCAGTGCAGAGCTGGCCCTCACAGGCACCCCCAGTAAAAAGCAGGACATGGTTTCTCAGGAACCGGGCACTCTGTGCTAAGGCCACTGACTGAATCATGGACAGGGAAAGCCTTCAGAGTCCACAACTGCCATTGCATAAAGTACCCAAGGCCATGATATTAACCCAGATTATGGAGAAATGTGTGGGGGCTCTTCTCCATTGCCACAGCACTCCTGCAGGTGGTGTAGTCCAGAGACTGCACTCTCTGCTATCAATGCATTTCCCCTGCAGTCATAAGTTCAATGCCCATTTAATACCCTTCTAAATGCCAATCCTTTGAAACTGGTTTTAGAAAAGGCTGTCAGAATTCTATATGATACTCCAAACTAAAATACTGAGGATAATTACTCATTTTAGCCCAGTCAGCATAAAGCCAACAAGATTAAGAATTAGCCTCATATAGCCTCTTTGACCATAATAGTTTGTTCTTATCTTGGAGTCTCTGAGGAACTATTTTGGGTGACCTCCATATGCATCAGATTGCAGGAGAGAAAGCATTTTGCCAAACCCCTCCATGTGGAAAGCCATTGTGTCTAGACTGACCCTCCTTGATTTAATTATTGTCTTTGGTAAACTCAACAAGTAGGGCAGTAAGCAAAGGACCTGAGGGGATACAAAAAAAAGCCACTCTGGTGTATTTTCTGCCTCAGAAAATAGGGACTGTTCATTTGGGGGACTTCCTGTTCTCTTCCATACTCTTGAAACTGGATACCACTCTGGTGAGGGAAAAATATGGAGAGCTTGAGTAGCACAAAAAGAAGGATAATTAACCAGGCCATTATTTGGCATACAGCCATAGCTTCCTTGGCAACATGGATCCTTCAGCTGTCAGCAATCAAACTACAGGCAACTTTCAATTATCAACACTATTGGAGGGGGCAGTGATGTGAGTAATCCAAAACAGCAGATAACCCCTCCAAATTATTAATTTATCTTTTGAATGGTTTTCACATGTACACACACACACAAACATACAAGATTCTTTCCTTCCTCGTTAAGTTTTTCTTAGGCCAAAAATAAAATTGATG
This sequence comes from Plecotus auritus, assembly GCF_963455305.1. Taxonomy (NCBI): domain Eukaryota; kingdom Metazoa; phylum Chordata; class Mammalia; order Chiroptera; family Vespertilionidae; genus Plecotus; species Plecotus auritus. The sequence goes on from NC_137770.1 coordinate 143,404,239, forward strand.
TGCACTCCTTGGGCATACACAATTGATAAGAAAGTTGACTGAAGGAAGCCAGTTTCCAGATTAAACATTTCCTGTGGATCACCCTCTCATGGATAATCAAGGATTTAATATATTGATTTCATAAACGCATAGCACTGGAAGGAAGCTTGAATAGCAGTGGCACTTGCCTGAAACCCTGTGGCCAGCTAAATGATCATGGGTTGTCTTTATTTTATTCACAAGACTTTTCCTTCCATTGACTGATCCTTTAACCAGTTGTGCCCAATGGGAAAAGTCATAAGAATTTCTCATGGACTGCATAGCATGATGCTAAGATGCCCCAGACCAAAGATCTCAACTATGGAAGCTCATTAGAATTGCCCAAGAAACATTTTTAAAAAATCCTTAACAATTAAATTAGCATCTGGAATTGGGGCTAGAGGGTGGAGTGGAGGATACTGCAGGTGAGACCCAGGCACCAGAGTTTAAAAAACTCTCCAGGTGAAACCAAAATGCAGTCAAGGTTGAGAATCACTGCCCAGAGTCAGAATCCTGACTTTTTCCCCTACTAGCTACATAACCATGGCCAAATCTCCTTACCTCTCTGTGCCTCGATTTTATCCCCTATAAAAGGGAATGGTGATGATCTATCTATCTATATAAAATCCCAGTTACTAGAACGGCAGAACGACTGGTGGCTATGACGTGTACTGTGGCAGCCAACCAGCCTGATCCAGGCCCCAATTACTACCCGCCCCCCAGCCAGCCCAGCCCCCAGTAGGCCCCCAACACCCTGATCGAGGGCAGCACCGGCTGGCCAACCGCCCGTGGCCCCTTCCCCCTGCCGGCCACACCCCTGATTGTCCCCCCCCCACCCTGACTAGATGTGGGGCCAGCCAGCCAACCACTCACAGCCCCTCACCCCCGCCGACCTGGCCCATTAGGCTCCCATCAGGTGGGCCAGCTGGACCCCACCTGTGCACAAATTCATGCACCGGGCCTCTAGTATATAATAAAAGCCTAATATGCAAATCAACCGAACGATGGAATGACTGGCAGAACAACCGGTCACTATGATGTGCACTGACCATCAGGGGGCAGATGCTCAACACAGAGCTGCCCCCAGCCTGCAGGCCCTGACCGGTGGTTGGGGGTGGGGAGGGTGAGTGGGCGGCACCAGGCCAGCCAAGGTGGGTGCCAGTCAGGGCCCCCTGATCGCCCCATTAGTTGCCCCTGCAGATCAGCCCTGATAGCCAGCCAGGCCTAGGGACCCTATCCGTGCACAAATTTCGTGCACCAGGCCTCTAGTAGTTTAATAGTTGCCTTGCTAAGTTGTTGACAGGATTAAATGGTTGAATATACAGAAAACACTAACAAAGGTTCTGTTTTGGGAGGTGGGGCCTTTGGAATGTAACCTATTAGGTCATGAGGCTGGAGCCCTCATGTATGGGATTAGTGCTCTTACAAGAAAAGAGCTTGCTTTCCCTCTCTCTCCTCTCTGCCATGAGAGGATACAATGAAAAGTCAGCCATCGGCAAACCAGGACACAAGCTTTCACCAGACACCGGATCTGTCAATACCTTGATCTTGGATTTCTCAGCCTCCAGAATGTGAAATATAATTTTTGTTGTTTAAGCCACCAACTATGGCATTCTGTCATGGCAGCCTGAATGGACTAAAACACATTATATAAACATTACCTGTTATTATTGTTGTTGTTGTTGTTGTTACTACCACTACCACTGCTACTATTATGATTATGAGACCTTACATATTATTGTTACTACCATTGTGACTACTACTATTACTATTATATGAGACCTTACAGAAGAAGGAACATGCTGAGGGTACTTCTGGAAACATTGGTCTAAACAGGGACATCTTTTGAAAAGTTGACTTGTGACCTTGAAATTTAAGTTGACTTGTCTACTCAACAAAATATTCAAGGATTGGGATTTCATTGTAGGTACTGAGAAGAGATATATCAACTCCTGAAAACAGGTTCACCATTCAAGTTGGTGGAAAAAGAGGAGCTCTTTCGTGGGTTGTATTTTAGGGCTATTACCATAGTATTTGGCCATTGTTCACTTAGCGTTTACCATACTGATTTTAATTATGTGACAGTATACTGTCAGAGTCTGAATTTAAGGCATTAATAATCCTATATTACATTATACTCACAGCTCCCTTTGAGCAGCTGAGATGTACCTCACATTGAGATGAATGTCAAAATACATTTTGTTTCTCTAGGCCCAGAGTGGTAGTGATATCAGTCTACTTGTGTTTTTAAGAAGATTTTATATTATAATTTCACTCTGATGACAAAAATATTTTGCTTTCCCATGTTGGATTTTATTAGCAAACTGTTGGGTTAGAAATTATTAGAAATTGGCTTATTTACTGTCCTTAAAGTGACTATCAGTTTTGTTCTAAGGAAGCAGACATAATGTGCTAGTAAAAGCAGTTTCAGGCTATATGAAACTCACATGCTTCTCATGAAATGCTCCTTACAAAAATCTTAGCAAATAAGGTTCTTTCTAAATAGAACACTACTATTTTATAGAAAAAAATTTTAGACTAAACATTTCTAATAACATATAAAGCATTATGATGTTTGTATATTATAAATACTACAAGATTTCTCTACCTGTCCTGAAGCAAGACTAAATAGTGAAGCCTACACTACATCAATCTTTCTGGTTGATTTGTCTTTTTCCAAATTTAACTCTCAATTTTTCTCAGCCTTGACCCTTGTCTTTGGCATCATTCATTTTCCCACCTTTTCTTTATATAATTTTATGCCTACAGACATGTTCTCAAACATTTTTCTTAAGTGGTTATTGGGTAACCATACATGGTTCACTCCAAAGGTGAGCTTGAAAAATGTGGGCAAAAGACCTTCAGCTCTTGACCAAAAGAAGTTACAGCTGTATGACACTGACACTCGAATAATTGCCCGAGATTATCTAACAATTATTAAACATCCACCAGGATTAGGAAGCCATGAAGGTCCCAAACACTAAGGAAAAACTGCTCTTGAGGGGCTCATAATCTTGAGAAAATAATTAAACAGGGCACAAGGGGAAAAGAGTATAAACCAGGGTAACCAACAGTTGACCTGCTCTACCCCTTACAAGCTGTGTGACTTTGGGCAAGTTTATTTGCTTCTCTGAGCCTTACACTCCCCATCTGTAAGTGGAAATAGTAAAACTTTTCTTGACTGTATATTGGGAGGATTAAATAAACAATACTTGAGAAGCACTTACTTAAGCATGTTAGCTGGCATAGTACACATTCAATAGTTCTTACCCTCTGCCCCTACTTCCCATTTTTACAGCAACAATCACATACACCTTTAAAAAAAAAACCTCAAAACATGCATTTAAAACTGAGAAATATTTTAATTAAATAACTATTTTAATTAAATTTACATGTAACACTGCTATATTAATTAAACCCACACATTTAGCAACCTCAGTTCCAAGGACTAACTGACTCGGTGTCCATAAGTCACATGGTAAGAGTTCAGGGGTAGGGGAGTGCAGGTTAATGACCCCTCATCCTCAGATTATGTTGAGCAAGTCTGACAAAAAGTAAATACAAGTTTTGATACATAATCTTTAAGTTTTAGAATATATTTACCATAAAAAAATCAAAGGCAGTGTCAAGTTGAAAATACAGATTAATAAAATGTTTTAAGTAACCAATATTGTGCAAAATGATTCAATGAAGTTTTTATTTTTTCAAAAGCACTACCTGTGTGAGAATCACCACACCTTGTTTATCCACACCGATAAGCACCATTGAAAACTCACTGTTTAACTTATAGAACTTTGGACTCTGTGAAGTGAACAAACTTCAAAATCTACTTATTAATGTTGTTGGTGATTGAGCTTAGAAACCATTTTTCCAAATTTGCTTTGCACCTAAGAACTGTCTGTAACTGGTAATATTAAAATACTATAGCTTACTAGTTGACAAATTAAACTAGATATCACTATAGATTATCTCTTTGAAAAAAACAGATGTGTTCCTAAAAATAGTCTAAGAAAGTTAATTTTTAAATATAGAATCTATTTTCTAATTGGTTTTATTTATTTTATTTTTTATTTACTTTTTAATCATCACCCAGGATATGTTTCTACTGATTTTTGAGAGAGTGAGGAAAAGAGAAACATTGATGTGAGAGAGAAACAATGATTGGCTGCCTAAGAGGCACTAGGACTGGAAATCGAACCCACAACCCAGGTACGTGCTGGTGACCTTTTGGTGTATGGGAGGACACTCCAACCAAGTGACCACATCAGTCAGGGTGGCTTTACTTTTTTTAAAAATAAAGATGTTCCTTTGGAAAAAAATCTAGCACAAATACATAATAAAACCATACATATGCATACAATAAGCTTTTTCACATTGTGCTGAGCTGTAATTGTTTTGTTATTTAAAGTTACTGTACCACAAAATCTGAATGCAAATTAAAGAATTTAAAAAAATTTTTTTAAACAATGCAACAAAAATTTCAAGTACACAGCAGAGCATTTGAGATCTTGCTCCCAAGCATATAGCATCAATTGGGCTCAAATAAACTCTTATAAAAATTCTCTATAGGTTTAGACATTCTTACATTGACATTTACTAGGTATAGTCAGCAGGATTCTGAGGTAGCTCACCCAAGACCACCCAGATCAGAGGTAGGTGTAAGCATGGGCCCATGGTGCCCCACCAGCTCCCTGCTTTACATTGGGTGAACTTGGGTAAGTTTCTCTTGGAATTTTGGGCCTCCTTTCTTTTTCTTTTATTAGAAAATCCTCGAGGTGGATAAGGGTTAAGAAAACCCAGGAGAAGAAAAAACAGTTGCTGCTTTTAATTTTAAGTTTTAAAAAAATTTATCTCTGTTGTTGAAGGTATCACAGATGTCTCCTTTTTCCCCCCACTGACTCCTCCCCCTGCCCTCAGGCCTTCATTGAACTATTGTCTGAGTCCATGGGTTATGTATATATGCATATAAATTCTTTGGTTAATCTCTTCCCACCCCCACCTTTGCCTTCCCTCTGAAATTCATCAGTTTGTTTCATACTTCTATGTCTCTGGATCTATTTTGTTCATCAGTTTATTTTGTTCACTAGATTACACATGAGATTATGTGATACTTGATTGGCTTATTTCACTTAGCGTAATACTCTCCAGGCTGTTTACTGAGAGTCTGAGCAAACTCTTTGGTGGTCAAAAGAAAAACTGAACTTTCTTTAGTCTGAAAGAGAAAGGACACTTGTTTTCCCAACTGGAATAAACAAAGGGGTAATGACAATTGTTCAGATTCCCAAATCCAGAGTGGTGGAGATGGGTGCCACAAGGTGTCCAGTGCGATTGTGAAGCAGCTCACGGAAACGCCTGAGAGAAGGGCAGGGTGCCTTGAAATGAGTTCATCCAAAGAGGGGCTGTGCACTGGAAAGAGCTTGGCTCCAGCAGTGTCTAACAAGCTCTTGCTGGTCTTTACTCAGGTATTGTTAGGTGACTAAGAAACTTAGTGGGTTGCCTGAGGAAGAATTTTCTTCCAAGGCACAAATCAGCACAGAATTTTGGCCCTTCTGAAAGGTGAATGTAAAGGCTGGTTTTCCTTAGAAGTTTGTTCAGACTCTACAAATCTCAATATTAACACAGAAAATCATGACTCTGAGGCCAACAAGCCCCACCAACAGTTTCCTATTAATACTAAGATAGCCAAAATTAGGATCCTATGATACTTCTTTTTTTTATTTTTAACAAATTTTAATTCAGATTATTACAATTGTTTCTCCTTTTCCCCCCCATAGCTCCCCTCCACCCGGTTCCCACCCCACCTTCTCCCCTTACCTCCCTCCCACTGTCCTCATCCATAGGTGTATGATTTTTGTCCAGTCTCTTCCTGAACCCCCCCCCCATACCCATTTTCCCCTGAGAATTATCAGTCCACTCCCTTTCTATGCCCCTGATTCTATTATATTCACCAGATTATTCTGTTCATCAGGTTTTTAATTCACTTGATTTTTAGGTTCACTTGTTGATAGATATTTATTTGTTGTTCATAATTTTTATCTTTACTTTTTTCTTCTTCCTCTTCTTAAAGAATACCTTTCAGCATTTCATATAATACTGGTTTGGTGGTGATGAACTCCTTCAGCTTTTTCTTGTCTGTGAAGCTCTTTATCTGACCTTCAATTCTGAATGATAGCTTTGCTGGGTAGAGTAATCTTGGTTGTAGGTTCTTGTTATTCATCACTTTGAATATTTCTTGCCACTCCTGTCTGGCCTGCATAGTTTCTGTTGAGAAATCAGCTGACAATCGTATGGGTGCTCCCTTGTAGGTAATTAACTGTTTTTCTCTTGCTGCTTTTAATATTCTCTCTTTGTTTTTTGCTCTTGGCATTTTAAATATGATGTATCTTGGTGTGGTCCTCTTTGGGTTCCTTTTGTTTGGGGTTCTGTGCACTTCCTGGACTTGTAAGTCTATTTCTTTCACCAGGTGGAGGAAGTTTTCAGTCATTATTTCTTCAAATAGGTTTTCAGTATCTTGCTCTCTCTCTTCTTCTGGCACCCTCATAATTCTGATGTTGGTATGCTTGAAGTTGTCCCAGAGGCTTCTTACACTATCTTCAACTTTTTGGATTTTTTTTTCTTTTTGCTTTGTCGGTTGAGTGTTTTTTGCTTCTTTGTATCTCAATTCTTTGACTTGATTCTTGTGTTCCTCTAGTCTGTTGTTGGGTCTCTATAATATTTTTTATCTCAGTCAGTGTATGTTTAATTTGTAGTTGGTCCTTTTTCATATCTTCAAGGGTCTCGTTATATTTATCAGCCTTTTCTAGGATACTCTTGAAAAGCCTTATCACCGTGGTTTTTAATTCTATATCCAGTCGTTTGTTTTCCTCCATTTCTTTTGTTTGTGATCTGTTTCTTTGTCGTCGCATTTTCACTGCTTCCCTGAGTTGGTAGGGTAGGTTTGTGTGCTAGGTTTCCTATATGGCCCAGTGGGTCGGCCTCCCCAGTTAACCTGAGGTGGATACTCTTGGTGCACTCCTTTGTGGACTGTGTGTACAGCCTTGTTGTAGTTAAGTCTTGATTGTTGTTGGTATCACTGAGAGGAATTGACGTCCAGGCCAGTTGGCTGTGAGGATCAGCTGTGTCTACGCTGGGAGAAGTTCGGTGCTGGAGACAGCCTTATAGGATTAGACTTGCCAAATTGCAAAAGCCTCTGTGCTCAGCTTGGATGGGGTGGAGTCTCAGGGCGGAGCAGACAGTCTTGGCTTTCCGTCAGCCTTGCCCTTGCGCGTGCGCCTCCAGACCTCTGCCTTCCCCGGCTCCCGAGTCTCTGCCCGAGAGTCCAGATTCCCCCCACAAGAGCGTGGGTCCCTAGGGGCTTGCCTGGAACTGGGGTTCAGTGCAGTCAGAACTGGGGTTCAGTTCAGTCAGGAGCTTCCGACTCCCTTCTGCTAGGGAAAGCCTGTGGCAACCTCTACAGTCTTTGTGCACACTGGTGCGTGTGCCTCCAGACCCCTGCCCACCGGGGCTTCCCTGGGTCTCCCCCAGGTCTCCGAGTCTCCGGGTGCCTTTCTCTCTACCTGACAGTCCAGACTCCCCCTGTATGAGCCTGGGTCCATGGGGTTTCACCTGGAACTGGGGTTCAGTGCAGTCAGAACTGGGGTTCAGTGCAGTCGGGTCCTTCCTTCCCCCTCCCGCCAAAGAAAGTCAGCCAGGCTCTCAGCCGCCCTTCCTCTCTGCGCACACAAAGACCCTTTGCCGTACCTCCAATTCTCTGTGAGCTTTTCTCTTTCCTTCTAGTTGTAGAATTTCCACTCAGCCAGCTTTCCTGTGGTTCTGGATGGTGTCCGTTCTGTCTTTTAGTTGTAGTTTTGAAATTGTTGTGCGAGGCAGCAGTTTAGGTGCTTACCTATGCCGCCATCTTGGTTTCTTCTTCGATACTTCTAAATTAATCTTTTGTGCACACAATTAGAAAAAGCTGGGTACAAAATTAGGCAGAATGAAAGGGGGGGATGGTTTTAGAGACTATCTCAGAACTTAAAATAGGCTTTTCCCCCTAAGCTAAAGTGAACTATGTAAAGAATTTACAAAGAGAGATAGGGAGTATTTAGATAAATGGATCAGCCTATGATGTTGTTTAGGTATCAACCCAATTCTTTGAGGTATTAAAAATGGCTGTCCTTCTGGACAGCTTCCCAGTGGAGTTTTACCAGACATTCAAAGAAGAACTAATATCTATTCTCCTCAAACTATTCAAGAAAGAATTCAAGAGGAAGGAAGACTTCCAAGCTCTTTTTTATGATGCCAGCATTATCCTAATTCCAAAACCAGATAAAGACAATGACAAAAAACAAAAATTACAGGCCTGATGAATATAGATGCCCAAATCCTCAACAAAATATTAGTAAATCAGATCCAGCAATATAAAAAAAAAAATTATTCACCATAACCAAGTGGGTTTTATCCTGGGATGCAAGGATGGTACAATAATCACCTCAATAAATGATACATCACATAAACAAAATAAAAGATAAAAAATCATGTGATCATTATCAATACAGAAAAAGCTTGTGTGTGTGTGTGTGTGTGTGTGTGTGTGTGTGTGATTACGAATTTATTCGATCATCTGCACACCAGGTGGCTGAGCCTAGATGGCTCCAGCACCCCATGACTGGAGTCAGCAGCTTTTAAAGTACTTCTGGCGGGCTTTTTCTGGGTGGAGACTTCTTATGCATACCCGGAGGGGAGATAATGGAATGTGGTCACCACAAGTGAAATGTGGTCTCAGCAAAGGGGATGTTCATAGTGAAATGACCTGATAAGCCAGTTCCTGGGGGAAGGGTATCAATTCAATTATTTGATCAGACCTAACATCACCCTCTGTACCCATCTATATGAACTACCAGGCCCTTATGTCCGTCCAGGTTACCTTAGAGCAAACTGCAGTCTGCACTGGTGTGTACCAATGTCAACACATGTTGCATGTTGCGGGGGTGGGGGGGAAACCAATATATAATGAGTTCTACATGCAGCCTCCAGTCCTCTGTGGTCCCCCTTAACCGGGTGCCTCAGCCTGTTCCTCAGTTTAGGAGATCAAAGTCCTCCTTTCCAGGAGAGTCTAAAAAGTCCTGGAGGCATACTGGTCTAGGGGAACTGCCTTTCTTCAGCAGCTTCTGGAATTGCTATCTTACTGGTAATTGCCTCCAGAAGGCCAGCAGCACATCATTGTGCTGCTGAAATATTTTCTCTTTCTTTTTTCTTTATTGATGAAGGTATTACATATGTGTCCTTATCCCTTTATTGCGCCCCCCCCCCATCCCAAACCCTTTCATGTCCTCACCGCCCTGGTGTCTGTGACCATTAGCTATGCTTATATGCATGCATACAAGTCCTTTGGTTGATCTCTCCCCCTTACCCCCACCCTCCCCTACCTACCCTCTGAGGTTTGAGGATCTGATCGATGCTTCTCTGTCTCTGGATCTGTTTTTGTTAATCAGTTTATGTTGTTCATTATAATCCACAAATGAGATCATGTGATATTTATCTTTCTCTGACTGACTTATTTCTCTTAGCATAATGCTCTCCAGCTTCATCCATGCTGTTGCAAATGGTAGGAATTCCTTCCTTTTTACAGCAGTGTAGTATTCCATTGTGTAGATGCACAACAGTTTTTTAATCCACTCATCTGCTGATGGGCACTTAGGCTATTTCCAAACCTTAGCTATGGTAAATTGTGCTGCTATGAACATAGGGTTGCATATATCCTTTCTGAATGGTGTTTCTAGTTTCTTGGAATATATTCCTAGAAGTGGGATTACCGGGTCAAATGGAAGTTCCATTTTTAGTTTTTTGAGGAAACTCCATACTGTTCTCCACAGTGGCTGCACCAGTCTGCATTCCCACCAGCAGTGCACAAGGGTTCCTTTTTCTCTGCATCCTCCCCAGCACTTGTCATTTGTTGATTTGTTGATGATAGCCATTATGACAGGTGTGAGATGGTACCTCATTGTCGTTTTGATTTGCATCTCTTGGATGATTAGTGATTTGAGCATGTTTTCATATGTTTCTTGGCCTTCCTTATGTCTTCTTTCAAAAAGTATCTATTTAGGTCCGTTGCCCATTTTTTTATTGGGTTGTTTATCTTCCTTTTGTTAAGTTGTATGAGTTCCCTGTAAATGTTGGAGATTAAACCCTTACCGGTGATAATATTGGCAAATATGTTCTTCCATGCAGTGGGCTTTCTTGTTGTTTTGATGATGGTTTCTTTTGCTGTGCAAAAGCTTTTTATTTTGATGTAGTCCCATTCGTTTATTTTGTCTTTAGTTTCCGTTGCCCTAGGAACTGTGTCGGTGAAGATACTGCGTTGGCATATATCTGAGATTTTGCTGCCTGTGGATTCCTCTAATATGTTTATGGTTTCCTGTCTTATTTTTAAGTCCTTTATCCATTTTGAGTTTATTTTTGTGTATTGTGTAAGTTGGTGGTCTAGTTTCATTTTTTTTTTTTTTGCATGTATTTGACCAAATTTCCCAACACCATTTATTGAAGAGACTGTCTTGACTCCATTATATGTTCTTGCCTCCTTTGTCAAATATTAATTGAGCACAGTGGTTTGGGTTGATTTCTGGATTCTCTATTCTATTCCATTGGTCTATATGTCTGTTCTTGTGCCAGTACCAGGCTGTTTTGAGAACAGTGGCTTTGTAATACAGCTTGATATCTGGTATTGAGATCCCTCCTACTTTGTTTCTTCTTTCTCAGTATTGCTGTGGCTATTCGAGGTCTTTTTTTATTCCAGATGAATTTTTGGAGAGTTGGTTCTAGGTCTGTGAAATATGTCATTGGTATTTTAATGGGGAGTGCATTGAATCTATAGATTGCCTTGGGTAGTATGGGCATTTTAATGATGTTGATTCTACCAAGCCATGAACACGATATATTCTTCCATCTGTTTATGTCTTCCTCTATCTCTTTTTTTCAACATCCTGTAGTTGTCTGAGTAGAGGTCTTTTACTTCCTTAGTTAAGTTTATTCCTAGGTATCTCATTTTTTATTTTTATTTTTTTGTGCAATGGTAAATGGGATTTTTTTTTTTTAGTCTCTCTTTCTGTAAGTTCACTACTGGTGTATAGAAATGCCATAGATTTCTTGGCGTTAATTTTGTATCCTGCTACATTGCCAAATTCATTTATTAAGTCTAATAATTTTTTATGGAGTCTTTAGGGTTTTCTATGTACAGTATCATGTCTTCTGCGAATAACAACAATTTTACTTCTTTTCCAGTTTGGATGCCATTTATTTCTTCTTCTTGTCTGGTCACTGTGGGGAGCACTTCCACTACTATGTTGAACAGGAGTGGTGAAAGCGGGCATCCCTGTCTTGTTCCTGTTCTTAAGTGAAATGGTTTTAATTTTTGCCATTGAGTATGATGTTGGCTGTAGGTTTGTAATATAAGGCTTTCATTATGTTGAGGTCTGATCCTTCTATTTCCACTTTGCTGAACATTTTTATCAGAAAAGGGTGTTGGACTTTGTCAAATGCCTTTTCTGCATCAATTGATATGATTATGGGATTTTAGTCTCTCAATTTGTTTGTGATATATCACGTTTATTGATTTGCAGATATTGTACCAGCCTTGCATCCCTGGAATAAATCCCCCTTGGTCATGGTGTATGATCTTTCTAATGTAATGCTGGATCCAGTTTGCTAGAATTTTGAGGATTTTAGCATCTATTGTTCATCAGGGATATTGGCCTGTAATTCTCTTTGTGTTGTCTTTACCTAGTTTTGGGATTAGGGTATTGCTGGCTTCATATAAAGAGTTTGGAAGTGTGCCTTCCTCTTGAATTTTTTGGAATAGTCTGAGAAGGATTGGTTTTAGTTCTTCTTGGAATGTTCGGTAAAACTCCCCTTTGAAGCCATCTGGTCCAGGGCTTTTGTTTGCTGGAAGCTTTTTGATTACTGTTTCAATTTCATCAGTAGTTATCAACCTATTCAGGTTTTTTTATTCTTCCTTTTTTTTTTTTTTTTTTTTGGGAAAAGAGAAGATTTTTTTTCCATTTTACCTCTTTCACTCAGTGCCAACAACCACTAATAATTTCACAAGCTATTCAGTTAAGCTAAGTTATTTTTTCTCCCCACGCTGCAATGTCGTTTATTCTTCCTGAGTGAGTTTTGGAAGCTTGTATTTTTCTAAGAATGTGTCCATTTCGTCGAAGTTGTCCAGTTTGTTGGAGTTGTTCGGATTATTTTTTTTACAATCCTTTGTATATCTGTGGGATCAGTTGTTACTTCACCTCTTTCATTTCTGATTTTGCTTATTTGGGTCCCTCTGTTTCTTGGTGAGCCTGGCTAGAGGTTCATCAATCTTGCTTATCCTTTCAAAGAACCAGCTCTTGGTTTCATTGATCTTTTGGGGTTTTGGCGGGTGGGGGGAGGGGGTTGGTCTCTATGTTGTTTATTTCTGCTCTGTTATTACCTCCTTCCTTCTGGGCTTTTCGTGTTGCTCTCTAATACTTTAAATTGCATGGTTAATTTATTACCATTTTTTCTTGTTTTCTGAGGTAGGCCTGTAGAGCTGTGAACTTCCCTCTCAGGACTACTTTCATTGTGTCCCATAGATTTTGGATTGTTGTGTTTTCATTGTCATTTGTTTCCAGGATGATTTTTATTTCTTCTTTGATCTCTTTGGTAACCCAAGCATCATGAAAAGATGCTTGTTATTATTTATATCTTCTTGAATTTGAAGAGACTTTGCCCGTGTCCTAATATGTGGTCTATCTTTAAAAATGTCCCATGTGCACTGGAGAAGAATGTCTATTCTGTAGCTTTGGGGTGAAATGTTCTGAAGATGTCAATTAAGTCCATCTGATCTAGTGAGTCATTTAGGATTGCTATTTCTTTGCTGATTTTTTGTTTAGAGGATTTATCCAGTGGTGTCAGTGGGGTATTAAAGTCTCCTACTATGACTGTATGGCTATTGATCTCTCCCTTGATGTCTTCCAGAAGTTAAGTTTTATGTATTTGGGTGCTCCTGTATTGGGTTCATATATGTTTAACAGCATTAAATCTTCTTTTTGAATTGCTCCTTTAAGTATTATGTAGTGGCCTTCCTTATCTCTTGTTATGGCTTTTACTTCGATGTCTATTTTGTCAGATATAAGTATTGCAACCCCAGCTTTTTTCTCATTTCCATTTGCCTGAAAAAATTTTTTCCATCCCTTCACTATCAGTTTGTGTGAAACCTTTGTTCTGAGGTGGGTCTCTTTGCAGACAGCAAATATATGGGTCGAGTTTTCTTATCCATTCAGCTACTCTATGCCTTTTGATTAGAACATTTAATCCATTTACATTTAATGTTATTATTGATAAGTACTTGTTTGTCCTCATCTTTATTAATGTTTTTGTTTCTTCTTGCCTTTCTCTTTCTTCTTTTTACAGTAGTCCCTTTAGCATTTCTTGCATTGCTGACTTGGTGGAAATAAACTCTCTTAGCCCTTTTTTGTCTGTGAAGCTCTTGGTTCCACCTTCAATTTTAAATGATAGCCTTGCTGGGTATAGTATTCCTGGATTCAGTCCCTTGCTTTGTGTCACTTGGTATATTTCATTCCATTCTCTTCTGGCCTTTTGTGTTTATGTTGAGAAATCAGTTGATATTCTAATGGGAGATCCCTTGTAGATAACTTTCTGTCTCTCTGGCAGCCTTTAAGATTCTTACTTTGTTGTTGATGTTTGCCAATTTAATTATGATGTGTCTTGGTGTTGGTCTTTTTGGGTTCATTTTGTTTGGGACTCTGTGAGCTTCTTAGACTTGTGTGAGCTTTTTCTTCCCTATAACAGGGAAGTTTTCTGTCATTTCTTCAAACAAGTTTTCTATTCCTTACTCCACTTCTTCTCCTTCTGTTACCCTTATTATGTGGATGTTGTTTCGTTTTGTGTTGTCCCAAAGCTCCCTTAGGCTCTCCTCTTGCTTTTTAAGTTTTCTTTCCAGTTGCTGCTGTGTTTGTATGTTTTTTCCTACCTTGTCTTCTAATTTGCTGATGCAGTCCTCAGCCTTTTCTAGTCTACTGTTTAAGCCTTTCATTGTGTTCTTTATTGCAGCTATGTCATTCTTCATTTCCTCTTGGTTCCTTTTTATGTTGGTGACATTCTTATTCAGCTCCTTATAATTTTCATTGAGTTGTATTTGTCATCCAGCCATTTGAGCATCCTTATAACCATTACTCTGAATTCTTTCTCTGACATGTCACTTGCCTCCATTTCATTTAACTCCCTTTCTGGCGATTCCTCTTTGTCTTTCCTTTGTGGATTGCTTTTTTGTCTCCCCATGTTTAGCTGTAATGTTTTGTTTCTGTGTCCTAGATCTGACTGATTTGCTACCCAGGTTCTTTTGGGAGTGGTGCTACTGGTGTGATCTCTCAGGTCTCCTGGGCTTGGTAATCTAGTGGAGCTCCCTACTTGAACTATTTGGGTTCTCCTGATGTAGTTGGATCTTGAATGTTAGTTTCTTATTCATGGATGAATTCTTGTCATGTGTTAGCAATGTGACTCACCCCCAGCTTCATTGTGCAAGCTGTTTTGGATGTGATTGTGGTTCCGGCTCTTGTGGAAAAGGTTGTCTGAGGTCTCACTGGTATGTGCTCACTGTGGGTTCCCAGGGGCTCAGGAGGCCTGGGAGGGAGGAGTCTCTGGGCCTATAACTGTGACTTTGGCCGGTGTGGTGTAAGTCTGCAATTCACTATGAGAGGCCTGGAGCCTGTGACAGTGGGGGGGCGGGTGTCTTGTAGTCTTTGGTTGAGGTAGTGGGACTCTGGCCAAAGTGATTTCCCTCTCTGAATCACAAAGGGGTTCAGGATCCAGCAGCAGGCTGTCCAGAGTAGGTAGCTGGGAGAGTGATGTTGTGGATTCTACTGAGGGAGCCGTGTGCCCTTGGTTGGAGAAGCACATGCCCAGTGGCAGCACACAGAGGGGCCCAGGATCTGTCTGCAAGGGATGTGTGCTTTGGGGGCCCACACGCTGGATTGGAGTGATTGTGGTGTGCCACTGGTCCCATGGAGGGGAATGTGTGCCCTTGGTTGGATATGGACACCCAATGTCTGCTTACGGAGGTGCCCAGGAGCTGTCTGCTGGGACAGTGGGCTCAGAAGGCCCTTGTGCTGGAGTGGCGCTACCGCGGGGACTGGATGCCAGTGGCCGGGGTTGTGCCTTGCAGCAGCTCAGAGAAACACCCAGGGGCCGCCTATAGGGGCAGCGGGCTCAGTGGGCCTGCATGCTGAAAAGGCGCAACTGCAGTGTCCATAAGTCAGCAGCCGGGGAGGGAGATGTCCCAATTTTTGCTGCCTTGTGCCCTTGGTTGAAATCGCATGTGCCCAGCAGGGGCTCACAGAGGCACCTGGGAGCCATCTGTCAGGGTGGTGGGGCTCAGGAGGCCTGCATTCTGGAAAGGCATGACTGTGGTGTCCAGAGTTCTGCAGCTGTGGCGTGGGAAAACTCAGTTTTTGCTGCTGTGCCCATGATTGGATACATGTGCGCCCAGTGGCAGCTCACAGAGGTACCCCGGGGCTGTTTGCCTGGGCATTGCACTCAGAGAGGCTCTTGTGCTGAAGCTGCATGACTGAGGTGTCTGTGGGCAGGCAGCCAGGTATGGGGAAAGTCCGAAATTCTACTGCCCAGGGCCTAGTGCTCTTGGTTGGATTCACGCATGCCCAGTGGCAGCTCACAGAGGCACCCGCAGTGTGTTTGCTAGCATGGTGTACTGATGCACTCTTAAGGGGCCCTGGCACTGAAGCCATGCGACTGAGGTGTCTGTGGTATCCAGAAAGAGGGAATTCAGAATTTCTACTGCCAGGGGAGTGTGCTTTGTTTGCATAAGAGCGCACCCAACAGGGGCTCACAGTGGCACCCAAGAGCTGCCTGTGAAGCAGTGGACTCAGGAGGCCTGTGTGCTGGAAAAGTATGACTGTGGTGTCTGGAGGTCTGCTGCTGGGGAAGGAGGAAGTCACACTTACTGCTGCGGGAGCCGTGCACCTTTGGAGGTGGATATCCTAGGGTCTGCAGGTCTGTGGGTGGGGCAGCAGGATTTTGGCTAGAGTGGCTGCAGGGTCACAGGCAATGTCCAAGGCCTGTCTGGGTGGTGGTGTTGATGAGTTCCTAGAAGAGGCTGCTCTCCCCTTCAAGATGGTGTGGGTTCTGTGCCTGAGTCCTGCAGCCCAGGGAGTGTCCACAGCAGTGGTAGATGCTCCCTGTCCAGGAGAGTCACTCACACACATCCATACACTCTCTTTTCACCCCCTCACTCACTCACATCCTCTCCCTCACCTCCGTCCTGTCAGCCATCATCTCCCGGAAGCTATTTTCTCCAGAAAAAGCTTTAGACAAAATCCAGCACCCATCTTATATAATAAAAGCCTAATATGCTAAGTGTCTGGTCAGCCGGTTGGCCATTCAACCAATCAAAGCATAATATGCTAATGATATGCTAAGGCTGTTCAACCACTCTCTATGACACGCACTGACCACCAGGGGCAGATGCTCCGACCAGTAGGTTAGCTTGCTGCTGGGGTCTGGCCAATTGGGACTGAGCGAGACAGGCCAGATATGCCCTGGAGCCCTCCCGCGATCCCTCCTCGGCTGGCCAACCTCCTACATCCCTCCCTGGCCCCGATTGTGCACCTTGGCCTGGACTGCATCCTCTTCCAATCCGGGACCCCTTGGGATGATAGCAGAACTGGTCGCTATGATGCACACTGATCACCAGGAGACAGACGCTCAAAGCAGGAGCTGCCCCATGGTGGTCAGCGCGATCCCACAGGGGGAGCACCTCTCAGCCAGAAGCCGGGCTCATGACTGGTGAGTGCAGTGGCAGTGGCGGGAGCCTCTCCTGCCTCCCCGACAGTGCTGAGGATGTCTGACAGCCAGCTTAGGCCTGGTTCCCCCGGGGAGTGAGCCTAAGCCATAAATCAGACATCCCCCAAGGGCTCCCAGACTGTGAGGACTGAGGGACCCCTCCCCCCCCCCAAGTGCACCAATTTCATGCACTGGGCCTCTAATTTATGATTTAAAACTCTCAGCAAGGTTGGACTATAGGGATTATACTTCAATATAATAAAGGCCACATATGACAAACCCACAGCCAACATCATAATCTACGTTTTTTCCCCGTAAGGACAGGAACAAGACATGGATGTCTGCTTTCACCACTCTTATTCAACATAGTGCTGGAAGTCCTAACCACAATGATCAGACTAGAAGAAAAAATAAAAGGCATCCAAATTGGAAAAGAAGAAGTAAAACTATCATTATTCACATATTACTTGATAGTGTACATAGAAAACCCTAAAGACTTCAGAAAAAAAAAACTACTAGATTTAATAAATGAATTCAGCAAAGCAGTATACAAAATTAACACCCAGAAATTGATGGTCTTTTTATAAACCAATAATAAAGTCTCAGAAAGAGAAACTAAAAAAAAAAAAAAAATCCTATTTATCATTGCAACAACAACAAAAATTAAGATACCTAGGAATAAACTTAACCAAGGAGGTAAAAGACCTGTACTCAGAAAACTACAGGACAATGAAAAACGAGATAGAAGATATAAACAAGTGGAAGCATATACCATGTTCATGGATTGGAAGAATTAACATCATTAAAATGTCCATACTACCCAAAGCAATCTATAGATTCAATGCAATCTCTATTAAAATAGCAATGGCAGCCCTAGCCAGTTTGGCTCAGTGAATAGAGCATTGGCCCTCAGACTGAAAGGTCCCAGGTTCGATTCTAGTCAAAGGTATGTACCTTGGTTTCAGGCTCAATCCCCAGCTTTGGGCAGGGCATGTGTGGGAGGCAACATATGAATGTTTCTCTCTCTGTGTCTCACCCACCCTTCCACTCTCTCTAAAAATCAGTGGGAAAATATCCTCAAGTGAGGATTAACAACAACAAGAACAAAATAGCAATGGCATAGTTCACATATTTAGAACAAATACTCCACAAATTTATATGAAACAAACCAAATAAAAGACCTAAATAACCATAGCAGTCTTGAGAAAGAAGAACAAAGTAGAAGAGATCATAATACCAGATATCAAGACATACTATAAAGCCACTGTAATCAAAACAGGCTGCTGCTGGTATAAGAATAGCCATATTAATCAATGGAACAGAACAGAGAACCAGAAATGGACCTAAGTCATTAATTATGGTCAATTGATATTTGACATAGGAGACAAGAAGATACAATGGAGTAAGGACAGTCTCTTCAATAAATGATGGCAAAATTGGACAGATACATGAAAAAATATGAAACTAGATCACCAACTTACACCATATACAAGTATAAACCCAAATGGATAAAATACTTAAATGTAAGTAGTGAAACCATAAAAATCCTAGAAGAAACCATAAGCAACAAAATCTCAGACATATCTCGTAGCAATATGTTTGCTGATACATCTTCAAGGGCAAAGGAAACTAAGGAAAAAATAAACAAATGGGACTACAGCAAACTAAAAAGCTGCACAACAAAAGAAACCATCAACAAAATGAAAAAGGAGCTCACTGTATGGGAGAACATATTTGCTAATGATACATCTGATAAGGGGTTAATTTCCAACATATATAAGGAACTCATAAAACTTAACAAAAGGAAAACAATCCAATTTAAAAATGGGCAGAGGACCTAAATAGACATTTCTCCAAAGAGGACATACAAATGGCCAAAAGACACATGAAAAGCCCTAGCTGGTTTGGCTGAGTGGATAGAGCATTGGCATGCAGACTGCAGGGGCCCGGGTTCGATCCCATTGGGGCACATGCCTGGGTTGCAGTCTCAATCCCCAGTGCGGGGCGTGCAGGAGGCAGCCGATCAGTGATTCTCTCTCATCATTGATGTTTCTATCTCTCTCTCCTCTCCCTTCTCTTCTGAAATAAAAAAAAAATATATTTTTAAAAATGAGAGAGATATGAAAAAATGCTCAAAGTCACTAATCATCAGAGAAATGCAAATTAAAAAGACAATGAGGTACCACCTCACACCTGCCATCAACACATCAACAAATGACAAGTGCTGGAGAGGATGTGGAGAAAAGGGAACCCTAGTACACTGCTGGTGGGAATGCAAACTGGTGCAGCCATTATAGAAAACGAAGTTTCCACAAAAAAATTAAAGATGGAACTGCCATGTGATCTAGTGATGCCACTTCTAGGAATATATCCTAAGAAACCTAAAACACCAATCAGAAAGAATGTATGCACCCCTATGTTCATAGCAGTGTTGTTTACAATAGGCAAGATTTGGAAACAGTCCAAGTGCCCATCAGAAGATGAGTGGATAAAAAAGGTGTGGTACATTTACACCATGAAATACTATGTACCTGTAATAAAAAGAAGGATCTCTTACCCTTTGAGACAGCATGGAGGGACTGAAGAGTATTGTGCTAAGCAAAATAAGCCAGTTAGAGAAAGATAACTATCACATGATCTCACTCATATGTGGAATCTAAGGAACAAAATAAACTGATGAATAAAATAGATCCAGAGACATAGAAGCATGGAACAGATTGACTCTTCTCAGAAGGAAGGGGGAAGGGGGCTAGGGAGAGATTAAACAAAGAATTTATAGGCATATATGCATAACCCATGACACACACATGGATACATCCAAAAGGGGTAGGGGGGCAGGAGCTGGGTGAAGGGGTTCAATGGGGGGGAGGGGGAGGAAGGGAACATCTCTAATACTTTCAATAATAAAGATAATTTTTTAAAATGACTGTCCTTATTTTAAAAACGGGAAAGATTGTTTGGAACTTGACTTATCAAGGACAGATGTAAATTGTAAAAGGCCTCCAAAACAAAATTTGGATCCAACTGCTCTTTATGTCTATCTGTATATGTCTATATATGTATGTTGTAAATGTGAGGGAATTTTCTACTTCAGGATGGTATTGTTAAAATAAATATAAAGGCAAGTGCTTTTAAGGATTGGATATTCTAAAACTCTCAGAAATACAGAAACTAATTCAAATGCTTTTCAAGTTCACGTGATCTAAGGTAAATCCTTAGTAAATAAAATGTAGCTTTAGAGTGTTGGTATAAGTAAAACAGACATGTCTTTATTTTTCCTGGGTTTTTATAAAAAGAAGCCCATGTTGATAATAATGTCCATGAAATATGTTTCTAGAGGATATAAAATATCTTCATATATCTGCCAACCTAAAGAATGCTAACTGCTTACTTTTTTACTTTTCATTAGAAATTGATCTCTTAAGGGTTAAAATCACAATATATGTAGGAAGAACTCTGTGATGTTTCAGAAGATGTTCTGGAACACCTCGAAAGATTAGAAATTGCATGGGGAATATTGTAAAATAAGTGATGAAAACTTCTAGGGTATACTGTATAAGTAAATAATGTTCATAAATTTAAAAAGTAGTCAGGACTATAGGAAACCCAAGATAGCCACTTGGTTCTTCCCTGCTCCCTGGATCCCCATTTTTTGGTTTTTGCATTCCTTTATGCCTCGCAGTACATTTAAGCTGGACTTAGATGTAGTAATTTATGAGCTGACTTTATTGAAAGGACACATATTACACTATTGCTAAGTGTGGTAAAGTCACTTAAAGAAAATGCAAGTTGGTAACTGCTCCCTTTTACAGCGAGCTCCCAGGAGACAAAGACTTTAGATTTTTTTTTTTGAAAGAACATAAAATAAAAAATATTCTATAGTTTCATTGGATAGGACTTTATCAGGCACCTAACCACAAATGGCCATCTCCCCTGTCTCTGAACCTCACCTCTGCCTACAACGGACATCAAAGACTCCTCTAGAATGAGAAGCTGTTGATATCAGAGATAGACAACTATCTTAAGACATTGACAAGGTCTGTATACCTATGGATTGATAATGAACTCAGAATTCATTTTGTTTGGTTGTTCTCGCCTGTCTACTAGTGATATTAGTCATAATAATAGTTACACTTGTACTTTGAGTTTTTCTATATAGTTAAATGGTTTATGATTACTGAACTCGTATAATTGTTAATACTCTTCATAGCTTATGTAAAAGTTATACTAGATGCCAAATACAGAAAAAAATGAGACAGGAGGCCAAACTCAGGAATTCGTGCATCAGTTCACCGGATAGAAATGACTCAGTTTTTTTCATAACGAAGACCATAAGACCTAACTGCCTTCCATTTACCTGACCTTTGCATTTTGGGAAAATTCAGCCTCAACTAAGATCCCATGGTTGCAGTATTACCCCCTCCCCAATGGGCAACAAGAAAATGTTGATAGTGAGGACTTTCTAAGAATGAGCCTTTGTAGCTCTGTGAGACCACACTATTAGTCCAAAAGGTTGCTCATTTGGATTGATTTATGACCAAAAGGGGAAATGTGGATGAAAAAGGGGATTCTATGAAAGAAAGTAACCTCACAGGGTGATCTGATCATAAATTTCTAATGGACAGGTGATGGTGGATGATCATGCCCCAGGCATATAACTTCCTTATAAAAACCTTGTATTTGCTTTAAGCCCTGTTCATTGTTTCTGTGCATCTAGGTTAAAGCACCTTTGAAGTAACCACTGTCAAGAGAGCACATAATCTTGTTAACTATCCTGTAACCCAATCCTCACCTTGTTTTCCCCACACCTCCATGTAATCTTCCTTATGTTCCCTCCCTAATTTTAAGTGTTTTCTTTGGCTTTCATTCCCTTTTATTCATTAAAGTTCTACTGAATACCTACTATGTGCCTGTTACTGCTAGTTGCTATGGAAAGATACCTCAGGAATTTAGGTGAGGGGAGGAAATGCATGGCAACAAAATTATAATCAAGTATCCAGTGTTAAAGTAAAGCTTAAAATAGCTGCTAAGGGAGCAACTACATTGTCTAATGGAGATTTCATTAAAGAGGTGACTTTTGAACTAGATTTTGAAAGATGAGTAGGATTTTTCCAGATGAGAATGATGCCAGGTGGCCTCCACCTGATACCCATACTGGAGTCCTGGTTCTTGTCACCACACAAGAAAGGATTTGAGAATGGGACGAAAGGTTTAACAAAGCACAGTAGATTTATTAAATCGAAAGTATGCAGTCAAGAAGTGAGAGCAGGTGGCTCTGATGGGGTCTGAGTGGAAGTTTTTATTAAACACTATAGGCCCAGTGCATGAATTTATGCACTAGTGGGGTCCCTCGGCCTTATCTGTGGGATTGGGCTGAAACTGGCTCTCCAACATCCCCCGAGGGGTCCTGGATTGTGAGAGGGCCCAGGCCAGGCCAAGGGACCCCACCGGTGCACGATTGGGGTCAGGGAGGGACGTGGGAGGTTGGCCAGCTGGGGAGTGACTGTGGGAGGGCTCCAGGGCATGTCTGGCCCATCTCGCTCAGTCCTGATCGGCTGGACCCCAGCAGCAAGCTAACCTACTGGTTGGAGCATCTGCCTTCTGGTGGTCAGTGCACGTCATAGTGAGCCGTTGAGCAGCCTTAGCATATCATTAGCATATTACACTTTGATTGGTTGAATGGATGACCAGACGACTGGACACTTAGCATATTAGGCTTTTATTATATAGAATAGGCAAGAGGAGCAGCGATAGGGTGGTCTTGGCATCTGACACTGGTGGGGTGACTGCTGATTCAGATTGTCCTTGACCCTCCTCTCCAGATAGTGATTGCTTATTTGGGTCTGTCATGGCGATTCAGGGCAAAGTGGTCCTGAAATCTCAATGCAAGTTTATTATAAAGATATTATAATGGCCCTGTTGGTCACTTTTATGTCATTATAGCTGCCCAATCTAGTTGTGATCTGTTTTTGTCTCAACTACAGGAATTGGGGAGAAAAAACTGGGGGGAACAGGTGGTCAATAAAAGTCAAGTTCAGGAAATTCCAGCCTAAATGGAAAAGGAGAGGACTAGAACTTGAGGCCTTTGTTCATTTTTCTAACTTTTCTGCCTCAAGAACATAGGGAGAGATGAAGGGCAGGCAATTTTCAATCCAAGGGATCAGCACATGTGAAGACAAAAATTGTGTAAGAACATAAACACAGCTTAAAGATCTATTCATCTTAGGTAGGAACACCGATGACAGTGTTCCTGAACTGGATAAAAATATCTTTAATTTCCATTTCCCTATTTCTACTCCAGGAAAATCAGTTGCATAATTCCTGCCTCCTCAGTATTTAGAGAATTATGTGGCTTTTACAGAGTTGACCATCTTGGCCAAAGGGAGTAGGCACAAAGTATGGAGAAGATTCCAAGAGGAGCAGAGAAGGAATAAAAGGGGATGAGCCGGCAGGGAATCTGAGCACTGTGACAAAGCTTTGGGCAGGACACTTGGGCACATTCAGTGATTGACATAGCATTTTACAATGTATTCAGAGGCATCCTTTGGTAGGATACTCAGGCAAGTGAAGTTTATCCTCAGCCACCTGAGCATGCTCCCCCTCCTCCCCTCCTCCCTCCCCTCCCCTTCTCCTCTCCCTTCTCCTTTCCTCTCATCTTTCCCTGCTCCCTCCCTCACCACCACCACCCACCACCATTAATGTAAGGGCAGAGTCTGATTCCGCAAATACAAAAAGATGCCTGGGGTTGAGAAAGAAGGACTAGATGGAAATGTCGAGGGAAGACTGGGAGAGAAGCAGAGTTCCTGGACAGCCCTCCTGGTGTGATGCTCCCAAATATCCCAGGTTTCCCCCTCTGAGACAGTGTCAATCCTCTCCCTGCATCCCAAAGCTAACAACACCCCCATAACCCTCACAGGAGGATTTGTCACTTTTTTGTTATTGTTGTTAATCCTCGCTCACCTAAGGATATTTTTTCCATTGTTTTTTTTTAAGAGAAAATGAAAGGGAGGTAGGTAGGGGAGGAGGGAGGGAGGGAGGGAAAAAGAGAGGGAGGAAGGATGTGAAAGATTGATAGCATACCACATGCTCCCAACCAGGGCCAGGGATCAAACCTGCAATCCAGGTACATACCCTTGACTGGGGATCAAACCCTGGACCCTAGGTGTGTGGGGGGCCAATGCTCTAACCATTTAGCAATGCCAGCCAGAGCAATTTGACACTTATTTTTAACGTGTAATCATTTCCACCTTTGGAAATGGTGGAAATGCTGGTCCCTTTTATTTCATGCTCCCAACCTCCCTTCTCTGATTGACCAACTTCCACTGGTCCTTCAAGGCCAGCTCAAGGGTCACTGTCCCTTGTCCCTGTGGAAGCTTTCATTGTGCCCCAGCTCAATGAACTGCTCCCATCACTGTGCTCTCAGACATGCACAGATCTTTGCTCCTGTATCCATCACTCTGTATTGTGATTATCTGCTTATGTTCTCTATTTCTCTTCCATTGACTCCTTCAAAATAGGGACTACGTTCCACTCACTTTTAAGTCTTTGTGCCTAGTCTAGGGCTGGCACATGAAGACATTCAGTAAACATTTGCTTGTGACTATATACTTGAAGGTATAAATTAGAAAGGTTTGGCCTGCACTCTTTGCCTCACTTTACCTTTTTTCCCCTCCCAGTTATAGAGCATTGTATATGGCAGTCAAGAAGTAATGTCCTGACCTTGTTATTGTGGTGTAAAGCCTAAAAATTAAGTCCACTATTATGTACGCCTTGACATCTGGGGAAAACTGGGAGACCTCCAATGGCCTATCACAAGTTCCCTTCCCTGCTCTGTTCCAGCGGATAGGTCCTTTAACCAAACAACCCTTCTTATCAAATAGACCAGGTATCATTCCTGCTTATCCCTGAGTAGTGGGTTTCAGTTCCCTGTCAGCCCTCAGAATTCAAATCCTCCCATGGAACCAGGCAGCACCCCATTCTTTTGATTCCACAAAGAAGCCTATCACCCCCCACCCCCCCACCCCCCGCCCCAAGCTCCTGGTTGTTCATTCTATTACAGTGTGCAACCTCCAGGTAGCCCTGTGTTCGGTATGCTCCTCCCCCTGACTAAGGTGACTAAGAAACTGCTGTTAAGTTCATCCATCCAGTGTCAGGCATTGTGTGTCCGGCCATCCCCATAATTCTAAGGCAGAAACCCCTCCCTCACCAATGGCATAAATAGGAGGCAATTAAAACCATCAGTTCCAGAGGAAAAAAGTGGGAACCAGGTTGGCAGGAATGTATGCAGAAGACCTAGAAGTCTTAGTTCATCATTCTTCTGAGTTTCATGTCATGCTGGGCTCCTGAGTTCCTAAGGTAGAACCAGTGATCTGTGCATGGTCCGCAATGCTATTGAAAAAAACAAAACAAACAAACAAAAAAAACCACCTTACCAAAATGTGTGTGTACCTGAGTAAAGGCTACAAAGGTTATGAATAATAATAATACATGTTGGGTCATCCAGATATTTCAAAACATGGCAGCCATGGAGTGGAAATGTAACTTCTAAAACGTCTTTAGTTGAGAATTTCTGGCCTAAACCAAGCTGTTTTGTAGGATTGCTAAGGTTAAACTCCAAGAGAGCCCCGGGCTGATTCCCTTACATGCCATATTGTTTTGTCCTCTTTAACCCAACTTAAACCAAGGGGAATCCATTAGGACCAAAGCACTGCCCAGCTAGGGTAATCCAAACAAGAGTAGATTGGGCTTGAATTATTTCCATAAATACATCACTTTCCACCTGACATTAGTGTTAGGCCAGTAGAGTTATCTGCAACTACATTTTAAGTTTTTAAAATAACAGGCTCCTCCCAATCAGCAGTTTTGAGACAGAAATCACAACTTCATGATGCAAATCAGTGTCCCCTCATTTAATAAATTGCTTACTGTATAAATATATAATAATGTTTAAGATACAAATATTAGAAAAAATGGGGGGGGGGGGGTAACAACAATTGAAAACTAAAATAAAGAAAAACCCAAGCTTCAGAAATCTATCAGAGTGATGTTCTCTTAAACAAACTTCCCTTGCTGAATCATTTTTATTGTTCCAGTAACTAATTTCAAAAGTGGCTTTGTGTTAGCAAAAAGTTCAGATTTCATCCACAGTTCAAGTCCCTAGGTTTCTGGGCAAGTACCTGAAATCAGCAAGGGATTGCTGTCTGATATACCAGCAACAAATCATTTCAGCCCACATCACTCTGCCATCTCTCACAGATATTTTTTTAAAAGGTTCTTTGGCATCCAGAGGAGTTGAATACATCTGATAAATATCTGAGACACTTTGGACATGGTTCAAAGTCATTTTTTTCTAAGTGAAGACATTATACTAAAGCTAGAGAATGGACTATATTCACCTTTTCAAATTCCCTAAATGTTCTAACATTTGTATATTTCTATAGGTAGCAATACCATTATTTATTTTTTCAACACTATCTTACTATATGAAGCACTTTACAAAAGCTAGCAAGAATTCTTGGCTTATAAGACTGAAAAATGGGTTTATTAATTTAGTAAAGCTTAAATAAATAATGTTTCAATAGTCACATATCCTTCCTTGTCCTTTTCCACCAATAACCTCTTAGGAAACCCCAAAATAGCACTGTAGACAACAGGTGGCTATGGCATAGCTGCTCTTCTATTTTCCCCCACAGTGTTAAATTCTATTTATAAATATTGCTCCATTTACCTTTATTATAGACAACAACTTACAGAGTAGTTATAGGAACTTGCTGATAGTCTCTCAGAACTAGAAACAGAGCACAGAAATCTTGCTCCATACTTTTCCTATTGACCACTGGAGACCCCTGAAAACTTCTGAGTACACAGAGATATTGACAGCGATCATGGCCCTGCCCTCATTCCCAGACATGCTTACATCTAAGTGAGTCTCAGTGGGACCCAGGCCCAGGGTATCCTTTTCCCGTCTTCTCAGAGGAGGTGGGAGAAGTGACAGGAAGACTGTGGAAAGGAGTCTGGGTTCCAATCCTGGTTTTGTCACTAACTAGCAGAGTATTCTTTGACAAGTTTCTTTTTTGGGCCTCACTTTCCTTAACCATAAAATGAAGACACTGAACCAGATGCTCTTTACAGGTTCTATCAAATATAAGGTTCTATGAGTGGTAGATTTTTGATGAAGTTGGTCACAATAGTCCCTCCTACCTCCTATTTCCTACCCTTCTTTTGTATAATTTGCCTAATAATTATAATAAAATGCACACATTTTATACACCTGTGCATACTCCACCACAATCAAGGTACAGAACATTTCTATCATCCCCCAAAGTCCTCTCATGCCCCTTTTGTCAATCCCTACCCGTCAGCCCTGGACAATCAGTGGTCTGCTTCCTGTCCCTCCAGATTAGTTTGCCTTTCATAGAATTTCATATAAATAGGATCATACATAATATACTCTTTTGTGACTGTCTTTTTTCACTCATCAGAGCCACATCCCTTTTGCATTGTGCCAGTACCATTCTCCTATTAAGAGTTGAATCTATTGTCCAATCTGTTGTATCCAGGCTCACTAGCCTTCTGACTTACTTTTACCAACAGAATATGATTAAAGTGATGCTTTGTAATCTCTCTCACCCCACCCCACGCCCTTGGAAGACAGCCACCATGTGAAAATGCTTGAGCTAGACTACTGAAGTATGAGAGACCACCTGGGGAGAGAGGGAGAAGGGGAGGCAGAGGGAGCGGTCCAGGGTGGGGGCTGGCCCTGTAGAGGAGAACCCAGGTGCCTCAGCACCAAGGCCCAGGCGAGTAGACGCAGCCCCCCTGCTCCCAGCCCCAGTGAAGGCACCCAGCCGAGGTGGCAGAGAGCAAAGAAGAGACATCCTTCCTGAGCTCTGCCTAAATTCCTAACCCAAAGAGTCGCGAGCAGATAAAGTGATCTTTGCTTAAACCACTACATTCGAGGGTGGCTTGTGACACAGCAGTAGTAACTGAAATAATGAACCTTCTGCCCTGTTTTCTTTTAAGGTCCAACAGAATTTCCCTCAGGTTAAGGCGAATGATAGCTTTCTACTACTGCAAACACTAAGACTCAAATCTAAAAGAAAATGTCGCGAGGAAAAATGCTAGGTATATAAATGTTTTACCTTAAAGCGTTTCTACTTCTCTTACTGCTTTTTCTCTTTTAAACTGAGGTATATTGACATGTATTCGTTTCAGTTGTGATTCAATATTTGCATTTATTGCCAAATAATCACCACAATAAGTCTAGTTAATATCTGTCATGAGACAGTTAAATCTTTTCTTTTGATGAAAACTTTTAAGATTTACGCTCTTAGCAACTTTCTAATGCAATGTAATGCAGTATTAACTATAGTTGCAATGCTATACATTACATCCCATGCCTTATTTTATAACTGAAAGGTTGTACCTTTTGACCCATTTCCCCCCAACCTCCCCATCCTCACACCTCCTTCCGCCCCACCCCACCCCCCAATACACACACACACACACACACACACACACACACACAATCCCTAGAACGAAGTGGAAAGCATCCTGGAAGTGCAAGGTCATTGCTTTCACTATTCTTCTTTGGAAAAATGCAATGGTGGTGTGACCATCGCTTGGCTAGTGTTTATCAATTATTGCTCCAAAATGAAAAGAGCAGGTGTGGAGAGATCAGCTTTCCTTGGGTCATGTGGTTTTCGATGTTGTGCTTCTCTCACAAATCCCCTAAGTAATGTGCCATGTTTGCTTTCTATTCACTGCGTCAGTAAATGTTTACAAAGACCCAAGTACTTTGCCAGGTTCCGCAGAACAATAGCGAACAAACAACTCCCAGCTCTCGTGGGTTTTCTGTTTAGTGGGGAGAGGAGCCAATCAATAAATATGTAAAGCGGGCTGTGAAGAGAAATGAACGAGGAGGATGGGAGATCAGCAGTCACAAGCTCTAAACCCAAACTTTACGCGGTGTTATCAAAAAATATTCCTACTTCCCTCTTTTCTGCCATCGCAGGTTGTGATGTAATCTAACCATATAACAATACGTGTTTTCTCAGCTCATCCCAAGCCCCTTCTCAGGTCCACTGGCCTCCGCCTTCTCTGACCAGGCCCTTCCCTCAGATGGGCATGAAAACCACACACACACACACACACACACACACACACACACACACACACACACACACACGAGCCCCAGAACCGCGTGACCCCCACAGCCCATCCCCTCCCCCGTGCGTCAGGGTCCGTGTCTGAGGCACCGCGGCTCACAGCCCGCCTCCACACTTTTCTGTGAAACCCCATTATTTCTGAGAGAAAGACGTTAGAAAGGTCCAAAGAGACTGGTTCCGTATACATTTGTAGAGTAACGAAGGAATACAGTATTAAAGGAAATGGCGTTAAGGCGAATGATTGCTTTCTACTACTGCAGACACTAAGACCCAAATCTGAAGGAAAATGTGAGGGGAAAATGCAGATTTTTCTCTTTTTTAATTGGCACGGGGCAAGCCTGCCAGCGGTTCCCGGGACGCTCCCCGCTGGCGGCGTGTGGCCACCATTCAGGAGAGACCGTTGGGCAACCGCTTTTCCTCAGACAAAGCCTCCTTGTAAGTCCCTCCGCTGTCCCGATAGCCACGACCCGAGTAAGAAAAATGGAGCTGCCGCAGCCCGTCAGGCGGCAGACAAAAGCGGCGAGCAAGCCGCTCCCCGCGGGCCACAGCGTCTCCACCGCGTCCTTAAAATGACGTCGGCCAATATTGCTGGAACTGCTGGAACGAGGAGGACGCGGCGGAGAAGACACCGCGCCCGCGCCTCGCCGGCTCTCTCCACCGGCCGAGGCCGAGGCGGAGGCAGAGGCCGAGACGGAGGCGGCACGTTCCGCGCTGCGCCGCTCCCTCAGCCGCCGCGGCGCCCGCGCCCAGGACCCGGCTCCGCGGGAAGTAGTGCCGTCCGCGCGGAGGGAAATGCCGACGCGCGGCGCGCTTCGGTCTCGCCAGGTGACGCGTCCACGGAGTGCCACGCGGAGGCCCTCGTCCGCCTGGGGAGCGCGGCCGCCCAGCCTCTGACGGGGGAGCAGCCGCGGGCCGCTCGGCAGGAGCGGGCAGTCCCGGGACGCCGGCGGTGGAACCGGGGCGGCAGAGGGGCGGCGGCTCCGGCGCGTTTGGCCAGAGCCTGCACGGGGCTCTGCCCCTGAAGCCGTCTGCCCCTGAAGCTTGACCGCAGGGTCGGGACCCGGACCTGGCGGGCTTGGCGGCCGGGCTGACCGGCAGGACTCGGCCCGGCGCCCTCCCCAAGCGCCTCCGCTGGGCGCCGCAGCCTCGCGCCCCCGGATGGTGGTGAGGGTCTAAGTGAGACGGTGCAGGTTAACGTGCCCCACGTGCAGCGTACACAGCAACGTCTCCAAAACAGAGGGATAAACGGGGACACGGCATTCACACACGCGGCAACATGCATGTATCTCAAAGCATTACGGTAGGGAAAAGGTAAACGCAAACAGCCATAGGCGGTCCGCTTCCATGAAATTCTGGAAGAGGCAAAACGAGTTACAGGAGGCAGCTGCCTGGGAGGGGTGACACGGGAGAGGATGGAATGCGAGGAGCGAGAGGGAACTTTGGGGATAAAACATTTCCACATTTTGAGAGGAGTGGTAGTTACAGGACGAAGACAGTTGTCAAAATGCATCACACTGTAGTCCTCAAATAGATGAATTTTAATGGACTCCAATTCTACCTCAGAAAAGTGGGGGAGAGGGAGTAAATAGTGGCCACGGGTAGTTGAGGAATAAAGGACAGGTTGGTGAGGAAATTCCACGATTTACAACATCTGAGTGCCAAACGAGCACCCTCTCCTAATGAGTGGCTCCCTGTTTCCTGAGACTCGGTGAACAGCAGCACAGGAGCAGCTGGGGTCCCAGAAGGATACCCTACGCCGCTCCCAAGATTTGGCGAATTCCACCCCGCCCCCCCGCGCCCCCAATGCAGCCTCTGGTCCAGCGCGCAGGTCGGGCCTCCGCGGCTTTGGCTTCCTGCCGGGCAGCCTGCCCCTGGGTGAGGGGGCTCAGGCTCCAGCCCCGCCTCTGCACCCCGTGGCTCTGATGCAAGTGCAGGCTCCGCTTGCCATCCTAAACGCGGGTGGAAAACCTTGGGCTTCCCTGGCAGTTGAGAGGGGTCTGTTGCCACACCCAGAAGAGTTGGGGCATGAGAGCCCCATGAGACAAACTGGCATCAAAGTGTCGAAAGCAAGACGCAGCCAGCATATAAACTCCTCTCCCTCTCCACGGACAGAAGGTCTCACGTTATGATGGCTCGGCATGGCTTGTCTGGAAGCTGTCCTTGGGACTAAGCAAAGAGTTTACTTTCTTGTGAAGTTGTTTGCAGCTCGATATATTTTTGCTTTCCTTTGCATTTCCGCGCACCCTTACTGCCCTGGGATTGCGCCTCCTAATAAAATCTTAGCACTTAAAAACTTTGGCCTCAAGCTCTGCTTTTTCGGTAATCCCTTTAGCAGCATTTGGGCTTTAGCTCTGTTCTTTACTAACCATTTCACAGCCACAGTCACAGAATTAAGGTTATTTGAGGCTCTGGCTTACTGTCCTATTAGCCCTAAACCACGACTGTAAAAGGCATCCAGTTGAGACCACTACTAAATACACACATTTCGATATACGCGTCTCTGTTGAAATTAGTACAGATAAAAGTTTAGTTTTCCTCTTATCAGTGCCCAGTAGTGTTTCCTCTCAAGAATAAATTCCTAGATCACAGGCACTTACTAGTACATGTTTTAAATATTTGGAAACTTGAAAAATTTGAGATGCATGCGGGTGCCAAAGAAATGCTTTTCAATAATGATCATAAAGCTGTTAGTCCGGGGTGGGGGTCTAATTATGTTTTTGGTTCATTCATAAAGTCATGTTCTTATCTTTCATAAAATCTTACCGGGGAGGCTACGCTAAAGCTTGACTGCTGGTTCAGAAAGCTTTGCAAAACAATTTTTTCTTTGTGTTATTTTACATACTGAAGACCTCAGTAAGTTTGTATTTTTAATGATAGCCACTGGCTTTGTGGCCCCCTGTTTATTGCCAAGTTTGTCAGACTTTTTTCCCCCTCCCACCTTGTTTGCCATCTGTAACTTGATCAACAATAATTTCAGATGGGACTGGCCAGGGTCATATGTTAAATAGGCCATTTCCACTTTCTAGGCCACAAAATCCTCCCTTTCCTGGCCACTTAAATACTATTACATAATCTACAAACACATGGATCTGATGATCTTCTGAGACATGTTGGCAAAGGTCACACCTGCAAATCTACCTTTCTATTGGCACAATATTTTTTATAATTTGGCCTATCAGAGCATTCAAAAATTATTTTTAAAAGCATGTTCTGCCTACATCATAGTGAATTGATTCATTTTATGAAGCAAATATAATTATTATAAAATCTATCAAAATGGTACCAAAATAACACTCCAAAAACATCAACCCACATAAGAAAATCAACCCACAAAGAGAAAACTTTGATATCCTATCATGTAAACAATATTTAACCTTTGCATTTAAAAATGATTTATATGAGGTTATTTCTAATCATGAAGCTAGGCTGTACACATAATGTATTTAAATACCTTTACACAAAAAGAAAAAACATTTTAAAATATCTTGGGTTACAAATAGGTAGTATCTGGGGACATCCCATTAAGCAAACATGAGAGCTTCTCTTTAAATCCTGGCCCTTGATTCTTTATAAATATATAAGGGCAGATAATGTTCTAGCAAACATACAGATTTTATATACTATACAAATAGGTGTTGACCTTTCAGGATAGGTTGTAAGCTTGCCAATTATACTGCCATTACTCAAACATTTTTAGAATTCTTTAGAAATGTGCTACAAGAGACTGAGTCACATTCTTTTAAATGGACATCATCAGTGACAGCAAATCTTCCTCTCTGAGAGTAGATTTAATTTTTAGAAATACCTAAAAGTCATTTGAAATCAGACCAAATTTAGTACCATTGTTTAGCAGGGGAAAATTGAACACCTAAGAATAAAAATATAAGTAGTATTTTTTAAAAATTAAACTGTAAAAAAAGGAGAATTAGGGAAAGATTGAAGCAGATATCAACAAAGTAGAAAACAAAAAATACAATTATTGAGCAATTACAAAAATACTTTTTGGAAGAAAGTAGAGAAATACCTGGCAAATCTATTTAATAAGAGAGAGAAAATATAAATAAAATTATAAAGAAGCCCAGCTGGCATGGATCAGTGGTTGAGCATCGACCTATGAACCAGGAAGTCACAGCTGAATTCCTGGTAAGGGCACATGCCCCAGCTGCGGGCTCGATCCCCAGTGTGGGCTGTGCTGGAGGCAGCCAATCAATGATTCTCATCATTGATGTTTCTATCTCTCTCTCCCTCTCCCTTCCTCTCTGAAATCAATAAAAATACATTTAAAATAAATAAATAAAATTATAAAGGAGAAAGGCATACCAGATATGGAGAAGTTTAGGTTGTTGTTGTTATTATTATTATTATATAAAAATACTATGCATAGTTAACAATATGCTACAACATTTTTTTTTGGGGGGGGGACATAACTCATCCAAATTGAATCAAGCAGAAGTAAAAACAAAACAAAACAAAAAAAACACTAAGTAGATCTAACCCAGAGAAGAAATTAAAAAAGGCTCAGCCCTAAAGATTATATGGGCAAACTCTTGAAAATTTGAAGGATATATAATTCCCTTTCTGAATGCATAAAATTATTAAAATTTATTTCATTTTTTGAAGTAAATATAATTATTATAAAATCTACCAAAATGGTACCAAAATAACACTCCAAAAACATCAACCCACATAAGAAAATCAATGCCAGAAATCCCCATAAAATTACCAGTAAGTTAAATTCAATTAACATGATTAGGTAGATTTTATCCGAGAAATGCCAGGATATTTTTTAATACTAAAATAATTGAAATAAATCATACATTTAGGTCATATAAGAAAAAAACGCCATCTCAATAGATGACAAAAATCTAATACCGCCCTCTGATTAAAACAACTAAATTTACAAAAACATGTGGTAAATATTAAGTCAATGTCCAACATCATATATTTTAGTAAGATTACAAAAATGATAATGCTCCCAGAAATCAATGACATTTTTATACACCGATAATGAACTCTCAGAAAGAGAAACGAAAAGAAAAATATCCTATTTACTATTGCAACAAAAAAATTAAGATACCTAGGAATAAACTTAGAGGATGTTGAAAAAAGAGACAGAGGAAGATATAAACAAGTGGAAGAATATACCATGTTCATGGATTGATAGAATTAACATCATTAAAATGTCCATGCTACTCAAAGCTATCTATAGATTCAATGCAATCGCTATTAAAATGCCAACTTCATATTTCACAGATCTAGAACAAATACTCCAAAAATTTATATGAAATCAAGACCCCAAATAGCTGCAGCAATCTTGAGAAAGAAGAACAAAGTAGAAGAGATCACAATACTAGATATCAAGATATAATATAAAGCCACTGTTCTCAAAACAGCCTGGTACTGTCATAAGAACAGACATATAGATCAATGGAACAGAACAGAGAACCCAGAAATCGACCCAAGCCATTATACTCAATTAATATTTGACAAAGGAGGCAAGAACATACAATGGAATCAAGACAGTCTCTTCAATAAATGGTGTTGGGGAAATTGAACAGGTACAAGCAAAAAAAAATGAAACTAGACCACCAACTTACACCATACACAAGAATAAACTCCAAATGGATAAAAGACTTAAATGTAAGTTGTGAAACCATAAAAATCCTAGAAGAAAATGTAAACAGCAAAATATCAGACATCTCATGTAGCAGAATTTTCACAGATACATCATCTAGGGCAAGAGAAACACAGGAAAAAAATAATGTGACTACATAAAATTAAAAAGCTTCTTCACAGAAAAAGAAACCAGCATCAAAATGCAAATGGAACCCACAGTAAGGGAGGACATTTTTGTTAATGATATATCTGATAAGGGGTTAATTCTCAGAATATATAAAGTATTCATACCACTCAACAAAAGCAAGGCAAGCAATCCAATTTAAAAAATGGGCAGAGGACCCAAATAGATACTTCTCCAAAGAAGACACACAAATGTCCAATAGACATATGAAAAAATGCTCAAAATCACTAAACATCAGAGAGCTTCTAATTAAAAGGACAATGGCTACCGAAATGACAAGTGCTGTCCAGGATGTGGAGAAAAGGGATCCCTGGTACACTGCTGGTGGGAATGCAGACTGGTACAGCCATTAGGGAAAACAGTATGGCGTTTCCTCTAACAAAAAGGGAATTGCTATTTGACCCAGTAATTCCACTTCTAGGAATATATCCTAAGAATTCCGAGACACCTTTCAGAAAAAACATATGCACCCTATGTTCATAGCAGCACAATTTACAATAGCTAAGATCTGGAACCAGCCCAAGTGCCCATCAGTAGACGAGTGGATAAAAAAAGCTGTGGTACATCTACACCATGGAATTCTATGCAGCTGTAAAAAAGAAGGTTCTACTACCCTTTGAGACAGCATGAGGGACCCTGGAGATGATTCTATGCCAGGGCTGACCAGCAGACCCTGAGCAATGATGAACAGATCGCTCTGACACACGTTTCTGTGAAAGAGAGGGCTAAGCGACTCTTTTACTTTAGAAGTAAAAAGGGAAGGGTGGGGGTAAGTGGGGAGATCAACCACAGGACTTGTATGCATGCATATGGGCCTAACCAGTGGACACAGACAACAGGGGGGTGAGGGCATGAGTGGGGGGGATGAGGGGGGTAATGGGGGAAGAAGGACACATATGTAACACCTTAATAAAGAAATTAAAAAATAATAATAATAAAAAATAAAAACAACAAAATAAAAAAATAAAAAGCAGTCCCATTCGCCTGCCTTCTTAGGCTTTTATTGTCCCAACAGCTTGAATTAAAATTAACCTCTAGATACAATCAGCAGGGTAAGTATCCTTGAGAAAGTATATGCTTCTACAAGGACATTTTGAAGTCTAAACATAAAGACTCCAGGAAAACACCTGGGGGATCGATTTGTTTGGAAAAGTCAAGGCAGGGGCTGTGGCCTTTGGCAAGGTCCCCTCAGAGTCCCCCGACCTTTCAGAGAATCCTCCTTACAGACATTCCAACCAAGTCCCATGCTTCCCCACAATTCTGCTATCGAAATAAGCCAGCCAGAGAAAGACAAATATCACATGATCTCATTTATATGTGGAATCTAATAAACACAATAAAATTATGAACAAAATAGGACCAGAGGCTTGGAAACATGGAACAGACTGGTGAATCTCATAGGGAAGGGGGTTGGGGGTGGGTAGGAAGAGATTAACCAAAGAACTTATATGCACATATAATAATAATAATAAAAATAATAATAATGGTAAGACAGCCAAAGTGTAAGGAAGAGGGGAAGGTATATAGTTAATTCTTCAACCTCCCATCACCACTCTTCATTCTCCCTCCCAGAGGTAACCTCTATTGTTTCTTACATATCCTCCCAGAATTTTTCCATGCACATAAAAGCATGTGATTGTCTCCTTTGAAAAAAAAAAAACAACAACAAATAGAATCATACTATACATATTGTTCTGTACTTGCCTTTTCCATTGTATAAGTAACTTTGACATCTTCGCACATCAGCACATAAATCTACCAAATTTTTCATGACAGTTGAGTACTATTATATGAATGCACCATTTTCTACTCACCTATCAGGGGTATTTAGGCTATTTTCTAGTTTTCTGAAATTATATACAGTTACACTGAGCATTCTTGAATATCTTTGCCTAGAAGTGCTGGTGTATTTGTAGGATTAATGCCTAGCAATGGAATTGATGGATCTATTTTTTGGTAGATATTTCCAAATTAGCATACAAAAGGCTAGATTAATTTATTATCCCATGAAAAGTACAGTATATGCAAAAAAAATGGATAATTGTTGAGGTAGGTGATAGGTTCACCTTACAATTCAATCTACTTTGGGGTATATTTTTAAATTTCCATACTTAATGATATGGCAGTGGAAAAATTATTAAAATCAGGTAT
Source organism: Plecotus auritus (assembly GCF_963455305.1). Taxonomy (NCBI): domain Eukaryota; kingdom Metazoa; phylum Chordata; class Mammalia; order Chiroptera; family Vespertilionidae; genus Plecotus; species Plecotus auritus. The sequence continues at coordinate 143,441,196 of NC_137770.1, forward strand.
AAAGATGCCTGCTATTCTCTCTCATTTTTTTTTGCCATAGATTGCCTGCTATCTTTAAAATTGTGCTGAAATAATTCTGTGGTAAGAAACAGAAATAATAGTTAAAATACTGAAAAGTCAAGGAAAAACTGTCTTTTTAAAAAATATATTTTTATTGATTTCAGAGAGTAAGGAAGAGGGAGAGAGAGATAGAAACATCAATGATGAGAGAGAATCATTGATTGGCTGCCTCCTGCACACCCCCTACTGGGGATTGACCCCGCAAACCCAGCATGTACCCTTGAGAGAATCAAACCTGGGACCCTTCAGTCCGCAGGCCATGCTCTATCCATTGAGCCAAACAGGCTAGGGCAAAGCTGTCTTTATTTGCAGATCATATTTTCGCCTAAAGAGACTGATTGGAAAGCGATTATAAAACTATTTTAAAAATCAATAACTTTTCCAGTGACCCAGTAATAACTAGTTGGGAAATAATACATATTAAAATCTGTTCACATATAAATAATATTGGCAAGAACTGGAAGGGATCTATACAAAAAATAAAAGGGAAAAAAAAAACAAGAGAACAAAAATATTTTTTAACAGAGTTCAGCTCTTTATTGAATGTGTTACAAAAGAGGTTTAGTCAAAAAGACCAAAGCCCATGTCATCATCAGACTCCTCAGATTCCTCTCTCTTTGCTTCCACTGTCTTCTCCTCAGCTGGGGCAAGTGGTGGAGGGGGCAGGACTTCCTGCTGGAGCAGCACTAGCTGCTGGGGCAGGTCCGCCAGCCTTAGATGAGGCTCCTAATGTTGACATTGGCCAGACCTTTTGCAAACAAGCCTGGCCAGAAAGGTTCAGCATTTACACCAACTGCTTTAATGAGGGCATTGATCTTATTCTCCATCACCAGCACTTCATGGTCGTGCAGGATAAGTGCCAAGTAGATGCAGGCAAGCTCCGAGATGGAGGCAGTGGTGTGGGCTGAGTGAGTGCTGCCGCTGTGGAAGGGGAGTGGTGCTAGTTGCTGGATGAAGTGTGAGCCTCACCCCAGTTTGGCCTTAGCTTCCTTGGAAGGACCGAGCACCTTACTGGCAGGTGGGGAAAAGCCAAAAAGATTTTAATAAGTTGAAAAATCTGTTATGCTCTGAGATACATCTATCTTTTATTTGTGATTTTAACCAAAATTCCAATGGGATTTTTTTTATGTTGAAAAAAACTAATTTCCGTTTGGAGGAAAAAACAGGAGAGAGTAGCCAGAAAAGCTTTGTAACAGAAGAGTGATAACAGGAGATTCACTGTACCTGATAGTAATATATATTATAAACCCACAATAATTACAATTATTTTGAATTTCTGAAAAAAGATTGATAAATAGATTAATATTTCAGAATAGATAGCTGTGAAAGAAAATTCAACATACCAATAAATGAAGAAACATCACCAATAAAGAGGACATGGATTATTCAATAACTAGTACTAGGAAAACCAGGCAATCATTTGGGACAGAAAAAAAACACACAGATCAGTTGCTCACTTTGTACTATATACTGAAATACATTCCAGATAGATTAAAGAGGCAAATGTGAAAATGAAAGTGTGGCCCTGACCGGTTTGGCTCAGTGGATAGAGTGTCAGCCTGCGGACTGAAGGGTCCCAGGTTCGATTCCGGTCAAGGGCATGTACCTGGGTTGTGGGCACATCCACAGTAGGGCATGTGCAGGAGGCAGCTGATCAATGTTTCTCTCTCATCGATGTTTCTAACTCTGTATCCCTCTCCCTTCCTCTCTGTAAAGAAATCAATAAAAATATATTTTTAAAAAAGAAAATGAAACTGTGAAAGAACTAAAAGGAAATATAAATATATAAGTGATTCTTGGATGGGAAAGAACCACCAAACAATGGAAGAAATCACACAGGTATATCTGCATAAGCATCTGTATGCCAAAAAATTATAAACAATATTGAATAAGTTGAAAAGTAGATATTTGCACAAATATAAAATGTCAGTATTTGCACCAAGGTCCTTGAAAATCTTTTCAAAGAAGAAATTCCAACATATTTTAGGCAACAACAGTGTTGTATTGTGGACATAAACTCAGAAGGAACCACTTTGAAGAAGAATGTTCATTTGGAAGAATCATTTGTCCCCTTTTAGAATGCTAGGTTTTTGTTGTCTGTATGTTTTGTTTTGTTTGTTTCCAATCATTTCATGTGTACAAGATGATATTTGTATTACAAATTCCTTTTCCTCCAATTTCTTTTTCAAAAGCATCCCTAGAATATTGTGCTTTCCTGGATTCTCTGGAAGAGGTTCACTTGATTTAGCTCATTGTAAGCCCAGGGGTAGGTATTCTTACTATCCCCAATTTCTAGAGTAGAAAGAACATAGTTTTGTGACTTTAAATACAAATAGGTAGCAAACTGGAATATCAACATAATTTATCAAAAATAAAGTTATCACCAGAGGAAGCTATGATGAGTACACACAATACTATAGAGGCAACTGTTAAAAGTACAGGTGTGGCTCAATGGTTGAGATCAACCTATGCACTGAGATCACCAGTTTGACTTCGATCAGGGCACATGCTGGGGTTGTGAGCTCAATCCCCAGTAGGGGGCATGCAGAAATCAGCCAATTAATTCCCATCCATGTTTCTCTCTCTCTCCCTCTCTCTTCCTCTCTCTCTAAAATCAATAAAAACATTTATTTTTTTAAAGTACCTGCCAATCCTCAGCCAGGACTCTTATACCCCACTCCCATCCTTAGCTGTCACAGACCACACCTGAGGAATATAGCCTAGCTTTCCGAAGTGCCCAAATGAGAACAGGTCCCAGGGGCTGGAGAGACATGAGGCTGTGAGGAAACTGGCTAACATCAATGGGATTGTGCTAGCAATGGGGACTGTTCTAAGCGTGTTCTGACCTTATAATATGCAAGAATTGTCTCATGTAACCATCATGAAACAACCATCACCCAGGATTTAGGTGCTTTTATGATCTCTGTTTTCCACATTAGGAAACAAAAAAACAGAAAAGTTACATAGTTTGTTGAAGTTCATACAGCGTGGAAAATGCAAGAAGCTATATTTGAGCCAGATACTTGGAGCTGCAGCCCAACCGCCTTGGCCACATGTAACCATATACAAAGAAAGCCCTTTCATCCACAAGAGCACCTTTGAACTTCATAATTTTGTGAGGAGGTCAGGAAATATTCTCCCCAACTTACACTAGGGCAGTGGGAAGCCCAAATGGATTACTGGAATTAGTAATTTTTATTTTTTATTTTTTTAGTGAACTGAAAGAAGCTGACAGCAGAGCATGGATGAACATGTGATAAAGAATGAATGGGGGAAAACAGGGCTTAAACGCTTGGATCAGAGAAAGAAGTGCCCTGAACTAAAGTGGATTAACCACAAACTGCATGGAGGGGCGGGGGGGGGGGGGGGGGGGAGGGAATGAAAATTATTCCAGCTGACGAGCCATCAGGTCTATAATGAAGCCACATGTGGCTCGAGAGCCGCAGTTTGCGGACCACTGAGCTAGATGATAAGCTGTGAAAAACAGCACATTCCCAGCATTCCCATCATGTTGAACTCAGCGACTACCTTCCTGAAATATTAGCTCCTCGTCCCTGTCATTGTTTATCTAAGAATCCTGTTGTTAAATTTATATCTGTTTATTTACCTGGCCTTTGTTAGTTTAGATAACAAGGCTAGAAATGTCTAAACCACCAAAATGAAGCTCCCATTCCACAAAAGGATTTTCACCTAGTTTTTAAATATAATCAAGATAATAAAGTTTACACAAATACTTTTAGAATTTACTTCCATAAAATTAAAACAGTACTAGTTAACTTCTGAATTTGTTGCTTGCTTTTTCATAATATTATTTTTTATTCCATAATAAATTGTGAATTCAAAGGAATTCACAAGAAATATACTTGTTCTGAGAAACTTATATAAAAAGATCTATGTTAAATTCAGCGGACCTGCATCCATTTAAAAGTAGGAAAATAAAGAATCCTTTTGCTATATGACTGTTGCCACTCATTTATCTGATCTTTGTTCAAGTCTGAATTGATAGGAATCAGAATGTTCCTAAAATCAGTATTCATCATCAATTGCAAGGGAAATTCTTTTATTACTATAAATTACAACATTAACATCAAGTTTTATGTAATGGAATATCGGTATCATAAGATTTATCATAAGAACATTATCTCTTTAGGTATAAACATTTTAATACATTTCCATCTAAATCCTCCCTCAAAAGTGAGTAAATTCCATTCACTAAGCCTTTTCTAACTTTAACTTCCCTTTCCTACTCCAAACATGCATTCTTTCTTTCTATAATTTGTTGCCATCAAAATCCTTCAATGACCTGTATTTGATCTCAAATAGTTAAAAAGAAAAAATTGGGGACCATTCAGATTGAAATATTTGGTTATGCCTCAGGGGGAAAAAATAAAAGGCACTCTTAATCCATGGTTCTAACAACACTGTTCTGATTTTATTATTATTTTTATTATTGTGGGTGCTGGCATGATGAAAAATAGGATGATTCATCCAATGAGAATTTGAATGCTGGTGGGAAACTGTACAGAAAATCCAGATGAGTTAAAGGAGAAAGAGATCAGTGCTTTGTGAGGAAAATGTAGTCAGAAAATGAAAAGAGAGTTGCAGGAAAACAAACACAAGTTTGCACTCTAATATTTAAATCCCGCTAAAGTCCAGTGACATGACACCAGGACAAGAGAAGAGCCAAGGATGGGAAGTTTTCTAAGCTGACTATTAAGTAGATGTAACTCACCGATGAGTCTGCCCATATGGGATTTTAATTACCGAGACATCTGTTTATCGAAGTGTACTACCAAATAGCGATCAAATACAGAGATCAAATTACGTGGGGAAGAGAGTGGAGATGACACTGGGAAAATCAATCCTGGCTTTACATCTCACCAAACAGAAGCAATTATTTTAGATGTGGAGCTGGTTAGCATCCTAGGCATGAATTTAATTAAATAACCCTCAAGTGGCAGAAACAGAGCAAACCACTGTATTTAACTGTCAGTAAGACATGTTACAAATAAATGGTCTAAATTCCTCTTTTCCTTCCCTCCTCCCTCATAAATTTGGTGTAGTTTTCTTAAACTCACAACTCTTCCTTTTCCTAGTTTAGCCTTTTCTTCCCAGTAGCATCCAATAAATTCATCTAAATAGATAGCTTGAAGCAGAGGCAGGATTTGCTTTCCACATTCTCACAATGAGATACTTGGGAAGAGAAAGAAAAGGGTCAAGGATTAAGTCACTGTTTGAGTTCCTTCCGTGGGCTCAATAAAAAGACTAATAATTCAGAGAAATATCTTGGAAACAAAGAGAAGACCAAGTAGCCCTTTTGTTGGTAGTTAGTTAGCATCTTGGAGGATAAAGAAAAGCTGAGGGAGGGAAATTCAAAACAAGTGGTTGAGGCTAGAACTGTAGGGGAGATTTCCCAAGCAGAGAAGAGGGCAAAGAGAAAACATTCAGCTTTTGAAATGAATATTTAAAAACCAATCTTACTCGGTGGTGGCCCTCTGCTGAGCTCCAGTCAACAGTTGGCAGCCTCTGGTCCATAACAGACTCTCTGTGGAAAGGTGATTGTTTTTAGAGCCTTCACCCCAGCTCTCCATTCAGCTTTCCTTCCCCACCTCGCCACTTCTTCAGCGACACCACCATTCTTCCAGCATCCAACTTTGATACACTGGTTCCTCTAAAACGCTTTCCTTCTCTTTGCAAATAACAGAAACCAATAAGGTAAAATTTAAGTAAAAGTAAAATTGCTGGACAGATACTCGGGTAGCCCATGGAACCCAAGAAAGAGTTGAACAACCAAAATTTCCTCAGGGAGAACCTGACCATGGCAGTTCTCAGGACCTCAGAAGCTGAAATCCACTAATTCTTCCATAGAGCTGCCATTAACAATTTAGCTAGCAACTTCCAGTCACTGGCTCTCTGTGTAAAACCCAAAATTCCCGGGTAAACCTGATTCTCTCTTCTCTCTCTCTCTCTCTCTCTCTCTCTCTCTCTCTCTCTCTCTCTTTCTCTTTCCCACTTCCCTCTCACTCTTCCTCTCTCTTACTATATGTATTCAAGCTCATACTGTTTAATAAACTCTAAATATCATCCTATAGTGTGGGTTCATTCCGTTGAAACTGGTTCTTTTTGCTACCATTTTAAAGTCCTAAGAACAGCTATTTCAGGTACTGCTAACTTGAGTTAAGTGGATGCGGCTGACAGCAGAGCCAGATTCCAATGCCAAGTGTAAACAAAGTGGCAGCAGTCTTGACAGAATAGAGCTTGAAAAGAGCCCATTCTTGCTTGGTTGAGCTACATCTTCAAAATATCCTGGCCAAAGTCCCCTCAAATGGTGCCAACAAGCAGGCTGGTTTGTGGACCTCTGCAGCTTCATTCATTCAGCCAGTCACTATTTACTGATCATAGGCTGAGTGCCAGGCAACTATGCTAAGTGATGTACTGAATACAAAGATGCACGGCTCCTGCCCTCATGGTGCTTAAACCCAGACCTGTATCTCTTGTGTGAGCAACAATGCAAGAGCTTCTAAGAATAAAATTTCACATGAATACTGTCGTTTTTTTTAACTCCCTCACCCGATGAGAAGCCCAAGGATTATGTCTGAGTTATGAGGCAATCTCATTGTTAATGAGGTTAAGATTTCACTCCTTATATTTAGAGAATTAGGTGAGAACTGAGATTTGCTTTGCAATTAACCACAGCCAGGTGTCACTTATTTTTATGATGTGACTTGGAGGGTATGATGCTGGGTGGGTATGGAATTAATTTTTGAAAAAGAACTCATGTTTTCTTCCCCATATGAACCAAATAGATAACTAAGTGCAAGTTAAAATTTTTAAATTCTAGCCAATTTCCCTATCCTCAGGTGGGAGCACACTTTGGAAGACATTTATCTGCTAAACTGCTGGGGTAAAGTCAGGCGCTTCTAATTAGCAAGAGCTGCTAAGTCCACAGAGACTCTACACAGGGCTATATGTGCAAAGTGTCTGGCACTCCGGTTTGGGTTTAGATCTGAGAAAACTTGATGTTATGGCTTGGTTTGATTCCAATTTGAACTAGTTGCCTAAGAGTTCTCACTTTTTTTAGTTCAACTTAAGGTGTTAATTTTAAGGTTTAGCAAATTATTAAGGTTCATTCTAGTTATGGGTTGAGGATTTAACTCAGTTTATATCCTTGGTAAGGCTATAAAAGGTCTGACTAGAAAATAGCAGCAGCTGGAGGATGGGCGCCTTGGCCCTCGCCCTGACGAGGAGATATGCATACGTGGAGCATCAGAGTATCTGTTATAGTTCAGCCTTTGTGGTGCTCAGATCCACTTGCTTCTAAGTCCTGCCACCTAGTAACCAGCAACTCCAGGACTCTGGTTGGTCTTTATTGATGAGGAAACAAAGTTAATGGAAAACTACAGTTGCTGCAGCTGCCGTGGATCTCAAGCTTGAAGTAATTGGTACTTTGTGCCCTTCACCACCAGTTGTAGATTTTCCTCAGCCTCGGCTAGCAAACACTCTGGTCTAGGCAGATCACACATAGTTGTAAACACCAGCACAATAGTGGCAAGATGACATGGGGATTTGGGCCATCAACTGATACAACTTTATTGTGTCCATTGGCCCTACTCATGGCCAGTCTTGTATCTGTCAACTTCCATTTTGTGATGGATTGCTGCTGAGCCCAGCCAAGTTATGACTTGCTGGATCTGACAGAACCCAGCTCTTAATGGTTATCTCTGGCTGCAAAGTTACTTTATGTCCCATGGTCAGATACTCTATCTCAACCAAGGACTATTAGTCTGTAAGAACATCTATTTGAATGGTGTATAGATCTTTACTAGATATGGTATGACCTTGCTTGTGGTTCTCCTAGTGGATTACTCTACATTTGGATTTTTTTTTTTCTTTTTAAGTGCTTCATTAAATTTAACTAGTAGATGAATATAATTGAGCTAACAGTTTGATCTGGTCACCAGGCAAATGAGACATTGAAACCTCACAAAAGAGTGCAGTGTGGAGACTAGAACTAGTTGTATCTTCTCTTCAAACTAGTCACCTCAAGCAGCAGAGGACAATCTAAGAGCTTTCACTGCTGCTCCACACACCATTAGAGGGGAGATGAAATTCCAGGGCATCTGCAGTTACATGGTACCTGGGAAGCTGCAGGCAGGATGGCAGCACATCAGTTCTCAACCTGGGACAACAGTATATACAGCATGGTGCTATAGTGCTGCATAACCCAGGCAGTCGCAGTCTACAGTTCACATCTTCTTTACTTAGGAGGAAAATACACACATTTAAGAAACTGCAACCTTATGTTGATCCCCAGCCCAGGTATCTATAGTCTCATCATAAAACTTTATGTGGTTGTTTTGTTAGCTCTTCTGTCACTTAAAAATCTTATAACCTATTTTAATTATTTAAAGATGAGAGTTACAATTGTAAATGTAGTTATGACTTAACTGGAAGGTAGTTAACTTGCTTTGCTTTCAAGAACAACAAAGAACATACATTGTAGATTTAAATGATGGTTTAACAGGCATAAATGTAGAGACATCAACAGTATTTTAGTTTGTTAACATACATTTCATGGCCACTATAATGTGTTTGGCACTAATTCCAAACATATCCAGGAGTTCACTAGACTTCCCACTTTGAGGAACTCCTTGCACTGCCAGCCCATGGACCAGAATGACAGGCTCCATGAAGCAGTTGCACAGACAGCCTCCCTGATGCCACCTTCTGGGTGGTGATCCCCTATTGTGATAATTTGGCCATCTGTGCATTTTGCATTAGACATGATGATATCAGCATTCAGGGGTTTAATGGTAAACAGGTCAATGGATATTTTGTTTAGAAAGATCATCAACAATTGCTAAGACTTTATGCAGAGTAACTCCAGCTCCAATGACTGGCCTTATTGTTGACACTCTGGCTAATGACTTTGGCCTGTCAAATCTCAAAACTTTCTTGTGGGGTGTAAATAACCTCAGTTTTGGGACCATTGGTGTGAATGTAGCATATCCCCTTGGCATTGGCCACCAGGACCACAGCATGCTCTGTCAGACTATATCACTTGATAGAAAATGGCGCAGTTGGTAACTGCATGGAACATGACCAAATCCTCCAGGACCATCACTAATGGATAGTGTGCAGTGGGACCCAATAAGGTTGATGTTGGTTTGAGAGATGGTTCCAATCCAGACCTAATCAAATGCTCGGGTTAAGAAGGCAGCGAAGGTGCTTCACCACGTTAACCATTTTTTGCTCGGCAATAAAACATTCAATGAGGTGCTCCTGGTGCTCCTTCTTGAATATCTTGGAGAAAGTGGACTTCTTGGTGTCACTGTCCAGCACAAGGAATCTATCATTTGCATGGCCCAGCTTAGCCAGAGCCAAACCACATGCTTTGTGAGTAGCTACCTTGTCACCGACTTTAAAGCAGATAGAGAGGTCATCTCTATGTCCGTGATGTTGATTTTAGGTGCGTCTTCAACAGGGGGCTTTGGTTCAAGCTGTCTGTAGGTCTCTATCTGGCTCTCAACTAGTTTGATAACTGCATCTGCTCTTTCTGTTGGTATTGGCTTTCCATGCCAATTTTCTGCATTCTCAAGGCTTGGAATGCCCTGGCCCTTGAAGGTCTTGGCAATTACAGCAGTGGGCTTGTTCTTCACTTGAGTTGTTTGTCACAACATCATACACAGCTCCTCAACATCAGGGCCATCCATCACTTAAGTATTCCACCCAAAGGCTTCACAGTGCTTCTGATGGGTGTCCATGCAGTTCTCGATGAGAAAGACACCACTGTGGAAGATGGCCATGAGATCATCCAGATTGTAGTGAGAACTGAACGCCAGTGCCTTCCAGACAGAGTTTTCCCAACACTCACCATCTCCCAAGAGACAGAACACCCGTAGCTGGCATTGTCAAAGTACCTGCCAGTATATACCATGCTGCACTCAGTCCCCAGTCCTGGTCCTTACCATCCAAATTGCCACATCAACAAATGGGAGTAGCTAGCAAAGGATAAATTGGTCATTGATTGGGTTCTCTCGGTCCTCCTGTTTCTATTTCATGATGCGGTAGAACAGCACGGACATGATCTCAGCAGCACTGCTGCATGGTGTGGGTGACTGGAACTCCAGGCCACTTGGTCCTTATGGAGTTAGATGCGCAGGCAATTAGCTAGGTTCTGAAACACCTGCACAGCATCTGCATAGGGTTTGTCTTTCTTGGCCATGGTATGCTCACCTCAGTGTGAGCCATAGCTGCTACCCCGTCAGAGTCTGAGGAGAAAATGTGCATCTTTTTGAAGCACAGATCTCTTTAATACCATGGAAATTGCTGAGTGATATGGCAGGGCTGCTTGCACTGGTGCCTAGACCTGCTGCAGAGCCAGACTTTTATAAACTCTGTCACCTGGTAAAGGGATTGAAACAATATCCTAAATACACTTAATAGAAGTCTTTCAGGCTCCATTCTCATCGGCACCAACCTCCCTTCAGTCAATGGGTTCCAGATCTGAGAATTGACTCAGGTCTGGAAAGTAAGCCAGTGACAACGACTTGTATTGGGGCAGCTGCCCTTAGCCTCCTGACCATCCATTCTTGTTGTTTTTTTTTTATAAACTAGAGGCCCAGTGCATGAAAATTCATGCACTGGAGGGGAGGGGTGCCCCTCAGCTCTGCCTGCCCCTCTCACACTCCAGGAGCCCTCAGGGGCGGGAGGCAACCTGGCAATCAGGGGAAGGTGACACCCCCATCACACCACTGCTGCTGCCACTGCTGGCAGTGCAAGCCTCAGCCGGCCCTGGTTACCTGAGCCTCGGGTGGCCCTGGGCAGCTGGGGAGCTGAGGGGATGGGGACTCTGGAGGCAGGCACACTGAGCTGAGGGGACTGGGCGCCGCCATCTTGTGGCTGTGGGCGCCATCATCTTTGAGGGTGGGGCAATCAATTAGCATATTCCTTCTTATTGGCTGTGAGTGCCACCATCTTTGAGGGCGGGGCAGTCAATTAGCATATTCCCTCCTTATTGGCTTTGGGTGCCGCCATCTTTGGGATGGTGTGAGGGTCAATTAGCATATTCCCTCTTTATTAGATAGGATTGATACCTTTATTGACTGCCTATCTATTTTGCCTCTAGAACAGGGGTGGGCAAACTTTTTGACTTGAGGGCCACAATGGGTTCTTAAACTGGACCGGAGGGCTGGAACAAAAGCATGGATGGAGTGTTTGTGTGAACTAATATAAATTCAAAGTAAAGGAGCAGAGGGGAGAGCAAGAGAACCCTCCGCTCTTTCGGCTCCGCGGGCCGGATAGAACAGCCGAACAGGCCGGATCCAGCCCGCGGGCTGTAGTTTGCCCATGGCTGCTCTAGAAACATGGAGTTCTTAATCTTTGTATGGATTGGGTCCCTGGATACCACGTCAATTTTGCAACTCATTTCAATAATTGCACACACTTTGCTTCTGACAGTTATGTTCTGTCACTGGCGTCTATGCATCTGGATCTTGCCATCCCTATTAAGGAACCCAGTTCTGTAACAGTGTCTCCTCCAGTCAACCCTGGCATACAGAAGACCACACCACTGAAATTCTCAGTGATCCTTACCCTCTTAACAATGCATTCCTTATCACTTTGGTAAATGGTGGGTTCTCTGGACAAAGTGAGCTGGTGGGTTTTCCATCCCTATAATACTGAAGTGCATACCCACCCCTATGAGCTATTTGATATCTTTTTCCAGTCAGCCATGGCAGTTGTGGTATTTCCACTTCACTTAGTGTGGGCTGTTGATTTCTTCAAGCTTCCAAGAGTCATCTTTACACCTGAGGTCCTTCCTAGGGTGATAAAATCTTTTTTTGTTTGTTTGTTTTATTTTGTTATTCCTCACCCGAGGATATTTTTTCATTGATTTTTTTTTTAGAGCAAGTGGAAGGGATGGGGAGAGACAGAGAGAGAGAGAAACATTGATGTGAGAGAGACACACTGATTGGTTGCCTCCCACATGCACCCCCAACAGAGCCAAGGATCATGCCCTTGACCGGAATCAAACCCGGGACCCTTCAGTCTGTTGACCAGCTCTCTATCCACTGAGCCAAACCCACCAGGGCCTAGGGTGATAAATCTTTATCCTGGAAGAGTGTTACCATTATCAATAACACTCTCCCCAATCCAAATTTAGTCAATCTACTTTGTGATGGTACTGCTATGTATGAGTTGAATTTTTCCCATTTGTGTGCAAAAAAATTTTATAATAAAATGTCAATTCTTTTTTATAGAGATTAACTTTGACTCCTTGATTTTTTAAAATTGTTTCATGTAATAATAGCATTATCTGGAATTTTCTTCCAAACCCCATTTACTAGTATAATAGTGGGAAGAAGAGTAGCAAATACTATCTATTGAGCACTTATGTGCACAGTTGTGCAGGTTGTGATTTCACAAGGGCGCCAACACATCTAAGGGGGTGTGGTTCACATTGTAGACATCATTATTTGCATATTTATTAAGAAAATTTTCCAGCAGATGGCAGTAAAGTGTCTTGCTCAAACAAAAATAGAATATTACAACTTCTACCAAATGGAAGTAAAGTGTCTTGAGGACTGTATACCTTTTTCTATGTACATAAAGATCTCATATAGACTAGTGGTGGCACTGCTTACTACATGTCAGGGCCTATGCTCACTCACCCTTGCTTAATCCTCAGGATCCAATGAAATGGATGCTATTAGTAACTTGCCAAAGCCACTGAGTCAGATTGTAGTAGTTTTGAGATTCCAATGTCTCTAACTCTAGAGTCTGTCCTCTTTTGCACTAAGTGATGATATTTCAGAAAACTAGAGCCTGGGATTTAAGGAGACTTGACCATAGAGAGCCTTGCTGACCATAGAGAGCCTTGTGTGCAGTGCTAGATGCCATTAAGGACTGACTAAAGAGCAGGACACATATTACTCGTCCCAGAAAAAGGTCATACTTGAATTAGCAAAGAAAAAAATGGGAGAATGATGACATTCTCTTTGGCATTAGAATTACATTTGTATGATTTAAACTATACACGCTACAGAAATTTAAAAATCAGAGAATCCAATATAGATTACAATAGTTCTCAAAGAATTGAAATTTTTATATCAAAAATACATTAGTACAATTAGTAATACATAATGTTTATTCAAATATTTTAATAAGACTGCATTACCACAAATTCTATATGCATGTGTAAAGCTTTTGAAAATGTATATCTATATCAAATCATCTTGCAAAATGATAGATTATTAGTATAATATTTTTAATCTAATGCTATAAAACTGGTAAGTCATAAATAGCACTCAGTTTAAAATCTCTACAGCAAATACTAGTCAATCATTAATAAAAGCAAGCCATTTATACATATTTTATATAAATCCCTAATTTATCATTGAGGAGACCCTAAACCCACTAAAAAAAGTGAAAACTCCATCTTCTGTGAAACAAACTGCTATAACTTTTGCTTTTTATTTTAAAATAACAGGTATAGCATGGATAGACTTATCTAAAATTTTTTCTATCCGAGCAAAGGCTCAAAGAAGAACTTGAGATTATATTAACTTGTTAATGACAATTATTTTCTGGGTTGTAAGATTTGGAGTGCTGTTTTTGCTTTTTTTTATTTATCCTTTCATATATCCTAAATTTTTAAAAAACATACTGATTTTTATAAACAATAAAACTCATCATTCTTTAAAGCAATTATCAGTGAATATGTGTCTCACTTTATGGCCTACCAAGACCTCTTAAAAACAAAAGTATATTACTAGAAAAATAATTTAATAGGCAAATCAAATTTTGAAAGTCCTAAGTCCCTTAAACAACTGGTAAATGCAATAGTTATAGTTAAGACTGTCATTTGATCTGTTTAATCTCTGAAACAGAATAGCTACAAATCAATATTTTCTAAACAGTGAATTTTGTGGCCAAATAAGCCAGAGTATACACAAGCCACAACATTTGCTAGCACCTAGCTTAAGGGCTGGCAATTTGAAAATACAACATATAAATCCTTCATTCTTTCAAGGTCAGTTTCTAAACTTGACATCTTAGGTTAGAGATAGCTTCACCCAGGAATTTAAGGTCAGGGTTTATGAACTTAAGGAAAGAGTTGATGATTTGAAAACACAACAGATAAATCCTTCCTCTTTTCAAGGTTAGTTTCTAAACTTGATATCTTGGATGGGAGATGGCCTCACCCAGGAATTTAAGGTCAGGGTTTATGTTAAGTAGAACCTCAAATCAAGTTTAGAAACAAGCAAATCTTTAGTCCTTTCTTTAAGGGGATAGTGTGAGAGGGAAAGTTTAGCAAAACAGGTCAACCTCCTGTAAATATAAGGTTGTCATTTGTTTTTTATACTAAATGAAATATGCCTGATTTGTGCTCAGAGTCTTGTGCATATTTTACTCCCTGTGTCCAGGCAAATCTGTTTATATTAGAAAACTCCATGAGGGCAGGAAATGTAGCTTTTCTTTATCGTAAATCATCTGGTATAAACTCCACTTATCTAAGAGTATGGGGTCTTGTCTGTCCAATTGCTTGATCTTTGGTCCAAATGTGTAATTTGTCATTGACTGTCATTGCCTATATTGGCTTAGACAGAATGGGACAGTTTACAAAATTGTTATATGCACCATTGCAGATTATTTTCACTCGCATCTTATTAGTAAGCTGAGCAAGTATTATCGCCCTTACTACTTAACAAATATGACTAGAACCCAGGTTTTCAACATTTCTTTCAGGCACCACTGATAGGCATTTATTTCCACAACAAGGGAACTGAATGAATAATGGTCAACCACTGATAAGATTCAACCAATTCTATTCCTGAAGTCCTAAATAAAATTGTTCAGCTAAATGAGATATCATAATAATAGCTGAATTTTAAATAAACTGCAGGGGGAGGAGGAACAGTGGGGATAAGGGTTGGTCTGCCCAGAGAATTGGAATTGTCAAAATTCAAATTGAGTTAAAATATCAAAGAATGTCATCAATGAGAGACATTATTTTTGCTCTAGCACAAATAAAAAAAGAAAACGTCTCATAATAGAGTTTTATGTGCTTTAAGTGTTTTTTGTTAAGAAACATTTCATAGTATAAATTTTCCAAATTGCATATGATTGAATTGTAGCACCCATCCACACACTATTAAATATTTATTACTTTCTTAGCTTAATTCGCTTTGATAAGTATGAAATGATGTGTGAAGTGAAAACCTTCAAGTACAACATACAATGATAAGAAATACATAATAGCAAGTTCACTAATCCCATAACATCAGAGGAGGTTTTATAGTATATAGACCAGTTTATTCATTACCAATGTGGTCATCTAAGAAAAAAATTTCTTAATGTAAAAACGATGAAAACTACCTTTATTTTCTCAGATTATTTTTGTTGTTGTTGTAAATCCTCACCCAAAGATATTTTTTCCATTGATTTTTAGGGAGAGTGGAAGAGAGGAAAAGACAGAGAGAAACTTCGATGTGAGAGAAACACACCACTTGGTTGCCTCCTGCACATGCCTCGACCAGAGCCCAGGTTCAAGAAGAGCCTGCAACCAAGGTACATGCCCTTGACTGAAATCAAACCCAGGACCCTTTGGTCTGCAGGCCAACGCTCTATCCACTGAACCAAACCGGCTAGGGCTATTTTCTCAGATTCTTAAAAGGTTCATAAGATAAGCAGGCTGATAGGAAAGAGGAATAAAAGCTACAAAATTGGGAATAAAATCATATTTTTCTGTGCAACAAGTCAAAGAAATTATTGCAAGGAAATAAAATAGGTGTAAGGAGGTATTAAAAAATCAAACTGCAAGCAATCCTTGGCTGACATAAGAAAAAGAAATGAGCAATCTTGGATATAATGATGTTTAAAAAGATGCAAAAAGCTATGCACTGTGAGGAAATGATGACAGAGATGGAGTTAGAAAATACCAAAAAGAAATGTAGGTTTCTTTTGAGAAGGAATGAAAAGAGTCTGAGAAGGAAGCCTGATAGCCAGCCAGATTGGTAATACTGTGGCCTAGGTGCTCCCAGGTTTTCATCCACTCCTTTCCAGTCTTCCAGGGGAGATCATTGTAAGGACTGTCCCTTTAGATCAAAAGGCACACACATGCCAACTAACCAAGATTCCTAAATCTAATCACATATTCTCCCAGGTGAGAAGCACACTCAACAGGAAAAATGAAAGGGACAATTCTAATGCTGTTTTCACTGAAATTTTTATTGAAACCCCCTGTCACCCCATTTTAGCTCCCTAAGTAAATGAAGATGCATGTTAAATCTGAGCCTGATGGTGTTCTTTCCAAATTTTGCCTTAAATCTCTGAAAACATGACTTTTGAAACTTGGGAAAGTGAAGCTAGGACAAAGGAATACTGATTACCCATTTTGCATGCCTGCTTCCTTGTTTATTCACAAGCAGAGCTAGACTAAGAAACCTTTCCATGAAAATGGAAAGCATCTCTGCAGTAGCATAATGCTTAATGTTGACCTTCTATCCTCTCCAGCCAGGAAAGATTAGAAACAGTTTAGGTAGCGTAAGAAAAGAGCTTAGAAAACTTGGGATGAAAAGGAGTTTCCTAAATTCTTAAGGTCATCTATGACAGGTTATTCACAGAGTCTATGTGTTCGGTTAATGCATTTATTTCACCAACATTAGAATCTCTGTACTTCTGACATCAGTTTCCTCTTTCAACTAGTTCCCTTCTATAACCTGCTGTGGAATTTGCAAGGCCAGTTTTCCTTGCCTATCCCTATGAAGAATTGGCCAAAATAACTACGAGATTTTTAATACCATCTTTCATATGTACCTAGTTGGAGGTGTGTGTGTGTGTATGATTTTTAATAGAACAATAACAAATGCCTTAAAATCCTTTAATGTCTTTTTAAATCTACCTTTAGAGTAAATGCTGTGTAAATTACTATGAACAGCTTCTCATATATTTAAGCCACTAATTTTTAAAGTATTATATAAATTTAGAAAATATTATCTAAACATTTCATATTGAATAAATTTAGAATGTACTTACTTTAAATATTTAGGAAGAGCTTTATTTATCAACTGCTATTCATAACTACTTTGCTGTGAATTCGAGTATAAAAATGTAACTTTGCTTAGTTGGTAAGTGGTTGATAGCTGTTCACACTCTGCAAAAGTGTATCTAAATATCCAGGTGAAAAATACCTGAAAAATAGATTTTGTTATTAGATACTGGTGTAAAGATTCAACCCAGTAAGCACAAGATTCAATATAAGGTATTTTATCTGAAATAATTCTATAAATGAAACCTCTGAATAATTATGCTTCAATAATGTTTTGTACACAAGGTTAGAGACTATCAAGAAAAAGAACAAAAACTCACAAAACTTCTAGATAAATAACAAAACACTTAAGGGCCATCAATACAGTGACAAAGAATGGATATTTTCAAAACAAGATACTTGGATCCAGTGATAGTATTTCATTAAAATGCTTTTGTTTTTGTTTATATTTACTTTTATTAAAAAAATTTAATCCTCACTCAAGGACATGTTTTTATTGATTTGAAAGAAATGAGAGAGAGAGAGAGAGAAAGAGAGAGAGAGATACATCCCTGACTAGAATCAAATCCGATACCTTTTGGTATATAGGACAATGCTCCAACCAATTGAACCATACCAACTTAACTAGGGTGAAAACGACTTTGTTTTTATTATGTCAAGTGACTAATGTTGCTTTAAATGAACATAGCTAATAGATTTTTTTCATAAGTTGGACAACACACTAATCAACTTCTGATTGTTTTAGAGATTATTTTCAACATATGTTTTAATTAGGTATGATTACCCATAAAAACAAAAATGTCTGGGAGCATATTTCATATTAAAGAACTATTTCATATATGGTTTACAAATATTCCATCATACAAACCTAGGAAATTAATTGATTTCATTTTTTCTTGGGCATCTATAAATTTATATTTATATAGGACATTTTATGAAAGATTTAGTATAAAAATATTAAATATATTGATCAATACATTGTGGGATACTTTATATACTATGGAAAGAATTTACATGCATATAAAAATATGTCAAATAAAATTTTCAGGCATTCTTGAATATAATAAATGACTAAAAAATCTAAAGCATAATTTAAAAAGTTCTAAAACACTTAAGTAAGCCTCCTAAGGTGTTTTCTCCAGATAAAACCTTATGTTCGAGACTTGCTTTGTCCTTTGTTAGTTATCTTTATCCTCAGATGCTTGACTTCAAAACTCACAATTGAGAGTATACTAATTTCTTCCACAATTTGTCAAGTTATAGTGGATGAAACAGAGCTATATTATCTCATTAGTGTGCTTTTATAGGTAGACATAGTTAAACAGATACATACAAACAAACATAAAAAGCTACCTTAAAGAATGCTTTTTCTTTAAAGGCCTCCTACTCTGGAAAAAATTGTTCTTCAACAATAGATCTCTTCAAAGTATTCATACATTGAGGAAATTCACAACTGCTTCTCTCTCTGTCTGAGTTAGTCACAACTTTTAAAGTAGGATTCATTTTCCTAGGCCTTGGTATGTCAGATGCAAGATAGGTATTTTTAATGTAAATAGCAAGAAATAGATTAAAAAATAAAATCCAAACTTTAAAAATTTTGCTGCTATATGGTAGCTGCTAGCCACATCCTAATATATAAAGAGCCAGGGTCCGTCACGACCTAAATGACCTAAACATCAGGACGGACAACCGAACACCAGGCTAGGGTCCCGGCCAGTGCAGTGGAAGTCAGTCCTGGGTCCCGGCTGGTATGGCAGGAGTCAGTCCTGGGTCCTGGCCACCTGCGGCATGGTGGTGAGAAGGAGCTGTGGGAACGGAGCCATGCTGCCATCGGAGTTGCCTCTTGGTCCCTCCTCCCACCTTCAGGCTCTGGAGAACCAGAGCCATGCTGTGGTGGGAATGGACCCTACTCGAGGGGTCCCAGATTGTGAAAGCATGCAGGCTGGGCTAAGAAACCCCCTGAGTGCACGAATTTTCATGCACCGGGCCTCTAGTAGTCTTTATAAAAGAACCAAAATGAACCTCCAAAATAGAACAAAAAATTCCTTTTCTCTGCCTGTCAACCACTGCTATCCCAATTTATGGCCTTTAAAAATATAAGTGAATTAACTTTACCCTAGACCCATGCAGAATTTGGGTTATTATACAGTTACCATCTCAGAAATGTGCAGAATGGAAGACTGTATGCATGCCTCTCTTCACAAATTAGGTGACTCCTAAAAGTATCTTCACCTCCCCTGTTCAGGCAGAGATCCAGAAGAGTGCCATGGAAAAAGCCTGGTATCCTGCTTGGTAGCTCTGAAAATAGATGGCGCTGGAGTGTCAGGCCCATACCCTACCATCACTGGGGGTTGGTCAGAGTAGAAGGGGGGGTTGCAATAAGGGTGCCTCTGCATACCTGTGGAACCCCCATGCACTCTGGGCTATGACGAGTAGGAGGCAACTGAAATGGGCCGTAAAGCCTAGGGCGTGGTCCCAGGTGGAGTCGCTGCAGGTGAGGGATTCACCTAACTCAGCAGATACTGCAGGCAGGCTTGAGGGCAGCTGGATGGCTTGGCTTCCTGACCCTACAGGGCACACTAAGATTCAATCATGGTAGTCAGTTACCATTCTTGTTGTGTTTATGCAAACCATCAGGCCAAATTGAATACAATAGATAAATTGGTCTTGATCTTGCTCTTTTGATAAAAATAGAGGTAACTCTGAGGAGAAAAATTCTATTTCAATAAAGGTTATTAAAACTGAAATGTTTTCTTTCCCTTCCACTGGACCATTTTTTACAGTTTGCAGTTTGTCTCTGCCAGGTCACAAGCCCACCTCCTTCTGAGCCTAGGCCTCATTGATCCTCTTACAGGCAGCAAGAATCTCTTGGCTCTGAGAGAAAACTCCGTCCCTCTTCAGCATGAAGCAGCTACAGAAGAAATTCAACATCCATTTTCCCAAAAAGAATTCAGAGCCTGGATCCCTGAGGTAATATATTAGGCAGTTAGACAGACATGAGCAGAGCAAGGACAATGGGCCAACTATCACTACCAGATGTAACTAAGTATTTCCACCTCTAGGTATGTAAGACAAGGGGCATAGCCAAAGAGGTACTCACCCAAAGTTTCAGCCCCTAGAAAAGGCTGGTAGCCTATTTGTCCAAAAGACTTGACCCCTTTGCATTTGGGTGACCTACTTGCCTCCAGGCAGTAGCAGCCACAGCTATGCTTATCGAAAAAGCAAATAAGTTAACCCTAGGGCAGGAACTAATCCTAACTGCCCCACATGAGGTCGAGGCTTTACTCTAGAACACACTGGAGCACCGGATGTCAAACACTCAGTTTCAGGCTCTCTGGTGGACAAAAGAAAAATCAGTAACAATTTATACTGATAGCAGGTACGCATTTACAATGGCTCACGTACATAGTGCTATTTACAAGGTAAGGGGACTGCACAGAAGCAAGAGGGAACCGCGCCACAGATGAAGTGGCTCGGGAGGCTGCCCTAAAACCAGTGGAGCCTCTATAGATTCTAGTGACTCTTCCAGACCCTGACCTACCCAATCTAGAAAAGCTGAAATCCATAACCAATCTTTACTCAAGTTCTTACAGGCTTTACAGTCTACCCAGGAAGCAGTCCAGAAGCACGTCCGAGATGCTCTGCCTGTACCAACTTCTGATCTGGTTCATACCTTCTGCCCTGGTGGCTCTGTTTGGGTAAAGAAATTTGCCACCCAAGGACTGACTCCTACCTGGAAAGGACCACCCCCACAGCAGTCAAGGTCGACAGGATCCCAACGTGTCTTCATCACACCTGGCTTAAGACAGCCAGTCAAAATAGAGAGTCCAGGACTCTTTGGACCCTCTAAAGATTATTCCTGGCCCTTATAAACAGGCCCACTGACTTTATTCAGCAGAGAATTAATTCTCTCAAGCTTATAGTCCTCAGGGTTCAATATAACTCCCTCCCCAACAATGACCCAAAGGAGTCAATGATTTGACTCATGTACATAAAACCAGTGGGGAATGAAGCATCCATCTTATATAAAAACTGCTGTTTGAAATTTTAACCCTGCTCTTTTGGCATCTGTAAATGCTTGCTTGCTTGAATAGTAAGGAAAAATAAGACTACTCCCATTTCAGAGAGGCCATTAAACCTTCCCCATACGAAGTTATGGCCAAGCCTTTGGTTGAGGTCTCAAAGCCCCAGCACATAGGGCTCTTTAAGAACTTGCAAAGGGGACTGGAAACACCCCATATTTGGGAGACAAAGAAGGTAAAAACATAAATAGGGAAAGTTCCTTCGTGTTGGGGCCCAGAATTTGAGAGACATTTTCCTCTGGGCCCATGCGTAATAATAATAATAAATGTAACTCCATCTCTCTAAGTGTTGCTTGGTTCTTCTCCGGTTTTCTGTAACAATATCAGTTTTAAATCTTATTTTGGTCTGAAGAGTTTTCATGCCCCAGCCACATTAAATTACTATCTTTTTACCTCCTGCCTTGCTTCCCCATCTTTTTCTAGTGCTCTGGTATCCTTTGATTAAGAAAACACAAAATTCTGCCAAAACCGGTTTGGCTCAGTGGATAGAGCGTCGGCCTGTGGACTGAGGGGTCCCAGGTTCGATTCCGGTCAAGGGCATGTACCTTGGTTGCGGGCACATCCCCGGTGGGGGGTGTGCAGGAGGCAGCTGATTGATGTTTCTCTCTCATCGATGTTTCTAACTCTCTATCCCTCTTCCTTCCTCTCTGTAAAAAATCAATAAAATATATTTAAAAAAAAAAAAAAAGAAAGAAAAGAAAACACAAAATTCTGCCTGAAGCAAACATTCCCAAAGGCATATTTACAGAGTACATAATATAAGGTACTGTATTTATCTTGGCTATCCAACCTTCTACAAATCTCACTGATTTATTTTTATTTTCTTTAGTGTCTGATTTTTTAACTCTTAATTTGGGTAAGTGTTCATTTTTATAGCAAGTTCAATAAAACTAAAAGATTAAACTACAAAATGAAACTTTCAAAAATAATGTCATTTTCCAGAGTTGATGAGTCTTTCTATAGATGATCCCTGCTCCCTTTAGCTGGTCAGTTCCTTACTTAGAACTGGGGGTGAGGGAGAGTTTAATTATTTTCTTTGTATGTTCCTTTGAAGAAAGAAGACAGAACATAGGTGTTTGATACATAGAATTGTGTCCTGAGGTAGCTTCAGCAGTGGAAAACCTACTATTCAATGGCTGTGGTGCGCAAGGGTCAGCCAAACTTGGAGATCATGGAAGGAGTTCAGAGAAGTGAAGGCTGTTAGTATCTTTCAGACCAGTACCTAAAAATAGAATTATTGAACTATAGATAATAGTTTACAAGATGTAACAGTATATCATTTTGTTCATTATTTGCAGAAATAGAGTATACAGGTAGCAGTACCTCTTTTATATAGTATTATTTAAATAAACATGGCCCCCATTCATTTTTATTAATTTTTAAATTAGCCTTAACTACTTCCATGCTTTATATCTTAAAAACAACTGGTGTGTGTATGCTTAATATGTGCCTGGGATTGAGCTAAACTATTTTCATATAACATCTCATTTAACTTTATAATGACCCTATGAAATAGGTAGTCTTATTATCCCCATATATTCTATAAGTAAATTCTTTCCAAATATATGTTTATTCACTTTTGGGAGGTTTATGAGAACTCCTTAACCAAAAAGAGTTCTAATAAGCTAGCTTTGAAAATATTAATACATATAAAATATACCATAAAATGTATATCTACTATATATAATTTACAAATATAATAATACTAGAGGCCTGGTGCATGAAATTCGTGCACGGGGTGTGTGTCCCTCAGCCCAGCCTGCACCCTCTCCAATCTGGGACCCCTCAAGGGATGTCCGACTGCCTGTTTAGGCCCGATCTCGGTAGGGCCTAAACCGGGATCAGGCCTAAATGGGCAGTCAGACATCCCTCTCACAATCCAGGACTGCTGGCTCCCAACTGCTCACCTGCCTGCCTTCCTAATTGCCCCTAACCGCTTCTTCCTGCCAGCCTGATCACCCCCTAACTACTACCCTGCCAGCCTGATTGATGCCTAACTGCTCCCCTGCCAGCCTGTTTGCCCCTAACTGCCATCCCCTGCAGGCCTGGTCACCCCTAACTGCCCTCCCCTGCAGGCTTGATCACCCCCAACTGTCCTCCCTTGCAGACCTGGTCCCTCCCAACTGCCCTCCCTGCTGGCCTGATCGCCCACAACTACCCTCCCTTGCAGGCCTGGTCCCTCCCAACTGCCCTCCCCTGCTGGCCACCTTGTAATAGCCATCTTGTGTCCACATGGGGCAGCCATCCTTGACCACATGGGGGCAGCCATCTTGTGTGTTGGAGTGGTGGTCAATTTGCATATTACTCTTTCATTAGATAGGATGCCAAAGGTTTATGTAACATACAAAATTTGTGTAAAACCACTAAATGAAGGAAATATGAAAATATTTTCTCAAGGAAAGAAAAGAAAGTTAATTTTTACACATTTATACACCCTTTAAGAAGAATGCTATTTTATGTAACTTTAAAATAATTTTCAATACAATTTTATAGCATAAATTTATGGGAAAAAATTTTAAAAAGATAACTAAAGGGCTCCTCAAATGGAATGACCTGTTAGAATTAAGTAATTGCAAAGAACTTTCTTGAATAGAAGTAGTCTTTCTATTCCTTTCTAGCATTTTTTTTTTTTAATCCTCACCCAAGGATATTTTTCCAATTGATTTTCAGACAGAGTGGAAGGGAGGGAGGAGAGAGAGAGAGAGATTGACATTAGTGAGACTCATCGATTGGTTGCCTCCCACATGCACCCTGATAAGAGCTAGGAATTGAACCCACAACCAGTCGGTCCATGGCTGATGCTCTAACCATTGAGCAATGGGCCAGGGCTCTAGGATGATTTTACAGAGCATGAGGGGAAGTGAAAGCTCTGTCATGTTAGACTCTAGTTTGGTGTTTTTTCAAAATACTGTCTGCTGAAAATACTATCCTTTTCACGTTAAATTGCCTTGACACCTTTGTGAAAAATCTATTGACCAAAAAAGAGTCTATTTCAGTTTCTCAGTTCAATTACACTGATATACTAGTATATGTCTTTCTGTAAATAAGTACCACACTTTCTTTATTACATAGCTTTGTAGTAAGTTTTGAAATTAGGCAGTATAAGTCCTTCTTTTTCAAGATTGTTTTGGATAGTCTGGTCCCTTACATTTCCATGTGAATTTTAGAGTCAGCTTTTCAATTGGAGTGAGGTGTGGGGGCCATCTGAGATTTTGACAGAGATTGTGTTGAATATATAGATCAATTTGGGGAGTACTGCATCTTAACAATATTGAATATTCCAGTCCATAAACATGGATTATTTCTCCATTCAGAATTTCTTTAAATATTTTCAGCAATGTTTTGTAGTTTTCAGTATAGAAGTCTTATACTTCTTTGTTAAATTTATTCCTAGCATATTCTTTTTGATGATATTGTGAGTAAAAATATTTTCTTAATCTCATATTTGAATTATTAGCATATGGAAATAAAATTGATTTTTACATTTTTATCTCATGCTATAACTTCGTTGAACTTTTATTAGTTCTAGTATTTGTGTGTGTGTATTCCATAGGATTTTCTACATATAAGGTATGTCATATGTTGGATTTAAAATTTAATAACCTTTAGTAAATGTGCCTTATGACAGGTTATTTATGGCTCTGAGCAAAATAAAATAGTTCTTGTAACTTAATACTGTGATTGGAAAAGAATTATGAGGTCAACAAACACTTTTATTTACTTAAATCAGTAAATCAAGTAATATCTTACTTTGAACTAATGAATAACAGATTATACATTTTGCCAATTATCATTGCATTCAGTACCTAGTGTTAACCCTTAGTCATACATAATAAATGATGATGTCAGAGAAGAAGTCATGAGCTACCTATTTAGGACAACTTGAGTTTGAGTCTGGTTTTTCTATGAACAATCATAGCATCTACAGTTCTATATTCATTCATTTTTCTGTCATTTCAAAAAAACTGACTCTGTCTGCACTGATCAAAACTGTTGTAGCTCTGGCCAGTGTTTCTCAATGGTTAGAGTGTTGGGCCTGGGCACCGAAGGGTCATGGGTTAAATACCTGGTCAAGGTCATGTACTTAGGTTGCAGGTTCAATACCTGGCCCCATTTGGTGTGTGTGTACAGGAGGTGACCAATTGATGTGTCTCTCTCACACTGATGTTTCTCTCTCCCCCTTCCATTCCTTCCTTACACTCTCCCTAAAAAAAAAATTCAATAGAGAAAACATCTTTGGTAGAGAGACAAAATAGCAGCAGAATAGACAGATGTGTCCCGAGCCTTGTCCCAGAACAGATAGAATGAGCAACTAAATCGAATAACATCCACCCTGAATTGTCAAAGTAGACACAGCTGGTGAGATAATTTACAACTGGGAAGGGCAGAGGATGCCTGGAGAAAGGTAAAATCAGGGATCTGGGCTGGAGAGAACTGCGAGACCTCCGATCCCAGAGGGTCAGAGGGAAACTGCCTGGCACCGAGGCCGCGTCCCTTGGGACAGGCGTAGTGTCTGACTGTGGAAAGGAGGTCTGTAGGACTGCTGGTGGCAGGGGATTCTAGATCTGGGTCACAGCCAAGAGAGACTGAGCCCAGAGGGGGCAGCCTGGACAGCTGCCCAGGCCGCACCATGCCAGGGGGAGAGGGGTTTGCAGTGGCACAGCTCTTTCCCCTCTTTTTGGTCTTTGCTTTTGTTCACTGAACCCAGTTCATAGGACCTTTCAAATACAGACACCCATGGCTGAGGTGCAGGTAGAGGTGTGAACTTGTGGAGTCTGGGGAGAGGCTGGGGAGATGAGAGGGTCGGGAAGAGGTGGCCACGAGTCTGGCATTGAGTCATACTTGATGTGCAAGACCAGGCTGCCATTTTCTCCTGAAGAGATAGCCCCTCCCTGCAGTCTCCAGGCAATCAATACAGCCACACCCAGACTACACCCCGAGTGTTACAAAGGATACAAAAAAAAAAATCTGAATAGTCCCTGAGAGCCCACTGGGACTGGCCTAAAGAGAGGCCTTCAGTCCCAGCAACAAAAAACTGAGAAGTGGCAGACAGTACAGAAGAGTGGGATCTTAAACCAGCCCTCATTTTTATTTTTTTATTATTATTATTTTGTTATCTTTTTTTCTTTTCCTTTTTTTAATTTTTTTTATTTTCTATTTCTTTTCGCATTATTTTTCATCATTCTAATTTTTTAATTTTATCCTACTTTTTAAAATTATTTTTTAATTCTTTATTATTATTTTTTTCTTCTCTTTCTCTTTTTTCTTATCCACTCATCCTCTTTCAACTTCCTCTATACTGAACTGAGGTCCTCCCCATATTCATCCCATTACTTAACCTTACTTTCTGTATACAGGCAGTCCATGGGTTACATCGGACTAGACATACGTCATTTCGTGTTTACATCGCCATCTCCCATTAATTTATTAAAAAAAAAAAGTTCCATCATTTCAACATATGTACATATGTGCTTTATGTTTTTTAATATTTATTTACCACAAGTAAAGGTCAGGAATTGTTATCTTTCTTTTAAATTTTTTTTTACTGTTTCACTTTATTACTGCTATGTATTTGCACCATTTGAGTGACATAGGTGCTTATGTAGGTGGGTTCCGACTTACAGAGAAAATTGCATTACATTGTGCCGTAGGAACGGATGTCCAACATAACTCGAGGACCTACTGTATAAGATTCTGCCCCCACCCTCTTTACTGGGTAGTTGGTGTTTGTATGTTTTGGTTTATCTGTTTGTTCTCTGGTGTTTTCTACCCAAATATATATTTTATTCTTTTTCTTGCTTTTTCTTATTTTCCTTTTCTCTCATGCCATTTTCTCTCTCTTCAATATCATTGTGCTCTCTTTTCTTTCCCCTAATTCTCTTTTCTCTGGTGGTCACTTATATTGGGGTGATCGGTGTCATGAGTACATACGTGTTTTTTTCCCTTTGTGTAGTGTCTTGTCAAGGTGAATTTTACCCTGTTTGGCCAATGTGGTAGAGAGCGAGCCACATAACCAGACACCCAGAGAGGAAACTCCATCCACAAATGGGTCAATAACCCTCCAGACCCAACTACAGAGGCAGGAAGAAGGCAGCAGTGAGGGAGAGAGTGTGAGGGAGTGAGGGAGGGAGCAAAAGAGGAGTGTGTGGACATGGTGTGTGTGTGTGTGTGTGTGTGTGTGTGTGTGTGTGTGTACGAGGCACAGTTAGATACCGCAGTACCTTCGGGGGCAGCTGACCAGGCTCGCCTAAGCAGGCAGCCTCTGCTACCATTGCAAACAGTCCCGGAGTGGCCGGCTCTTCTGCAGAGGCCACACTTTTTTGAAGGGGAGACTTGCAGTGACTGGGAGCCTAGCCTTACCTCCACCCAGGGTGCCCTCAGATAACACCTGGGACTCTACAGCCACCCCTGCCACGCACCTGCTGCCACAGCTGCAGTCCCACGGTCACCAAGACTCCAGCTACCTTGGGTGTGGGATCCTGTGAGTTTCAAAATGCATTCCCCTCTGGCCGGCCCAATGCTTTAGCCCAGGGCACCACAACCACTTGAGTAGCCTGCCCCCCTCCAAGGAGTGGCAGCTTTGCACAGCCCGCCCTCATCTGAGGAGCAGTAGCCTCGTGAGCAGCCCACCCCTGCCCCAGGAGCAGCAACTGCATGAGCAGCCTGCCCCTGCCAGCCAGAGGAGCCACCACTGCTGCGAGCAGTGCCCATCAGAGGAGCCGCCGCCAAATGAGGAGCAGCTGCTGGCTGAGGAGCCACTGCTGCCCAAGGAGCAGCCCCTGCATGACTCAACACCTAGATCCTTCAGAGAGAGCAAAAATGGGGAGACAAAGAAACCCCCAAAGGAAAGAAAAGGAGGAATCACCAAAGAAGCAGCTAAGTGAAACGGAGGCATGCAATATGTCAGAAAAAGAATTCACAATAAGGGTCTTAACAATTCATAAACTGGATGGATGAAAAAAATCAACAACTTATGTAAGAATCAAGAGGAAATAAAAAGTGATATAGCTGCAATAAAAAACACCATGGAAAGTTTCAACAGTAGACTAGGAGAAGCGGAGGACCGAATTAGTGAATTAGAAGACAGGGAAGCAAAACACAGCCAAACTGAACTGCAACTGGAGAAAAAAATTAAAAGACAGGAGGAGAGCCTAAGGGAGCTTTGGGACAACATTAAATGAAGCAACATACAAATAATAGGGGTGCCAGAGCAACAGGAAGAGGAACAAGTGTTAGAAAACGTATTTGAAGAGATAATGTCAGAAAACTTCTCTGATGTGGGGAAGAAAAAAATCACATAAACACATAGAGTCCCAAACAAGATGAACCCAAAAAGACCCACACCAAGACACGTCGTAATTACACTGACAAATGTTCAGGACAAAGAGAGAATCTTAAAGGCTCCGAGAGAGAGAGAGAAAGTTATGCACAAGGGATCTCCCATTAGATTATCAAATGAATTCTCAACAGAAACACATCAGGCCAAAAAGGAATGGAAGGAAATTTACAAAGTGATGCAAAGCAAGGGACTGAATCCAAGAATACTCTATCCAGCAAGGCTAACATTCAAAATTAAAGGAGAAATCAGGAGCTTCACAGACAAAAAAAGGCTAAGGGAGTTTATCACTACCAATCCAGCAATGCAAGAAATGCTAAAGGGACTGGTGTGAAAACAAAAAAGAAAAAGGGAAGAATAAACACAGGCATAAAAAATAAAAATGGCTACAAACAAGTACATATCAATAATAACTTTAAACATAAACAGAATAAATGTTCCAATCAAAAGACATTGAGTGACTGAATGGATTAAAACAAAACAAAACACCACAACCCATATATATGTCTACAAGAGACCCACCTCAGAACAAGGGACTCACATAGACTGAAAGTGAAGGGATGGAAAAATATCTTTCAGGCAAATGGAAATGAAAAAAAAAAATCTGGGGTAGCAATACTTATATCTGACAATATAGACCTTAAAGTGAAGGCCATAACAAGAGATAAGGAAGGCCACTTCATAATACAAAAGGGATAGAGACAACAAGAGGATATAACCCTGTTAAACATGTATGCAGGAGCATCCAAATACATTTAAAAAAAACAACTCCTGAAAGATATTAAGGGAGAGATCAACAACAATACAATCATTATAGGGGACTTTAATACCCCAATGACATCACTGGATAAATCTTTTAAACAAAAAATCAGCAAAGAAACAGCAATCCTAAATGACTCACTAGATCAGATGGACTTAATTAACATCTTGAGAACATTTTACCCCAAAATGACGGAATATATGTTCTTCTCAAGTGCACATGAGACATTTTCAAAGATAGATCAAATATTGGGTCACAGGCAAAGTCTCTCCAAATTCAAGAAGATTGAAAACATATCAAGCATATTCTCAGATCACAATGGCATAAAACTGGAAATCAACTACAATAAAAACAATGAAAAAAATCAAACACCTGGAGGCTAAATAGCATTCTATTAAACAATGATTGGGTTACCAAAGAGATCAAAAAAGAAATGAAAAGCATCATGGCAACAAACCACAATGAAAAGACAACAATCCAAATTCTATGGGACACAGTGAAAGCAGTCTTGAGGGGGAAGTTCATAGCTCTACAGGCCTACCTCAAAAAACAAGAAAAAATTGTAATAAATTATCTAACTCTACAACTCGAAGAGAGAGCAACAAGAAAGCCCAGTGTAAGCAGAAGAAAGGAAATAATAAAGATCAGAGCAGAAATAAACAACATAGAGACAAAAAAAAATAATACATAAGATCAACAAAACCAAGAGCTGGTTCGTTGAAAGGATAAACAAAATTGATGAACCTCTAGCCAGGCTCACCAAGAAGCAAAGAGAGAGGACCCAAATAAACAAAATCAGAAATGAAAGAGGTGAAATAACAGACCCCACAGAAATACAAAAGATTATTTAAAAACACTATGAATGACTCTATTCCAACAAACTAGACAACCTAGAGGAAATGGACATATTCCTAGAAAAATACAACCATACAAAACTTAATCAGGAAGAATCTAAAAATCTCAATAGGCCAATAACTATGGAAGAAATTGAAGCAGTCATTAAAAAGCTTCCAGCAAACAAAAGCCCGGGGCCAGATTGCTTCACTGGGGAGTTGTACCAAACATTCAAGGAAGAACTAAAACCTATCCTCCTCAGACTATTCCAAAAAATTCAAAAGGAAAGACTTCCCAGCTCATTCTATGAAGCCAGCATTACCCTAATACCAAAACCAGATAAAGACAACACAATGAGAGAATTACATGCCAATATCCCTCATGAACGTAGATGCCAAAATCCTCAACAAAATTCTAGCAAACTGGATCCAGCATTACATTAGAAAGATCATACACCATGACCAAGTAGTATTTATCCTGGGGGTGCAAGGATGGTACAATATCCGCAAATCAATAAATGTGATACATCACTTAAATTGAGAGATAAAAATCACATAGTCATATCAATTGATGCAGAAAAAGCATTTGACAAAGTCCAATACGCTTTTCTGATAAAAATGCTCAGAAAAGTGGGAATAGAAGGATCATACCTCAACATAATAAAAGCCTTATATGACAAACCTACAGCCAACATCATACTCACTGGGTAAAAACTAAATCCATTTCACCTAAGGACAGGGATGAAATGGGGATGCCCACTTTCACCACTCCTGTTAGACATAGTCCTGGAAATGCTAGCCATATCAATTAGACAAGAAGAAGAAATAAAAGGTATCCAAATTGGAAAAGAAGATGTAAAACTGTCATTATTCGCAGATGACATGATACTGGACATAGAAAACCCTAAAGACTCCATCAAAAAATTATTAAACTTAAATAAATTCCGCAATGTAGCAGGATACAAAATTAACGCCAAGAAATGTATGGCATTTTTATACACCAATAGTGAACTTACAGAAAGAGAGATTAAAAAAACAATCCCATTTACCATCACACCAAAAAATTAAGATACCTAGGAATAAACTTAACTAAGGAGGAAAAAACCTGTATGAGGAAAACTATAGGACACTGAAAAAAGAGACAGAGGAAGATATAAACAGATGGAAGAACATACCGTGTTCATGGATTGGTAGAATCAACATCATTAAAATGTCCATACTACCCAAAGCAATCTATAGATTCAATGCACTCCCCATTAAAATACCAACGGCATATTTCACAGACCTAGAACAAACTCTCCAACAATTCATCTGAAATAAAAATGACCCCAAATAGCTGCAGCAATCCTGAGAAAGAACAAAGTAGAAGGGATCTCCATACTAGATATCAAGCTGTATTACAAAGCCATTGTTCTCAAAACTGCCTGGTACTGGCACAAGAACAGACATATAGACCAATGGAATAGAATAAAGAACCCAGAAATCAACCCAAACAACTATGCTCAATTAATATTTGACAAAGGAGACATGAACATACAATGGAGTCAAGACAATCTCTTCAATAAATGGTGTTGGGAAAATTGGACAGATACATGCAAAAAAATGAAACTAGACCACCAACTTTCACCATACACAAAAATAAACTCAAAATGGATAAAGGACTTAAACATAACAAGGGAAACCATAAACATATTAGAGGAATCCACAGGTAGCAAAATCTCAGACATATGCCGAAGCAATTTCTTCACCGATACCTCTCCTAGGGCAATGGAAACTAAAGAGAAAATAAACAAATGGGACTACATCAAAATAAAAATCTTCTGTACAGCAAAAGAAACCATCAACAAAACAAGAAAGCCCACAGCAAGGGAGAACATGTTTGACAATGTTATCACTGATAAGGGTTTAATCTCCAACATTTACAGGGAACTCATACAACTTAACAAAAGAAAGATAAACAACACAATCAAAAAAAAAAAAAATGGGCAATGGACCTAAATAGATACTTTTTGAAAGAGGACATAAGGAAGGCCAAGAGACATATGAAAACATGCTCAATGTCACTAATCATCTGAGAGATGCAAATCAAAATGACAATGAGGTACCCTCTCACACCTGTCAGAATTGCTATCATCAACAAATGACAAGTGCTGGGGAGGATACGGGAGAAAAAGGAACCCTCGTGCACTGCTGGTGGGAATGCAGACTGGTGCAGCCACTGTGGAGAACAATATGGAGTTTCCTCAAAAAACTAAAAATGGAACTTCCATTTGACCCAGTGATCCCACTTCTAGGAATATATCCCAAAAAATTAGAAACACCAATCAGAAAGGATATATACACTGTAGGTATTTCTCTCTTTCAGTGTACAGCGCGGCTGGAGAGCGGGTCCAGTTCCTGAGTAGTGGTGGCTGAGGATTGTGAAATAAAAGAAAGAGACAAGACACAGAGATAGAAGGAAAAAGCTGGGACCAGGTGGGACCACTGTCCTCTTCTGATGGAGAGACAGGGACCCAGAGCCAATCCAGTGGAGTTTATTTTATATCCCAAATACCAGGAAGTTTCACCAAAGGTCAAGACAAAAGGAGATTATTTGCATTCTTGAGTAGGCCCTGAGCATTCCTGGTGCTAGGCTGAATTTAGATATCAAAACACTTCCCCACACCAAGGGCTGAAATGAAGGTCAAGCTCTCAACACCCTTGCCCTTTTGGCAAGGCGTGTTCCCAGGGTGGTGGCTTTGCCTGTCGCCCTGGGTTCAGCTGACAATAATTAAATAATGCCCATGTGCCTTCCCAGGCGCTGTCTACAATGCACCCCTATGTTCATTGCAGCACAATTTACCATAGCTAAGATTTGGAAACAGCCTAAGTGCCCATCAGCAGATGAGTGGATTAGAAAACTGTGGTACATCTACACAATGGAATACTCTGCTGCGGTAAAAAAGAAAGAATTCTTACCATTTGCAACAGCATCAGTGGAACTGGAAAGCATTATGCTAAGCAAAATAAGCCAGTCAGAGAAAGATAAATATCACATGATCTCACTCATTTGTGGATTATAATGAATAACATAAACTGATTAACAAAAACAGATCCAAAGACAGAGAAGCATCTATCAGACCATCAAACCTCAGAGGGAAGGTAGGGGAGGGTGAGGGTAAGGGGAAGAGATCAACCAAAGGACTTTTATGTATGCATATAAGCCTAACCAATGGACACAGACACCAGGGGCGTGAGGGCATGAGTGGGGCGGGGAGTGGAGGGGCAATGGGAGGATAAGGACACATATGTAATACCTTAATCAATAAAAATAAAACAACATCTTTGGGTGAGGATTAACAACAACAACAAAATAAAGTTGTTGTAAAAACCACAGTAACTGACTAGCAACACTATATTTTGCCTCCTAACAATACACATAAGAATAATAATCAGACCTGGCAGGTGTGGTTCAGTTAGTTGGGCATCCTCCATGCACCAAGAGGTTGCTGTTTGCATACCTGGTCAGGGCAGGCTAGATGCCCGGTAGGAGGCATGCAAGAGAAAGCCATCGATGTTTCTCTCTCTCTTTCTTTCTCTCCATCTATCCCTCTCCCTTCCTCTTTCTCAAAAAAAAAAAAAAAAAAGTAATTAACAAAATAAAATTGTCAATAAAAACCCTTGATACAATTTCAAATGATTTCCAAAAAAAATGAGAAGAATAATAAAAATTATTCATTATTGCTTTGCTTAATGGATTATTTTTAATAAAAACTGTTTAAAATAATATTAAAAAAGTTTCTTATTCAAAAGTTAATTTTGAAAGCATTCCGGACCAAAAAGTTATAATGAAAGGGGAACATAGGAATAAATTTTGTGACCTTGGGTTAGGCAAAGTCTTCTTAGGTATGGCTCCAACTGCAAAAGCAACAAAAGAAAAAATATATAAATTAAATTTTGTTAAAATTTAAAAGTGTTTTTGCTTTCCTTGCCCTAAGAGATGTATCAGCAAACATACTGCTATGTGAGATGTCTGAGATTTTGCTGCCTATGGTTTCTTTTGCTGCCTAGGATTTTTATGGTTTCACAACTTACATTTAAGTCTTTTATCCATTTTGAGTTTATTCTTGTGTATGGTGTAAGTTGATGATCTAGTGTCATTTTTTTTTTGGCATGTACCTGTCCAATTTTCCCAACACCATTTATTGAGAGACTATTTTTACTCCATTGTATGCTCTTGCCTCCTTTGTCAAATACTAATTGAGCATAATGGCTTGGGTCAATTTTTGGGGTTTCTGTTCTGTTCCATTGATCTATATGCCTGTTTTTGGGTCAGTACCAGGCTGTTTGATTATAGTGGCTTTGTAGTATAATTTGATATCTGGTATTGTGATTCCTCTTACTTTGTTCTTCTTTCTCAAGATTGCTGCTGCTATTCAGGGTCTTTTTGGTTCCATATAAATTTTTGAAGTATTTGTTCTAGATCTGTGATATGCCATTGGTATTTTAATAGGGATTGCATTGAATCTATAGATTGCTTTGGGTAGTATGAACATTTTAATGATGTTAATTGTACCAATCCATTAACACAATATATTCTTCCACTTGTTTATATCTCCTATCTCTTTTTACAACATTTTGAGGTTTTCTGAGTATAGGTCTTTTACCTCCTTGGTTAAGTTTATTCCTATGTACCTTAATTTTTGTTGCAATGGTAAATGGGATTGTTTGTTTAGTTTCTCTGTCTGAGAGTTCATTATTGGTATATAAAGGGAAACAAAAGAGAAAACAAACAAATGGGACTACCAGTACATAAAAAAAAAAGCTTCTACACAGCAAAAGTAACCATCAAAAAATAAAAAGGGAGCCCACTGTATAGGAGAAAATATTTGCCAATGATACATCTGATAAGCGGTTACTTTCCAACATATGTAAGGAACTCATACAACTTAACAAAAGAAGACAAACAATCCAATTTTAAAAATGGGCAGAGGACCTAACTAGATATCTCTGAAAAGTAGACATACATATTTAAAAATGCTCAGTTACTAACCATCAGAGAGATGCAGTTGAAACGAGAATGAGGTATCACTTCACAACTGTCAGAATGGCTATGATCAACAAATCAACAGATGACAAGTGCTGGAGAGGATGTGGAGAAAATGGAACCCTAGTACACTGCTGGTGGGAATGCAGACTGGTACAATCACTATGGAAAACAGAATGGAGTTTCCTCAAAAAATTAAAAATGGAACTTCTATTTGACCCAGTGATTCCACTTCTAGGAATATGTCCTAAGAAACCCAAACACCAATCAGAAAGAATAAATGCACCCCTATGTTCATAGCAGTGCAATTTATAATCGCTAAGATTTGGAAAAAGCTCAAGTGCCCATCAGTAAATGAATGGATAAAAAGAGTTGTGGTACATTTACACCATGGAATACCCTGCAGCTGTAAAAAGAAGAATTTCTTACCCTTTGAGACACATGGAGGGACCTGGAGATGATTATGCTAAATGAAATAAGCCAGTCAGAGAAAGACAACTATCGCATGATCTCATACGTGGAATGCAAAATAAACTAATGATAAAATAGATCCAGAGACATAGAAACATGGAACAGACTGAGGAATCTCATAGGGAAGTCAGGATTTGGGAGGTGGATGGGAGAGATTAACCAAAGAACTTATATGCATATATGCATAACCCATGGACACAGACAATATTGTGGTGAAGGAGAGTTGAAACCAAGATGGCGGCATAGGTAAACACCTGAACTTGCTGCCTCGCACAACCATTTCAAAACTACAACTA
Source organism: Plecotus auritus (assembly GCF_963455305.1). Taxonomy (NCBI): domain Eukaryota; kingdom Metazoa; phylum Chordata; class Mammalia; order Chiroptera; family Vespertilionidae; genus Plecotus; species Plecotus auritus. The sequence goes on from NC_137770.1 coordinate 143,477,113, forward strand.
AAAGACAAAATGGGTATCATTCAGAACCACGGGAAGGCTGGCTGAGTGGAAATTCTACAACTAGAAGGAAAGAGAAAAGCACACTGAGACTCGGAGGAGGAGCAGAAGTGCAGAAGTAAAGTGCAGAGGTAAAGAGGAGCGTGCGCGTGGAAAGAGCTGGCAACTGAGTACACTGTTGTCTTTTTCAATCGGGAGGGAGACACAAGCTCCCGACTGCTCTGAACTCCAGTTCTGGGCGGAACTCTGGGGACCCAGATTCATACAGGGAGAAACTGGACTGTCTGGCATTGGGCAGAACTCAAGGGCAGCTTTCTCTCAGAGGTGCTTGCAGCGATCATTGTTCCTGCACGGTGCAATGGGACACAGAAACACATGACCTCTTCCAGGCAGGGCTGATGGTCAGCCATTGCTGTTTGCTCCACCCTGGTGATTCCCTGAGACCCTGCCCCACCCAATTTGTGTGCAGAGGCTTTTGCATATGAATGGCCTGCCCTTTGCAATCTGAAACCTAACATACTGCAGCTGGGTCAAAGATCCCCAGAGCCTCCAAAAGAAGACCCAAGGCTCAACAGCAGCTTGCACTGCTTCACAGCTGGGCCTCATCTGGGCACCTCCAAACCCCAAACAAAGAGAAGGAATCTGAGATCTCTCTGTAGCTCCTGCTGGGTGGCCTCTCTCCTTGGAGATCCAAGAGCCAATGTACCCAGTGGTCAGAGAGAGACCACCCAGACTACAACTCCTCAGATCCATAAGAAACACACTCAGGGGGCAGACTCAGTGAGCACCAAAGCCCCACTGAAGCAAGTCTTACCCCATAAGGGTGTCTCCAGCACAGAAGTTCTCCCATCATAGACACAACTGATCCTCACAGCCAATTGGCCTGGAGGTCAATTCCTCCCAGTGATACCAACAACAATCAAGGCTTAACTACAACAAGACTGTGCACACAGCCCACAAAGGGGTGCACCAAGAGTGTCCACCTCAGGTAATTAGGGAGGCTGAGCCATTGGGCTCTATAGGACACTGAGCACACAAAGCCACGCTATCAACTCAGGGAAGCAGCCAAAATGCAGAGACAAAGAAACAGGTCACAAATGAAAGAAATGGAGGAAAGCAAACTACTGCATATAGAGTTCAAAACCATGGTTATTAGGTTACTCAAGAATCTTCTAGAAACCGCCGATAAATTTAGAGAGACCCTCGAGGATGTGAAAAAGGACCAACTAGAAATTAAGCATACATTGACTGAAATAAAGAATAATATACAAGAGATCCAACAGCAGACTAGAGGTTCCCAAGAATCAAGTCAAAGATTTGGAATATGAAGAAGCAAAAAACACCCAACCGGAAAAGCAAAAAGAAAAAAGAATCCAAAAATATGAAGATAGTGTAAGGAGCCTCTGGGACAACTTCAAGCATACCAACATCCGAATTATTGGGGTGCCAGAAGAAGAGAGAGAGCAAAATATTGAAAACCTATTAGAAGAAATAATGACAGAAAACTTTCCCTACCTGGTGAAAGAAATAGACTTACAAGTCCAGGAAGCGCACAGAACCCCAAACAAGAGGAATCCAAAGAGGACCACACCAAGACACATCATAATTAAAATGCCAAGGGCAAAAGACAAAGAGAGAATCTTGAAAGCAGCAAGAGAAAAACGGTTAGTTACCTACAAGGGAGCACCCATACGACTGTCAGCTGATTTCTTGGCAGAAACTATGCAGGCCAGAAGGGAGTGGCAAGAAATATTCAAGGTGATGAAGAGCAAGAACCTACAACCAAGATTACTCTACCCAGAAAAGCTATCATTCAGAGTTGAAGGTCAGATAAAGAGCTTCACAGACAACAAAAAGCTAAAGGAGTTCATCACCACCAAACCAGGATTACATGAAATGCTGAAGGGTATTCTTTAAGAAGAGGAAGAAGAAGAAAAAGGTAAAGATAAAAATTATGAACAACAAAATGACAACAAATACATATCTATCAACAAGTGAATCTAAAAATCAAGTGAATAAAAAGTCTGATGAACAGAATAAACTGGTGAATATAATAGGGTCAGGGGCATAGAAAGTGAGTGGACTGACAGTTCTCAGTGGGAAAGGGGTGTTGGGGGTGCGGGAAGAGACTGGACAAAAATCGTACACCTATGGATGAGGACAGTGGCAGTGTGGCGGGCACGGATAAGGGCAAAGGGTGGGGTGGGAACCAGGTGGAGGGGAGTTATGGGGGGGAAGAGGAACAACTATAATAATCTGAACAATAAAGATTTATTAGTAAAAAAAAATAGTGTGGTGAAGGCCTGGGGAGGGGGCAGGTGCTGGGAGGAGGAGGACTATGGGAGGGAAAAGGGGACATCTATATTACTTTCAACAATAAAGATAAAATTTTAAAGCGTTTTTGCTGCAAACAATACCATCAAGAACATAATAACACAATCCACAGATTGAGAAAAAATACTTGTAAACCATAAATCTTATAAGTACTTGTATCCATAATGTATAAAGAATCCTTATAACTCAAGAATAGCCAAATTTTTAAATGGGCACATGGTCTAATTAGACCTTTCTCCAAAGAAGATTTATGAATGGCCAATTAGCAAATAATAATATTTTCAACATCTTTAACCATCAGGTAAATACAAATCAAAAACAAAATGAGATACCAATTCAGACCCACTAGAAATGCTATAAATAAAAACACAAAGATGATAACGGTTGGCAAGGATGTGAAAAATTGGAATCCACACACATTGCTGATGGGAATACAAAATGCTGCCCACATTGGAAAACAATTTGGCAGTTCCTCAAAATGTTAACCAGTTATCATACGAGCTAGCAATTGCACTACTAAGTATCTACCCAAGAGAAATAAAAATGGTCCACATAAAAACTTGGACAATAATGTTCATAGCTGCATTATTCATAATAGTTAAAGTACAAATAATCCAAATGTTCATCAATTGGTAAATGGCTAAACAAAATGTATATCAATATGATAAAATATTATTTTTCAATAAAAAGGAACAAAATATCAATATGTGCTATACAAGAATGAGCCTTGAAACTTATGCTAAGTAAAAGAAGCCAGGTACAATATGCCACATGTATTGTATGATTCTATTTAAATTAAACGTCTGGAAGAGACAAATACAGAAAGACAGAAAGTAAATTAATAGTTGCCTCAGGCTAGATAGGGAAGATACAGAGTGATGGGGGGTGATAAAAATGTTCTAAAATTAGACTGCGGTATGGTTGCACAATTCTGAATATACTAAAAGCCAATGAATTGTACACTTTAAATGACTAAATTATATTATATATATATTTCAATCAAACTGCTAAAAAATTAAAGGGCCAACCATCATGATAAGAACACAGTAAAGCAAATAATTATCTTAGAAATAGTTTTATAACTAAGGTGATAGAATGAACTTATTCAAATGTCAAAATTAACATGGAACATTTTAATAGGATGCTTCTAAATCAAAACAAATGAAAATGGAATTGCCTGAATATTTTTTAAAAATATATAGGAAATCTTATTAAATAAAAGATGTATTTTTTCAATTTTTAATCAGGTATTTGATATAATATAGTCACAGGCAGATGGTAATGTTATGTAAAAATATACAAGAAATTTCAAAGGGCTATTCATTGGTTCTCTTAGATCAGAACCAATTAGAGAGTGCTTAAGAAGTTGACATGCCTTTGGCACAAAATAAACTTCAACATGGTCTTATAATTTGAAAGCTGCCACAGAGTAAATGAGAAATACTATTAGACAGTTCCTGAAGCTCTTGGTTGCATTTTCCCCTCCTGAGATAGTGTGAAATCAACAAACTTAGACTCTCATCCAACAACTGATAGAATCTAAGCGACCTTGAGGAAGAAAATAAAAGGATGATTAAGTCCCTACATTAAGAAAATATTTGTGCCAAAACCGGTTTGGCTCAGTGGATAGAGCGTCGGCCTGCGGACTGGGGGGTCCCAGGTTCGATTCCGGTCAAGGGCACGTGACTTGGTTGCGGGCACATCCCCAGTGGGAGGTGTGCAGGAGGCAGCTGATCGATGTGTCTCTCTCATCGATGTTTCTAGCTCTCTGTCCCTCTTCCTTCCTCTCTGTAAAAAATCAATAAAATATATTTTTAAAAAAAAATATTTGAATGGATTTAAAGCCTTAGAAGATTGTTAATAGGACAATGATTAATATAATTTAATTTAACACCCAGTGTATTTCCTTAAAGTAATTATGGTATCAAATGTAGACAGAAGAAACCTTAATTTCTATTAGTTAACCTAAATGTTTTACTAAAACCACCTTTGTTAAAAAAAACACACACACAATAAAGTCATCTTACTTTTACTCCAGTGATATTTATACATCATAATACCATAATAATTCATTAAAAACCAAGTTATATAAACTTGCAGTACATAAGAAGTATACAATGGGGGATAAGGACACATATGTAATACCTTAATACAGGAAAAAAAAAGAAGTATACGAGGTGGGCAAAAGTAGGTTTCAATAGTGGGTATGAGAAACAGAGTTTATTCTTGTATTATTCTTTGTTAATTATTGTATTATTTATTTGTATTACAACTGTAAACCTACTTTTGTCCACCCCTGTATAGTGCTACCTAAGAGACTATTGACAAGGGTTTCTCAGCTATAATTACTATTGATTCTACTATTAATTATTCATGCTCTACTTCACATATCCCTTTATTTCCAAAACTTACAGGAAAATAAATGTTGCTAAGTTCAGGAATGTGAAAGTGATAGAGACTTTTTTAGGATAGTTATAATGGATCTGTTGATAATCTAGAAGTTTAATATAACTACTATTATAGCCTGGGCAGCACAGGTTATGCTTATAGAGACCCTGCAGAGGAGGCCATATCATTGGACCACCAGAGGTAAGGGGCCAGAGGGTGTTAAGTGAGGAAGAGGGAAGAGGAAAGAAGAGGAATTTGGGGAATGGGAAGGGAAGCGGGAGAAAGGAAAAACAGTAATGATAGTGATTTAAAGAAATTCGAGGCCAAAAGAGAAATACGTATGTAGGTTAAAAATACATATATGTAAATAAGCTGTCCTGAACAACTCAAAACTGAAAATGGAGTTGTGATTTCTCAACCAAAAAGTCAAAGAATCACAGGATTTGTTAAATTGGAAAAGGCCTTAGCACATTGTCAGTCTTACTCTTCCTACCAAGCATTGTCAGGGAATGCACTCAACATCAGAGAAATATAAGAGAAGCTCCAAATCCAGAAAGTCTTACAAAAAATGAAAAAAACACACGTTAATCTTAGAAATCAACTTAACTCAATGAATTTATAGAGAAATAACAGCTAAACATAACCAAATATACATAAATTCACTTTTATAAAATGTGTAAATTATAAAATTTTAAATTTATAAATATATAAATTGATAATTACATAAATGGTTCACTATACATATAACTGTCAGAGTCCCTGAACTATACAGTTCTAATAAACTGCCTGCCTCATTGTATCATTTAAAGTTGTTTCAGCAAGCGTGTTTTCTTACTTAATTTATTGATTTAATTTATATTTAAATATTATTTAACTTACTATTGTTAATTTTATTTTGAATTATTGTCATTTCTGTGTACTGCGATCGAAGTCAATTCTAAAAGCTGTTTTCAAAAAGTTACATATTTCCCTAATAAGGTAGTGTGCTGGGAAACATTTTCTTTCTTTGAAATTCCATAATTAACCCATCCTACTTTATATTCATGTTCTGTGAATCATTTTAATAGCTAATAATATTTTTTCAGAAAGCTGGATTTTTTTAAATGCATATTTAAAAATGTTTAATTTGGTGAATACTATGGACATTTTTCTTTTAAAGAACAAATTAAAGACATATAATTAAATAAACCAGGAGAAGTGGATCAGGACTTCAAGAGCACCCCCTGCCCAGTTATATTACACATTGGAAAGCACCTTAAATTCTTCTGGACTAAAATTTTTTAAAATATTTTTTAAAATATATTTTTATTGATTTTAGAGAGAAAGGGAGAGAGAGAGAAACACGCCCTCTACTGGGCATCCAGCCCACAACTGGGCATGTGCCCTGACTGGGAATCAAACCTTGACCTCCTGGTTCATAGGTTGCCACTAAACCATTGAGCCACATCGGCCAGGACTGGACTGAATTTTTAATGTAAGATGGACTAAAGTTGCCTGCATCCAATTCTAACTTCAAAATCCTATTATTCTTCAATTCATATTTTATGAGAAAAGTCAGCAGGAATGTAGAAGGCAACAACCAGACATTCATTTTATAAACAACTTTGCATCTGCAGGGCTCTTTCTTTAAAACATGTCACTGATTGTCAGAGACAAGGGCAATTCATTTTCAATGAAGACTCCCCTCAGTTCTTCTGATAAATTTGTATTTCTTGACTCATAACAGCAAAATTGTCCATAATGAAAATTAAGACATTTTAAATTACATATTCAGTCAAAATCTAACAAATCTTCACGAAACAGTAAGAATTAAGCACTTACTTTTACTTGAAGATCCTCAGAGCTTTCTGCCGACATGTACAAAGAAAGCAGCACTGGCAGAGTGTTTGTGACTGCGACGGCCCATGTATGCTCCAGAGTGTGTCTCCCGATCTGTGCCATGGCCCAGGCCGTGGCAGCCCTAACGTGATCTTCTGGTTCTTCTGACAAGCAGACTGACAACTGGGGCACACCCTGCAGCGATGATCAAAAGAGCAAGTGTTATGAATCCAGAGCAGGATTAAATAGTCTCCCGTGTCTCTCAAACATTAGAAGAAATCATTTGGCCTTGATCCTTTTTTCCTAGATGGTTCAATAAATGAGCACAGCACAGGGGCTGTCATTTTTCAAGTCAATAAAATGACTAGAACTAATTTACCTTAGTTATCTGTTACAATCCAACTAAAACTATCTCTGCTAGCATTTACTCACCAAATACAGAAGCATTTAACCAAACAACAGAAGCCACAGATTAGTACATAGGTAAAACCAGATTCCACTGGGACAAATTTTAAATGCTTAGATTTTAAAACCTTTTATTTTCCTTTGTTAAAAAGTTAATTTAGAATACTTTAAAATCGCCTTTTCACTAAGTATAATAGATCTGACAACAAAATAACTACTAGAGATTTGAAATCCAATGAACTATATTCACTAGAACCTTTCCTAAACTAGTAATTAAATTTCCAATTTGGTCAACTTTTAAGTGATAGTTTTGCCCATTTTAACATGATTGAGTGTCAAAATAGAAAGGATTACTTTTGTTACACAGATAGTACATGATTGTATTTTGCACTTTAGGCTTCAGTTTTATCTAAATAAAACAGAATTAACTAAAGGGCCTCAAATACATCTGTTTCTATATCTAAGGAAGAATCAAATTGCCAAATCAAATTATAATTCCAGATTCTGTATAGGAATAACTTTCTAACTAATTTGAGACTATAATAATTATCACCTTTTAGTACCACTAAAGTCAAGGTCACACTGCTATGCTACCATAGCAAAGTCCAAATGATCATATACACTTTTTTCCCTGTGACTTTAAATTTGGTTATTAAAACCAATTTTCTGAAGATACCTGCCATATTTCTTCATTGACTTCTTTTTTTCCAACTAAAAATCTTTGTCTGCCAATACAAAAGGTCGGCCCTGTCTTCAGAATGAGGCAACTTTCCAAAAAGTTCATTCTCTGGGATATATTAAGACTGAAGAAGCAGGAGGAAAAGAAGTCAGCCTCCTCCACCCCACCCTCAGTTATTATGAATAGCAAACAAGATAAGAAACAAGAATGTGATTTGAAAATTACAAAGTATTATTTAAATGTGAAGTATTATTAGTCTTCAGAGTACTATGTAGGACAAAGAAAGACACAGAACTGTGCAGTTTGACTCAAACTGCTGCTGCCACCTTGATCTTCAACTGACTGAGACGAGGTGGGAGAGGCCAGCAGCCCCCTCAACAAAGGAGGGGGGCACCTCCTGGTTAGTTTGGGGAGGAAATACAGGAAGCAAAAGCAATTGCTGCTTCTTTCATCATTTTTCCTATGTATAAGCTTTCTGCCGATCCACAAAAGAACCAAGAATAAAAATCCCAGTAATATCCCCACAGTGACTCTTCAGAAAGCAGCACTGCTGTTCTAGTCACTATCATAGTCTTTGGTAATAGAACAAAAGGAAAAGCGTAGGATAAAAAGCGAGCAAAGCAAAGAATTATCAAGGAATAGGTAGAAAATAAAGATCTGAGGCTCCCTTTTAGTCTGAGGATTAGCGAGGGCTAAAAAAAAATCCACACTTCTGTTTAACATACAGCAGCAGGCTTTCTATGCTGATAAGAAACCCACCCCCTAGAGGGTTGGTGGAGACACTGTAAGCATACAGCCCCTGAAGTGCTCCTCAGGATATTAACATTATCCATTCAATCAACATTTCTGAGCACCTACTATGTGTCAGGGCTACACTGTATGGTAGGTTAATAACAAGTTGTAAATTGAAATGAGGCCAAATTCCTAGAGCAAGGACACAAAACATCACTGTCTGACATGTGCTCTGAATTGCCTACATCTAAAAAGAGAAATTTAGTTCATGAAAGCTGAAGGACAGTAGATAAAAAGGAATGTCCTAGCTATTGTCATCTCCTACCCAAATGACAGATAAGGGGAGAATGACCACTGGGCATGTAATTTACAACAGTTGTCTTTAATCAAAGTATGCTTTACATATTTGTAAATATATAGTCAGTCCTTCAGGATACAAATGCACTGAATATTTCAATACAGGTAATACTAATACTCAGAGGTATGGATATTTTGTAGATATTAAATACTGAGTAGAGAGGATCCAAGATGGCGGCATAGGTAAACACCTAAACTGCTGCCTCGCACAACAATTTCAAAACTACAACTAAAAGACAAAACGTCTATCACCCAGAACCACAGGAAAGCTGGCTGAGTGGAAGTTCTACAACTGGAAGGAAAGAGAAAAGAGCATTGAGACGTGCATAAGCACTGAAAAGCTGAGGTACAGAGGCGCGTGATCCGGGCTGGTGGCAGGCATTACTTTTTTCAACCCGAAGGGAGACAAGCCCCTGATTACTCTGAAATCCAGTTTCTGGGGAGTGGCGGGGGAACCAAACTTCTATGGGGAGAAGCTGGACTGTCTGCCATCGGGTCAGAAAGTGAGGTTGGCTTGCTTGCAGAGCTGTGCGCAGGAATAATTGTTTACTGCGCTGGGGCACGGGACGCAGGGACGAGGTCGGAGATGCAGAGCCGGCTAACTGGCAGCCATCACTGTTTGCCACGCCCTAGCCTAGTGACACCCTGAGACCCCACCCCGCACAACCTATGACCCACCCAAGCTCCAAGCAGCGGTTTTAGCAGATGAATGGCCTGCCCTATCGCAGCTTAACCTAGCAAACTTGCAGCCCAGGTCAGAAAGCTCCAAAACCTCCAAACCCCAAGCAAAGAGGAGAAAACTGTAGTTCTCGCTGTAGCTCCTGCTGGGTGGCCTCAGACAGTAGCTGACCTGCACCCCATTGGAGATCCAGAAGCCAGTGTACCTAGTGGTCAGTGTGAGACACCAGAATTCAACTCCTCACATTCATAGTGACGCATTCAAGAGGCAGACTCAGTGAGCACCAAAGCCCCACTGAAATAAGCTCTGCCCCATAAGCGTGTCTCCAGTGCAACAGTTCTTCCATTATAGACACAGTGGGTCCTCACAGCCAATTGGCCTGGAGATCAATTCCTCCCAGTGTACCAACAGCAATCAAGGCTTAACTACACCAAGACTTTGCACTCAGCCCACAAAGGGGTGTACCAAGAGCGTCCACCTCAGGTGATTGGTGAGGCTGAGCTACTGGCCCCTTTAGGCCACCTACCACACAAAGCCACTCCATCAACACAGGGAAGCAGCCAAAATGTGGAGACAAAGAAACATGTCACGAATGAAAGAAATGGAGGAAAGCAAACTACTGGATGACATAGAGTTCAGAACCACATTTATAAGGCTACTCAAGAATCTTCTAAAAACCTCTGAAGAACTTAGTGAGACCTTTAAGGATCTTAGTAAGAATGCCAAAAAAATGGAAAAGGACCAATCAGATATTAAGCATACATTGTCTGAAATAAAGAATATACAGAAACTCAACTGTAGATCAAAGGACCCCAAGAATCAAACCAAAGATCTGAAAAATTAGGAAACAAAAAACACCCAACCAGAAAAACAAAAAGAAAAAAGAATTCAAAAATATGAAGATAGTGTAACGAGCCTCTGGAACAACCTCAAGAGTACCAACATCCAAATTATAGGGGTGCCAGAAGAAGAGAGAGAGCAAAATATTGAAAACCTATTAGAAGAAATAATGACAGAAAACTTTCCCTACCTGGTGAAAGAAATAGACTTACAAGTTCAGGAAGTGCACAGAACCCCAAACAAGAGGAATCCAAAGAGGACCACACCAAGACACATCATAATTAAAATGCCAAGGGCAAAAGACAAAGAGAGAATCTTGAAAGCAGCAAGAGAAAAACGGTTAGTTACCTACAAGGGAGCACCCATACGACTGTCAGCTGATTTCTTGGCAGAAACTATGCAGGCCAGAAGGGAGTGGCAAGAAATATTCAAGGTGATGAAGAGCAAGAACCTACAACCAAGATTACTCTACCCAGAAAAGCTATCATTCAGAGTTGAAGGTCAGATAAAGAGCTTCACAGACAACAAAAAGCTAAAGGAGTTCATCACCACCAAACCAGGATTACATGAAATGCTGAAGGGTATTCTTTAAGAAGAGGAAGAAGAAGAAAAAGGTAAAGATAAAAATTATGAACAACAAAATGACATCAAATACATACCTACCAATAAGTGAATCTAAAAATCAAGTGAATAAAAAATCTGAAGAACAGAATGGACTGGTGAATATAATAGAATCAGGGACATAGAAAATGAGTGGACTGACAGTTCTCAGTGGGAAAGGGGTGTTGGGGGTGCGGGAAGAGATTGGACAAAAATCTTACACCTATGGATGAAGACAGTGGCAGGGGGTAAGGGCATGGGGTGGGGTGGAGAATCAGGTGGAGGGGAGCTATGGGGTGGGGGGGGAAAGGAACACCTGTAATAATCTGAACAATAATGATTTATTAAAAAATAATAATAATAATTTAAGTAGTCCCTGTGGTTCAAGGCATATAGCAAATCAGGAAAAAAGAAGTGGATAGAAAGAAAGACATTTGGTGTATACTTACCATCAATTCATAAAATTAGAAAGAAGCTTTTAAGAAGTAAAAAATAAATAAATAAATAAATACTGAGTAAAATTTTAAACTGCCTACAAAGTAAACCTTACTTCAAACATTGCTTTTAGAAACTTACTAATAAGCCTTAAAAACAGGCTGAAAAATTCTTCAGGTTCCTTTCATTCTAGTCCAAGGGTGGGCAAACTTTTTGACTCGAGGGCCACAATGGGTTCAACTGGACTGGAGGGCCGGAACAAAAGCATGGATGGAGTGTTTGTGTGAACTAATATAAATTCAAAGTAAAGGAGCAGAGGGAAGAGCAAAAGAACCCTCCGCTCTTTCGGCTCCGCGGGCCGGATAGAACAGCCGAACGGGCCGGATCCAGCCCGCGGGCCGTAGTTTGCCCACGGCTGTTCTAGTCAGTTACATTTTATAATCTACTAGTGACCCGGTACACAAAATTCATGCACATTAAAAGGGAATTAATTAGAGGAAATATTTTAATATTGCTATTTTCCCTTTCTCTATAATAGAAGTGTCAGAGATGAAAAAAATTAGTAAAATGTATATGAAAATCTTCCTCCTGTCAGAGTCTGGGGAATGCCATGGGAACCAGAGTCAAGTCCCTGTGCACCCATGTGCACCTCGAAATCACGCGAGACCCAGACACAGCCGGCCCCAGCCCCATTGGTCTAGATCCAGACCCAGCTGGCCACACCCCTGTCAAGCCCCACTGGGTGGGGAGCACAGCCTCAGGTTGCCTGGCTGGGTGCGGGGATGGGGGGTGGACCCTGAGGTCCCCCGTCAAGCCCTGCCAGGTGGGGGGCACAGCCTCAGGTCCCCCAGCCCAGCGCTGGGGTGGGGTGTGTGGCCTGAGATAACCTGGCCTGGGTCGGGGCAGGGAGCACGCCTTGAGGTCCCCATCAAGCCCCACATGGCAGGGGGTGCAGCCTCAGGTCCCCCAGCCTGGCGTTGGGGCAGGGGGCCCAGCCTGAGGTCCCCTGGCCCGGTGCTGGGTGGGGGGCACAGCCTGAGGTTCCCTAGCCTGGCACCGGGGTGGGCGGCATGGCCTGAGATCCCTGTCAAGCCCCACCAGGTGGGGGGTGCAACCTCAGGTCTCCTGCCCCGGTCCAGCACCACACAGCCTCAGGTCCCTGCTGATTGCTCGTTAAGGCTCATTATGGGAACTCGGCTTCCACTGTGCGCGAAGCCATCTTGTTATGGCGTGACAGTCAATTTGCATATTCCCTCTTTATTAGATAGGATGGGGGAGTATTACTATAGTTCTGTCTTAGAATATCTCACTGAAATAGCTAGAAGAAAATCAAGCAAGAATAAACCTTGCTAATGATCACCGCCATTGCCAGGTTCTCAGAATGAGCCGCCATATAACCAAGCATCATGATGCCTTATGTTTCCAAGATCCAATGCAGTCAATCATGGCGGTAACTCCTCCTATGTTCACTGTCAGCTGGGAAAGCTAAGGGAAAGGAAGGATAGTGCGGTAATTGTGACTGTAAAGCTGAAGATGATCCTTAAACATTACTTTAATATTGCCAAACATTTTAACTTAGGACCTAAAAACACCTGGTAAAATTTGAAATATGATTTAGTGAAATTACTCTACTTATTAAAGAAATATACAAGTATAATAATCCCATTCTGAATGTACAAATATACTCACTGTACGGAGCTTACTCTGTGCTTCAATTTTCATGCAGCTATGGCACAACTTTTATCCCTATTATAATAGATGTCAAAATTCCTCACCTAGACACTAAGCCTAGGGCTAGTTCATAACTAGCTAACTACTGAAAGCCCCAATCACAATTGTGAGTATGAAGCAGATTACTCACTGAATGCTGAGCGACCATGTCAGACTTGAAGTATCCTAGCATAATTATCCCCCTTTGGGAACAATGGTTACTAGCTATTTACACTTCAAACATAAAAAATCTCAACCAAGATGTTAGGTGAAATAAAGAATGAGGACTTTAAACTTTAGTGAAATGAAATTGATTAGTCATAATATACACAGGAAAAAGATACAACTGCAGAATCCACCCTATTCCTTTGGCATCTAAGAACTCAGAGCGGGAACCACCACATAAGAGCAGCTACTAGAGTAGTCACACTAGGCTGGGGGCCTGGTGGTCTCTCCCACCCGGAACTGGACAACTTCTTACTAATCCCAGCTGACCTAAGATTACAAGAATGGCAAAGGTCTACAGTCCCCACAATCTAGAAATGGAAAGCAGAAAATGATTAGAAACTGAGTTTTCTGTCTCAAACTCCATTGACATAACCCAGTAAGGTTCTCAACAAGGGACACTTTTGTCCCCTGAGACATATTTGGCAACATATGGAGACACTTTCGACTGTCACAGTGAAAAAAGATGTTACTGGAAGGGGCCAAGGATGCTGCTAAATATCCATCCTACAGTGTACAGGACAGTCCCCCACAACAAAGAATTATCTAGTCCAAAATGTGCATAGTGCTCACGATGAGAAGCCCTGACCTAGACAAATCATGCGGCACAGCACCTGGGCCTTGTATACAAACTGATGTTTCACTTTACAATGAAAATTAACTAATATTATTGTGTTTTAAAAGCTTTTTATTTTTACCTTGGCTGTATGTTGTGCAATCTTTTTAATTAAAAATAGAAGCATTTTTCTTCACATATTCATCTTTGTCCTTCAGGTAGGTAGGTACAACTGGAAAAACCTCTGCTTCAAACACCATTTCGGCCAGACCCACAGACTGTTTTGCAACTTTAGAGTGGAAAGGACCCGAGGCTGTCAAGCAAAAACCAAAATAAAACAAAGCATCACATAGAGCCCACTGCAGAAATCAGATATAATTTAAATAGCTTAATATAGTCAAATTCCTTTATAAAAAGGAAAAACAATTACATGTGTAACATAACTTAAGATTTCTTAGTTTTGAGACATTCTCATCCTAGTCTTATACCCAAATACTGAATTTCTTAAATTCCCTACTTCCCAAATTAAATGTCTTAGTTTTCTGTGGACTATTTAAATCTCTATCACAGATGATCAAAGAATGTGACTTCTGGGTAAATACTATTTCTTAATTATGTAATACTGAAATTGTTAATTTACAATACATGTGGCAATATAGTACAAAAAAGATCAGGCAGAAAGGACAACTTATTTTTGGCATGATGCTGTAACATTTCAAAGAACTTTCCATGTATGCTTAGTTAACATTAACAATTTTAAAACTTATAGGATATAATGAATTATTAGCATACAAAAGTATAATTGGTGACTATTAACTGAAAATTAGATTTTTTTTTTAAATATATTTTATTGATATTTCACAGAGAGGAAAGGAGAGGGATAGAGAGCTAGAAACATCGATGAGAGAGAAACATCGATCAGCTGCCTCCTGCACACCTCCCACTGGGGATGTGCCCGCAACCAAGGTACATGCCCTTGACCGGAATCGAACCCGGGACCCTTCAGTCCGCAGGCCGACGCTCTATCCACTGAGCCAAACCGGTTTTGGCTGAAAATTAGATTTTTAAAAAGCTATAAAAAAGACAAACATAAATATGACAATTTTCATAAAAAATTTAAATGTAATTAGTGGTGAGCTAGAAAACCTTTAGGTGACTTCCCACCCTGATTAATGAGATTCAATCATTAATGTGATTCCTTATTTTAGCAATTAATGTTAGTACTAATGCTACTTCTAATTTTTAGCATTGCACATATTTTCCCCAGTCATGTCTTTATTATATAATCCTTACAGCATAATTTCCACATATTAAAAGACTAAATATATAATATAGTCACATCTATTTTCAATAATAATTTATAAACTATTTTTGAAAATATATTAAACCATATACATTTTCCATTAGATTAACAGAAATCTGTTTTTTAACTTGTTTTTAAATACCTTTAATTTAGCAGCAGGGTTCAGAATCATCTGGGCTTAGTGAGCAATAGCTCCTGCATCCACTACTGTCTGTAGTAACTCTGGAGAATGCTTTGAAATATCACTGAGGTCCGAAGCAGCAATCCTTTTCAAAGCAATTTCTGGCTCCGGGATACAAAGTACTAACAGAGGAACTGCTCCACATCCACCACAGCTTGTGACAGTTCTGTGGGTCCAAGAAAAGTAATTAAGTGAGTATGGGTGACTGACCCTTGTGCAAGCCATTTTTCTCCCTGACAGATACAGCAAAGAAAAAAAGGGGAGGGTACTTCACTGTCTTGACATCTGCATTTCAAATCAGCCTTCCTTGTTTCATAAACCATGTGGACCAATCCTGAGCTGAAAAGAATACAGGTCAATAGATGGACCTCCATTTACATGAACACATTTGAGGTAGATTAGGCTGAAATGGCTTGTTATTCTTTTTTTTTTTTTTTTTTTTAAGAGAGTAAGCAGATGTCAGCTGTTTAAGCTCTGACAATTCTGCACTTCTTGATATGCATGGTTTACAATAACAGAAAATTAAAGTACCAAAAATTTACTAACCACACTAATTAGGCAGTATTTTGTACTATTTACATGAGTAAACATTAACATGAATCTTGTGCTAATAATGTCGAGTTTTAAATTCCATTCATCTTATAGTATTTTTAAAAGAGTTTTTAAAAATATTATATAAAATAAAAAGCTGCATTTTTATTGTACATATAAAAACAGTTTCAAAATGAGATCTATGACTAAACAGCATACTTTAATATATATAAATGTTGATGTTAAGATATTTATCTTAACCATTTTACTTGTCAGAAACAAACATCTTTTGAATATACACATTGATTTACTTGTGTGTCCAAGAATAACAGCTATAAAAATAACACATTTAAATTTTAGATAATGAGAGATAGGCAGACCTATATAACATGTATGTAGAAAGACATCTTTTGAGAAGCATAAAGCACAACACAGAGTTACAATATTCTGCTTTCATTGTATTCGTGGCCTCCCTTACTTAATCACAGAGACCCATATCTATAATCTCTTCTTTTCAAATTATGTTCTAATTTTTCCACATTTTTAGTGCCCTGACAATTTATGTCTTAACTAGAGGCCCTGTGCATGAAAATTCATGCACTGGAGGGGGGGGTCCCTCAACCCGGCCTGCCCCCTCTCACAGTCTGGGAGCCCTCAGGGGTGGGAGGGGACCCAGCGATCAGGGGAAGGCGATGCCCCATCACACCTCTGCTGCTGCCACTGCTGGCAGCGCAAGCATTGGCTGGCCCTGATTACCTGAGCCTCGAGTGGCCCTGGGTGGCTGGGCAGCCGACATCTGAGGTTTGCCTGTGCCTCAGGTGTCAGCTGGGCAGCCACCATCCGAGTCTTGCCTGCACCTCGGGCTGGCCCTGGGCAGCTGGGGGGCTGAGAGGACTGGAGGAGTCCGGAGGCAGGTGCGCGGAGCAGCCAGGCCCGCCCCAGCGGGGCTGTGGGGAGTGGGTGCCACCATCTTGTGGCTGTGGGCACTGCCATCTTTGAGGGTGTGGCAGTCAATTAGCATATTCCCTCCTTATTGGCTGTGGGTGCCGCCATCTTTGCAACAGTGTGAGGGTCAATTAATATATTTCCTCTTTATTAGATAGGATAGCCAAACTATCATTCAGCATATCACTTAAGATCTTCAAAAAATATATGGTGTTTAATTTTTCAAAAGATGGGTACTATCACATTTTCTAAAAGGAAATAATGTTAGAAAATACAGGTTAGCATCCAGTATTTGTTTTTCTTAAATTATTACAATTATCTTAGAAGTCCTAATATTGTATAAACCATTCATTCTTTCATTAAACAAGTATTAAGAGAAGGTCATTATGTGCCAGACGTTTTCAATGCTGGTGTAGATGACAGACTTCTACAAATTAACACTACATTGATTAGCAAATATGTTTCAATTTTCAAAATCTAGTGTGAAACATGAAATACAATGAGAAGTCAATATATAATATCAAGAACCAGAGGCAGATAAGAGAAAAATGTTTCTTTAAAAAAAAGTTTTTTAAAACTTTTTTTAAGCTACAACAGACTGGAATATCAACCTAGTACTGTAACATTCCCCAGAAGTATCTCTGTGATTCTACTGCAATTGCATGAAGACCAACAAGACAGCAGGTGAAACAGGTGATCACTGTTTCTCTCTTTCTCCCCCTCCCCACCCAGAGAAAATGGAAATAAACATAAAGTGTGATATTATATGTAATTTCTAGATATAATTTTCATATTTTATGTTAATTATTAACATGTTAATTCAATTCCATCTAAATTTTACAGGTGTTGTAATATCAGCTTTATTGTATATATTTGAGGGCACCTTGGATATATATAATGGGCTGAACATTTGTTTCTAGAGAGTATAAGGATTTGTTCATCTATTTATGTATTTTCACTTTTATACATAGTTTCTAAGAGTCAAGAAAATGCAGTAGACTACAACTGTTTAAAAGTACTATTAATAAAATTTAAGGTTCTTTAAAAAATCCATTATCTTTGTAATCCCCACACATTTTATTCTTTTTTTAAATGTATTGATTTTAGAGAGAGAAACACCAATTTGTTCCACTTATTTATGCATTCATTGGTCAATTCTTGTATGTGCCCTGACCAGGAATCGTACCTACAACCTTGGTGTATCGAGATAACACTCTATCCAACTCAGCTACCCAGCCAGGGCTTATCCTTTTCTTTCTTTTTTAATCCTCACCCAAGGACATGCATAGACAGAGGAAAGGAACTAGAGAGAGATCGATGTGAGAAAGAAACATTGATCAGCTGCCCTCAGTATGCTCCCCAACTCAGGGTCAAACCCGCCATCCAGATATGTGTCCTAACTGGGAATCGAACTGGCAACCCTTTGGTGCACCAGAAGACGCTCAACCAACTGAGCCACTCTGGCCGGGCCTTATTCTTTTCCTAAAAAAACAAAACGCCATATCCTCTTTTACTTGAACTCTATAATGTTAATAAAAAGGCAAACTCTGTTCTTTTAATTTGTTACCCAATTCCATCCTAAACTGTCTTCTGTTCTCTCTAGAGTAGTGATGTTACATGTGGGGAAAACTGGGATATCATTGAAGAAAGATTTATCATGAAAGTAATGAAGCATTCAAGGACCTGATTGGGGCTAGTAATTTTGTACTTGAGATTTCCTATAATTTACATCTCCAAATTTAGACAATTCTACAAAACTGGTATCTGCATAATGCACACCCTACTATATACCACAGGCTCTTTCAACCCGCCTCCTATCACTACCTTTCTTCCATGGCATATCTTTCTCGTCTTCCTTACTAGTGCTTCCTCTGGCATTTCGGTGCCAGTGACTATTGGTGTCTACCCAACAGCCTTTGTCAGCCAGGGCATGGGCTTACGAACCAATAGTGGCCAATGGGACCTGAATAGAAATCAGCTAAAAGCATCTGTAAGAAGTTTTCCTCAGTCATAAACAGAGATACACAGGAGGAAACACTGCCTCTTTGCTGGACATGAACATGTCTACTAATAACATCTGGAACTCCTCCATCCATCTTGCAACTATAATGAAAGAAAAGACCAATATGCTGAGGATGCCTGAGTACAACAATGAAAAACACCTGGGTCCTCCATGACACTGTTCAGCTGCATAACCAACCTTGGAGATGCCCTGATTCTGAACTTTTGTCATGTGAAATAAAAAATGTCCTTATTGTTTGAGCCACTTGTAGTTGATAATTCTGTAACTTACAGCCAAAAGCATCCTCATGTAATTCTGTCTTGTTTTGTATTTAGTGTAAGTGCATATTTTCCTCTCTTCCTTTAGTCCCTAAGTGTTTGTTAAGTGCTTACTACATGCTAGAAACTTGACCAGATGTTGAGGAAGCAGAATAATAGAGTAAAACATTATCTGTTCTAGAAGACTCTGCCAAGTGCTCAGAGAAAAAAAAAAAAAAAAGCAGTGACCCAATAAATTTATCTTTCATATCTGAAAATATCTTAGCCTCATTTTAAACTTTAAGTGAATCTTCAAAAAGCATTTTTTAAAATCCTCACACAAGGATATGTTTGCTATGTTTTACTAATTTCAGAGAAAAAGGGGAAGAGAGGGAGGAAGATAGAGAAAGAGAAACATTGATGTATGAGAGAAGCATCATTCAGTTACCTCCCATATGTTCCCCCACCAGGGATTGAACCCGCAACCTAAGTTGTGCCCTGACTGGAAATCGCACCAGCAACCTTTTGGTGCTCAGAATGACACTCCAACCAACTAAGCCACACCAGCCAGGGCAAAAAAGATTAATTCTTAAAAATTACACCTTCTGCCCAGCCGGAGTGGCTCAGTGGTTGAGCGTCGACCTATGAACCAGAGGTCAGGGTTCAATTCCTAGTCAGAGCATATGCCTGGATTGTGGGCTTGATCCCAGTGTGGAGCATGCAGGAGGCAGCCAATTAATGATTCTCTCTCATCATTGATGTTTTTATCTCTCTCTCCCTCTCCCTTCCTCTCTGAAATCAATAAAAATATATTAAAAATTTTTAAAATTATACCTTCTATTGTACAATAACAACTGACATAATCATATACTATTAATAACAAATAAGATTAGTAGTAGTTATGCAAAGAAAAATGCAGAGGAAAAAAAGCTATATGTTATACCAACATACTACAGTATTTACACTGGGTTGATGGTACTATTGGGGATATATTTTTCTTCTCTATTTGCCAAATTTTCTTCAATGTAATTACATATTTCTTTTCCATTAGTTGATTTTTGAGGAAAGAGAGATACAGAGAAACACTGACATGAGAATGAAACATCAATGGACTGCCTCCTGCACATGCCCCAACCAAGAATGGAACCTCACTGAGAATCAAACCAGCAACCTTTCAGTGAGTGCACTGAACAACACACAACAACTGAACCCACTGAACAGGGCTGATTATATATATATATATTAGATGCCCGGTGCATGAACTTTGGGCACGGGGTGGGGGGGAGGGGGGTGTCCCTCAGCCCAGCCTGCACCCGCTCCAATCCAGGACCCCTCTGGGGATGTCTGACTGCCTGTTTAGGTCCAATCCCTGGATGGGGCCTAAACCAGCAGTCGGACATCCCTCTCACAATCCGGGACTGCTGGCTCCTAACCACCTCTACCTGCCTGATCTCCTCTAACCGCCTCTGCCTGCCTGCCTGATAGCCCCTAATCCAGCCGTGGGCAAACTACAGCCCGCGGGCCGGATCCGGCCCGTTCGGCTGTTCTATCCGGCCCGCGGAGCCGAAAGAGGGGAGGGTTCTCTTGCTCTCCCCTCCGCTCCTTTACTTTGAATTTATATTAGTTCACACAAACACTCCATCCATGCTTTTGTTCCGGCCCTCCGGTCCAGTTTAAGAACCCATTGTGGCCCTCGAGTCAAAAAGTTTGCCCACCCCTGCCCTAATCCCTCTGCCTGCCTTCCTGATCACCCCTAACCAGCTCTGCCTTGGCCCCCATCACCATGGCTTTGTCGGAAAGGACATCCAGAAGGACGTCAGAAGACATCCGGTCTATCCAGTCTAATTAGCATATTACCCTTTTATTAGTATAGATACATATTTTTTTAAGTAAAAGATATATTAGCATGTTTTTTGTCCATACATGTAGCTTTTGCTAGGGCTAACTATATTAACACATTGCGGACCAGTAGTTTTATTGCTAGCTTTACCCAGGGGTCAGATAAGTTTCTATTGAACGAGTACAAAAAACATTTTACATAAATGTCAAAGGCACACTTTAAAATTAAATACCCATCACATTTTGAAGTTATTTATTACACTAGAGGCCCGGTGCACGAAATTCATCCACTGGGGAGTTCCCTCAGCCCAGTCTGCACCCTCTCCAATCCAGAACCACTTGGGGGATGTCTGACTGCCGGTTTAGGCCTGGTGGGATTGGGCCTAAACTGGCAGTTGGACATCCCTCTCTCAATCTGGGACCGCTAGCTCCTAATCGCTCACCTGCCTGCCTGCCTGATCACCCCTAACCCCTCTGCCTGACTGCCTGATCACCCCTAACTGCCTCTTCTTGTCTGCCTGATTGCCCCTAATCACCTCTGCCTGCCTGCCTGATCACCCCTAACTGCTCCCCTGCTAGCCTGGTCACCCCCAATGGCCCTCCACTGCTGGCCTGGTTGCCCCCAACTGCCCTCCCCTGCTGGCCTGATCTCAGCCCCAACTCCCCTCCCCTGCTGACCTGATCGCCCCTAACTGCTTCTGCCTCGGCCCCCACCACCATGGCTTTGTCTGGAAGGAAGTTGGACATATGGAAGATGGCTGATTGACCCAGTCTAATTAGCATATTACCCTTTTTTTAGTATAGATAGATTATATAGGATAAGATTGCTTAAATGGGGGGGGAAGCCTTTTTCAGCAGGAGGAAATGCTCTTGTCAGACAAAAATACATAATCCCTATATCTGGACTGATAGCCAGCCATATGCACTATACTGCCAAACCAGTCATTAAAAAATTGAACCACTTTCTTACACCTTACACCAAACAGCTGTTGCCCTTAAAACCCTTCCTCAGCCCCCACCTTAGGTTCTGCCTTCACAGTTCACCCAGATTAGGTTCTGATTAGTTGGTTTCTATGCCAGTCAGCGTCAAAAGCTCCACCATTGGCTCCTCGAAGTTCATCCAGATTTGGTTCTGATTGATCAATTTCTATGCCAGTCAGCATCAAAAGCTCCGCCTCCTAGGCAGCAATTGGCTCCTCGCAGTTCACCCAGATTTGGTTCTAATTGGTCAGTTTCTATGCTAGTGAGCCTCTCCAGGCCTATCTCTGGGCCTGATCCACAGCCTCCGTGGCAGCTGCAGATCAGGCCTTGCCTCTCTCTCTCTCTCCCTCTCTCTCTCTCTCCCTCTCTCTCTCTCTCTCTCTCTCTCTCTCTCGCTCTCTCTGGGCCACGCCAGCAGCCACCGCAGCTGTGGATCAGGCCCTGCCTCTCTCTCCAGGCCTCTCTCCAGGCTTGACCCACAGCCGCTGCAGCCACCGCAGCAGCGGTGAGGTCATTAGGCCTCTGGCCTGGCCCTGCCCACCCTCCCACTGCCCTGCCCACCTGCCGGCCACCAGCCTTGCTGTGATAGAAGCCTGTGGGCCACAGTGGAGGGACCGAGGGGTGCTCCATGCACTTCCTGGTGACTGATTGTCCGTCTGGTCATTTAGTCCCTGGCCTTTTATAATATAGCTGTTCTTATAAGCTAATATCTTTTTAAAGTATGATACTTTGTAAAACACTGTGTAATATGACACGAGAATTCTCTTGATCTGTCTGCAATGTGTTAACATTACTATCATAACAATCCTATATAATAATCCTATATAATAAAGAGGTGATATGCAAATTAACCCTCACTCTGTCACAAGATGGCTGTGCCCACAGCAGAGGCGGGGTTCCTGTAACGAGTGATCAGCAGGGGACTAAGGCTGCGTGGCGCTGGGCTGGGGCGGGAGACCTGAGATTGCAACCCCTGCCTGGCAGGGCTTGACAGGGGACCTTAGGCCATGGCCCCTGCCCAGCGGGGCTTGACAGGGGACCTCAAGGCATGCCCCCTGTCCCAGCCCGGGCTGGGGGACCTCAGACAGAGCTTGATGGTTGACCTCAGGCCATGACCCCCCACCTGGCAGGGCTTGACGGGGGACCTCAAGGTGCGCCCTTTGCCCCAGGCCAGGGGACCTCATGTCACGCCCCCCAACCCAGTGCCGAGCTGGGGAACCTGAGGTATGCCAGGGGACCTGAGGCTGTGCCTCCCACCCAGCGGGGCTTGACAGGGGACCTGAGGCTGCACTCCCCTCCCAGCAGGGCTTAACAGGGGGGGGGGGGGGGGGCAGCTGGGTCTGGGTCTTGCATAATTTCAAGAAGCGTGTGGGTGGGTGGGGACTTGACTCTGGGTCCTGTGGTGTGCCCCAGACTCTGACAGGAGGAAGATTTTCATATACATTTTACTAATGTTCTTTCATCTCTGACACTTCTGTTATAGAGAAAGGGCAAATAGCAATATTAAAATTTTTTCTCTAATTGATTCCCTTTTAATGTGCATGAATTCCATGCACTGGGCCACTAGTCCTATATAATAAAAGGCTAATATGCAAATCGACCAAACAGCAGAACAACCAGTCGCCATGATGTGCACTGACCACCAGGAGACAGATGCTTAACGCAGGAGCTGCCCCTGGTGGTCTGTGCACTCCCACAGGGGGAGTGCCGCTCAGCCAGAAGCTAAGCTCACAGGTGGTGAGCACAGTGGCAGTGGCAGGAGCCTCTCCTGCCCCTGGGCAGTACTAAGGGTGTCTGACTGCCGGCTTAGGCCCGCTCTCCCAGGGGGAGACATCCCCCGAGGGCTCCCAGACTGCAAGAGGGCACAGGCCAGGCTGAGGGAATCCCCCCCAAGTGCACAAATTTCATGCACCAGGCCTCTAGTAAGTAAATAATAATAGAAGAGATAAATAAACATAAACATTTTGGCTTGTTTCTCAATATGGCAAAAAGTTTCTTATTTTTAAAATGGTAGAAATGGCCCAGCTGGATATGACTCAGTGGTTGGGCATTGACCTATGAACCAGGAGGTCACAGTTCAATTCCTGGTCAGGCCCAGGTTGTGGACTCAATCTCCAGTGGGGGGTGTGCAGGGAGTAGCTGATCATTGATGTTTCTGTCTCTCCCTCTCCCTTCCTCTCTGAAATCAATAAAAATATATTTTAAAAAGAAAATGGTGGGGATATATGTCTCCTTTAAAGAAAATATTAAGACTATGTAATTATTCTTCAAAGAATTTCTAATATACACTAAAAATATTATCCATTTACTTTTTCACACTTCCCCTCTTGCCTTAATCCATGCCCTTACTACATTTAAGTTAAAATATTACATTTTTAAATGTTAAGAGTTATTAATCATTTTTAACATTTTTAGATTGCAAATTGTCAGAGAGAATAAACTTAGTTGCACCTTCCTTGCTCAAAAATAATAATGAAACCCATTTATTACTTACATTGTAGACAACTGAATATACAGTCTTCAAATTTGTTAGTCAGTTGTTTTCAACTAGTTCTGTTGGGCCTGAGGAATAGCTCATTGTTGAATGAAGGAACTGAGGCAGCCTCCTCGACAAGGGTTGGTGGTAGGGGTCATCCCATCATAGTTCTGTCTTTCTCAGATTTTCCATGGTTCTAATAACATTTATGAGGCTTAAATTGTTTGACTATTAATAATGTGAAAATTTGGGCTGACAACTCTTTGATTCTTAGACAGTTGCTTTCTTCTTATTTTATTCTACACTGTTCTTGGAACACAGATTTTTGTTTTCAGGTTCCCACCCCCCATCTTCCTATCTAATAAAAGAGTAATATGCAAATTGACCATCACTGCAACACACAAGATGGCTGCCCCCATGTGGACACAAGATAGCCGCCACAAGATGGCCAGCAGGGGAGGGCAGTTGGGAGGGACCAGGCCTGCAAGGGAGGGCAGTTGTGGGTGATCAGGCCAGCAGGGGAGGGCAGTTGGGAGGGACCAGGCCTGCAAGGGAGCGTAGTTGTGGGCGATCAAGCCTGCAGGGTAGGGCAGTTAGGGGTGGCCAGGCTGGCAGAGGAGGGAAGTTGGGGGCAACTGGGCCTGCAGGGAAGGGCAGTTGGGGGGGACCCAGGCCTGCAGGGGAGAGCAGTTGGGGGGGACCAGGCCTGCAGGGGAGGGCAGTTAGGGGTGACCAGGCCTGCAGGGGAGGGCAGTTAGAGGCAAACAGGCTGGCAGGGGGGCAGTTAGGCATCAATCAGGCTGGCAGGGGAGTGGTTAGGGGGTGATCAGGCTGGCAGGCAGAAGCAGTTAGGGGCAATCAGGAAGGTGGGCAGGCGAGCAGTTGGGAGCCAGCAGTCCTGGATTGTGAGAGGGATGTCCGACTGCTGGTGGGATTGGGCCTAAACAGGCAGTCAGACATCCCTCGAGGGGTCCCAGATTGGAGAGGGTGCAGGCTGGGCTGAGGGACACCCCCCCCCCATGCACGAATTTCATGCACTGGGCCTCTAGTATATAATAAAAGCCTAATATGCTAAGTGTCCGGTCATCTGGTCATCCGTTCAACCAATCAAAGCATAATATGCTAATGATATGCTAAGGCTGCTCAACCACTCGCTATGACATGCACTGACCACCAGGGGGTAGACTATCCAACCAGTAGGTTAGCTTGCTGCTGGGTTTGGCCAATCAGGACCGAGTGAGATGGGCCGGACATGCCCTGGAGCCTTCCTGAGGTCCCTCCCTGGCTGGCCAACCTCTTGCGTCCCTCCCCAGCCCTGATTGTGCACCTGTGGGGTCCCTTGGCCTGGCCTGTGCCCTCTCACAATCCGGAACCCCTTGGGGGATGTCAGAGAGCTGGTTTCAGCCCAATCCCACAGGCCAGGCCAAGGGACCCCACTGGTGCACAAATTCGTGCGCCAGGCCTCTAGTGAAAAATAAAAGACTGAGCTTAGAGTGCTCTCACTGACAGGTGTGAAGTATTACCATTTAGATGGATCAATATCTTCTATTTAGAATAATAAACAAAGCTCAGTATAACTTTAGATTTAATTTTAAAACAAAACAAGATGAATAAAAGGGGGGACTTTTAAGATCAACAACATTTATAAAATTAGTACTATCTAAAGCTGGATGAATGGATTATTAAAATGACTTCTTGCTGACTAGAAGGGAAGAGTGCAGACAGGCGTGCCCAGCAATATACTAGTACCGTGGTTGGCAAACTGTGGCTTGCGAGCCATATGCAGCTCTTTGTCCCCTTGAGTGTGGCTCTTCCACAAAATATCACGGCCTGGGTGAGTCTATTTTGAAGAAGTGGTGTTAGAAGAAGTTTAAGTTTAAAAAATTTGGCTCTCAAAAGAAATTTCAATCGTTGTACTGTTGATATTTGGCTCTGTTGACTAATGAGTTTGCCGACCACTGTACTAGTATAATAGGCATGACTGTAACGGGTAAAACCAGCTAAATCAAGCAAGAGTAATTTTGCTTTAGTTCTCTCAATGACCTCAGTCTCTCCTCTTAACTGTTATTTATGGCTAGTTCTTTGTGTAGATTAAGAGTGGTAACTGAAATGTCCACAAGGCCCAGGCAAGTACCTAGAGTAGTGAAGCCAGAGGGTGTAAGAAAAATATCCAGTTTAGGAGCAGCAATAGACTGAAAAGTAATGGCAGCAGCTAGACAGAGCAGCATTTACTCAGCTTCAGCACAGTGTGGCCAGGTAGGAATATACTATTGTCAGATCTTTGGGTTTTTCAAGAGAAGCCAGAAATCTGATTTTTAATGTGAAATTGCCTATTTTTTTAAGTGTTAGCAACTTTTTTAATTTTTTATTTTTTTAAAGAATGCTGTGGGAGACAACATAGTGCAGGTCAAATAAAACACATCCACTTGGGACCAACTACAGCCTGCAACCGCCATGTGCAACCGAGGCTTACACCTCATACCTCTAAAAGGCCTTGGGTGGGGGTGGGCTTTCTGGGTGTGGAAAGGTGATGTTCTTTCTACCTGTGATTCTTGCAGTAATGTTTTGGAGTCATAACAGAAGAACCACTCAAGTGGTTACGTAGAAAATTAAAAAAAAAAAAAGACGAAAACCTAAAAATTGGCCAGAAAAGGGTGGGTTGATCTAAACATATTAATCTTAACTAATCTTTTGGCTCACAAAGCTGATTTTGGAGAGAATTAAAGCAAAATTAATTGATCCATCATGAGAACTCATAAAAAGAACTCAAAATGAAGAGATCCTCCAAAAGGAATAAAGGAAGGAAATATAGAGAGATATCTATATATTTAGCAAACTAATTTAAAAATAATCATGCATATCAAACACCTCAGGAATTCTAATTTCTTTTAACTTTATTGCTTTTTAATTTATTTTTTTTCAAACACTACTTCTAACTCACTGTTCCTAAGCCCTAAAAAAAGTTCTATTTAGTTTCATTAAAAAAGTAAAAGAATATCAAGAATTGTCATTTATCCGCATTTAGGTGGCCTTATTGATCAGTTTAAAGATAGGCTGGTATTTGCATCTAGCTTTAAAACATACAGCTATATCCCTTCAAAATCTTTTTGAAATATAGCAGGTCAAAAATATATTTAAAATTTGACTACTGCTTATGATGTTGATCTTATGTTATAATAGTCACCCTACTCAACCAAATTTTTCAAGATTTGATGAAATTATAGTAAAAACAAATATGTTGTTGCAATTGCCAAAGCTGGTTATATACTGCCCATACGCCATTATGATTTTAGGAATGGCGCTTTCAAAACAGAAGAAATGTGGCAAGTTTTTAGTCTAACTCAGCTATTTACAACTGGTTTAGTGATCTACTGCCGTGTAACAAATCATACCAAACTTAGCTGCTTAAAGCAGGAAACATTTATTATATCATACTTTCTGTAGGTCAGGAATATGGAAGCGGCTTAGCTGGGTGATTTGGTTTATGATCTCTCACTAGGCTGCCGTCATGATGAGGCTGTAGTTACCTGAGACCTGACTGGGAAGATCTGCCTCCAACCACACTCCTGCGAATGTTAGAAGGCTTTATTTACTACTCTTTTCTGGGGCCTTTCCAGCAACTGTTCATGTTGAGGCCTACCCCAAAGTGAATGATCCAAAAGAGAGAACCCAAGGCAAAAGCTGTAGTCTTTTATAATCAAATCTCAGAAACAATTTATTATTACTTCTGCTATATTTCATTGGTATAATGTGGGAGAAACTAAAGAATGATAAGAGAAGGAAGCAGGCAACATTGAGGGGCCATCATGGATGCTGGCTACCACAAAACCCTTACTTCTTCACTAATACTTCTGAGAGAGGCAACATCCTTTCATGGGTAACACTCATTAGAGCTATAATTCTGAGCAGAGAAATTGATATCTCCAATTTCAGGTGAGAGTGAGAAAAGGGTGGAGAAGGAATTTGCATTTTACTGTGAAAAAGTCAAGTCTATGATTTTTATTTATCTCCCCCACTCACAGATGTCATTTTGTCCTAGTCTGTCATTTCTATTTTTTAATTTTTTTTTTTGTTGATTTTAGAGAGGAGGAAAGAGATAGAAACATCAATGATAAGAGGAAAATCATTGATTGGCTGCCTCCTGCATGCCTCACACTGGGGATTGAGCCAGCAATCCAGGCATGTGCATGGACCAGGAATCAAACCATGACCTCCTGGTTCATAGGTCAACGTTCAACCACTAAGCCATGCTGGCTGGGCCTTTTCTCATCATTTCCATACAACTTCTCTCCATCCATTCAGAGCCACTGGTCTAACCATACACATGGGTTGAGTGTTTGAGAGATTAAGGGTTAATTTACATACAAATATATGCTTTGAAGGTTAAATAATTCTGGGTCCTTTAAAAAGTCAAGTGAGTCAAATAAGTCACTGATCTGAAGTTAATGGGAACTTAGTAAGAAATTACAATCAGCTGGAATGGATGGCTCACTCTTACAGGGTTCAAGTATAAAAAAACAGCTTCAAAATATGTTAAGAAGTGGAGACAAGAGTAACAGAAGGTAGGAAAAGATAAAGACCAGAGTATGGCCTTGGAAGATAATAGGTAGCATAAGATTTTTTTAAATGTTTAAAACACTTAGCAATTTTTAGTTTTTGTGTTATAACTACTTAACAGCTGAGACTAAGCTGAATAGAATAAGGCAAACCTGCAGAGAGAGTCTGGAGTGCTCTTATAGTGAAGAAAATGAATTACTTGGAGTCAGAGCTTTACAAAATATACCTTTGCACCTAAAATTCTTTCATTTGTTTTCCACTTGCTTTTATATAATATTAGAGGCCTGGTGTACAAAATTCGTGCACTCAGAGAGGGGGGCCCTCAGCCCAGACTGCACCCTCTCACAGTCTGGGAGCCCCTGTAGGGAGCGGGCCTAAGCCATCAGTCGGACATCCTCAGCGCAGGAGAGGCACCCACCACTGCTGCTGCGTTAGCCACCCATGAGCCCGGCTTCTGGCTGAGCCGCACTCCTGCATTGAGCATCTGCCACCTGTTGGTCAGTGCATGTCATAGCGACCAGTCATTCTGCTGTTTGGTAGATTTGCATATTAGCCTTTTATTATATAGGACTGCAACCTTGCTTTTATATAATATTCACCTACCTACAATTTCGCATTCTGCTTTTTAAAAACTTAAATGAAAAAAATGCATATTTTATCATTCCAACTTCACTGGTATTCACACTTTACTCCGCCCTGGTTTTAGATAAGTCCCTGACTCAAGGAGCTCAAGTCATGGAGAAGGCTAAATAGTAAGGGGTCATTGGTGCCCTAGTGGGATTCTCTACAAGAATTCTCTACAAAGGAAGGAGGAAACAGAAAAGGGAGACAGAAATGAGACTTTGGATGGTTAAAAAGTTTACATGATTCTAATATATAAGAAGCCAGGGGCCATCATGACCAAAACAACTGGACAGACGACTGAACACAGGCTGCGTGGAGCAACAAGGCTGACGGGGGAGTTAGTGAGGGACAACCAAACGACTGAATAGCAGGCTGCATGGGG
The DNA here is from genome assembly GCF_963455305.1 of Plecotus auritus. Taxonomy (NCBI): domain Eukaryota; kingdom Metazoa; phylum Chordata; class Mammalia; order Chiroptera; family Vespertilionidae; genus Plecotus; species Plecotus auritus. Next base: position 143,506,946 of record NC_137770.1, read on the forward strand.
CTGCATGGGGCGACCAGGCCTGCAGGGGGGTTAGTGAGGGATGACCAAACGACTGAACAGCAGGCTGTGTGGGGCAACCAGGCTGGCAGGGGGGTTAGTGATGGACGACCAAATGACTGAACAGCAGGCTGCGTGGAATGACCAGGCTGGCAGGGGGGGCAGTTGGGGGCTACCAGGCCAGCGTGGGGGGAGGGCATTTGGGGGTGACCAGGCTGGCAGGGGGCACAGTTAGGAACAACCAGGCTGGCAGGGGGAGGCAGTAAGGGGCAACCAGGCTAGTGGGGGCGGGGCAGTTAGGGGCGACCAGGCTGGCAGAAGGGGGCAGTTGGGGGTGACCAGGCCGGCGGTGGGGGGGAGTGATCAGGCCAGCAGGCAGAGGCAATTAGGGGTAATCAGGCAGGCAGGTGAGCAGTTAGGAGCCAGCAGTCCTGGATTGTGAGAGGGATGTCCAACTGCCGGTTGGACAGTCAGACATCCCCTGAGGGGTCCCAGACTGGACAGGGTGCAGGCTGGGCTGAGGGGACCCTCCTCCCCATGCACAAATTTTGTGCACCGGGCCTCTAGTATTTTTATAAAATGGTCAGCAGTTTTTAGTGTGACTCCCTTTGAGTAATTCCTTAAAGCTACTGATGGGCTTCCACTGTCCACTTTTATTCCTGAGGATGAAGCCAGCCCAACATTTTTAATAACTGCATAATATTCCACTCAGGAAATATGCCATTATAAAGTACAACATAGGGAACTTCTTTGTGCTTCAACCACTCTTCCCTCTGATAGCTGTCAGTCTGTTCTCTATATATGAGTTTCTTTCTATTTTGTTCATTTATTTTGTTCATTAGATTCCACATATGAGTGAAATCATGTTCTTGTCTTTCTCTGACTGGCTTATTTAAAATTAATTTTAATAATATACATTATTTAACATAATATACACAAAATATTATAATTTCAACATTTAATTAATATCTTAAATTTTAATGAGATATTTCACAGTCTTTTTTCATACCAAGTCTTGGAAATCCAGTGAATATTGTATACTTACAGCACAACTCAATTGATCTGCTACATTTTCATTGGAATTCTCTAGTCTCTGTTTAGATTTCAAAAAGTTTACAGTTGAAAAGTTAGTTCACATACCAAAGTTGTTCTGATCATGCCTAAAAGTATTCCAATAATTGATAATCAATTTTTAAATTTATATTAGTTAAAAGTAAATAAAATTAAGAATTTAGTTCCTCAGGTACACTAGTCACAATTCAAATAACATGTAACTAGTAGCTACCATATTGGTAAAACTGTGGTGTAAATCAAAGGAGATATAGAGAAATATTCTATGACACAAATGGTTAAGTATCTACAATTAATTCAAGGCCAGAGTTCTATCCTGAGCAAAATGCTTTGAGTCAGATAACTTATACTACATTTTTATAGCAAGCTGGTTTATTCATCTAAAACCACAGATAAAAGTAAAGCCCCCAAAATTAACTGTGCAAATTTGTCAGACAACATAGTAATTACACAGCAACTATTTCCTGTAGACCATGAGTTTAAAAAATTTTAATAAGATGATGAACATGACTTATGTCAAAGTACAATTCTTGTGCTAACAAAGTTCAAAGCTTTTAATAAGCTAAAGTGTCTTGTAGATGTTTGTGAAATGCTAATTAAAGTACTTTCAAATTTCAGTAAGTACACTATGCCTAATGTACTTCTAGAAATTCAAATGTAAATAAATGTAAAATATAAATAAAAGTGTGTTTTCCCTCAATATCTAAAAGACGTTAGGAGGATTTATACACTGACTAGAAAATAATCCAAGTTTGAGAAACAATTTTGTTCAAACTTAAAAAATATATTATGATGCTCTGTTCAAACCTGATTGATGAAACCACTAGGATACAAACACCCTTCTCTTTATTCACTCAGCACACACATTTAGTGACATTTCTTGCACAGGAAACAAGCCTCAGACTAAAATAATGTTACTTGCCAGTCCAGCAGTTGAGCATCAGTCCAGGAACCAGGAGATCACCCGTTCAATTCCCAGACAGGTTGCATGCGGGCTCAATCACCAGCAGGGGGCGTGCAGGAGGCAGCTGATCAATGATTCTCTCTCATCATTGATGTTTCTATCTCTCTCTTCCTCTCCCGTCCTCTCTGAAATCAATACAAATATTTTTTAAAGAGAAAAAGAATGTTATGTGCCATCAGATAGAGGAAATATTGTGTGGGTTAAGTGTCTCAAATACTATTTGGTGATTATAATGATGATGGTGATAAAAAAAATTATTTGCTAGCCTCATATATAAAGTTCTCAGTGACTTAGGGATCTGAGATTACAGAATTTTATTTTATTGTTCCATATTCTGATTGTAAAAAAAAAAAAAAAAGCCAAAAAAAAACTCAGATTTTATTAACCAAGAGTTCATAACTTTAAAATTCACAATAAATAAAAATACAGGAGAATTTACAACATATGTTTTTACTAGCATACAAACTAACCCCCAAAATGACTAAAAAATTAAGTAACTACTGAGTAATGTTATAATTAAAATGTTATTTTGTTTAACATACTTGGTTTCTCTTCTCTGCCCAAAGAACATAGAAAAGACATTTATTTTCTTTTTTTTTTTTTTACTTATTTTTTTTCTTTATTGATTAAGGTATTACATATGTGTCTTTATCCCCCCATTGCCCCCGAACCCCCCACCTCGTGCCCTCACCCCCCTAGTGTCTGTGTCCATTGGTTATGCTTATATGCATGCATACAAATCCTTTGGTTGATCTCTCCCCCTTCCCTCCACCCTCTCCTGCCTTCCCTCTGAGGTTGGACAGTCTGATCAATGATTCTCTCTCTGGATCTGTCCCTGTTCATCAGTTTATGTTGTTCATTATATTCCACAGATGAGTGAGATCATGTGATATTTATCTTTCTCTGACTGACGTATTTTGCTTAGCATAATGCTCTCCAGGTCCATACTTTATCTTTTTTCATTTACACCTAAGTAAATAGGAGAGTATTTGTGGAAATAAATATTAGAATAAAAGTAGGTATAATATATATAATCTCATAAACATAATTTGCCTCTTAGGTGTTTTTCAATCCTTCTAGGATAAAAAATGTTATAAAAAGAATAAGATGAAACAGAAATCAACATATCTACAGGCATCTGTGCAGAAAGTTGTCTGTAGGGTTTTTTAAATAATTTTTAATTACCAGGCTCTTGTCCCCTTCCCCTGTCCATCCTTACCTACTCTAAGTCATACACTACAAAGTCCCTATTAACTAGATATTTCTTAATAACATGTAGATTTTTAAAAAGTTAATCACTGCTTCCTAAGCCTGTTTTACACAATTTACAATGTTGGTAATTATATATAGGTGGTATGAGTGGCATAAGAAGAATATTTGCCAAAATTCTGAATTTTAAAATAGTATTCTCCTTTCATCATTTCATCATTCTCTATAAGGGAGAAAAGAACCAGGCTGGCCAGCTCTGAATCTTTCCTTACATTATTTACTTAGCGAATAGAAAACACTCTACTGGTAAATGTTTCTGTAGTGTCCACACCAGCCATTTCCTGGAAGCACCACTCATCTTTGGCCGCCACAATCTCCTCTCCTAACTGCTACTGAGCTGGAATAAAACTCTTCACTTGATTTAGGTCCTAAGAACATAAATCAGGTCTATGAGAGAAATAATAGTCACACATGTGGGAACCAGCCATCAAGGATTAAAACAGAGCTATCTGGTGAGACTTTCAAATAGAAGAAGGAGGTTAAAACGAAGAATTACGAGCTCTCATACACTTTTCTTTCTTACACCATAAAAATGAAAAATCTCTGAAAGGTTTTGAGTAACTGTCAAGCAGTTCCACCATAAATTGCCATCTGACCAGAATAAATTCTGTAACCTCTCTACTTCAGTTTCCTCATCTATAACATGACAATTCTATCAATAATTGAAATGTTTTAGAATACCTAATCAAATGTATTCCTGTTTGCCAGCTCGAGAACAGCCAAAATTTTACAAGAGACCAAGTTTACAAGAGACAGCATTTTTAGCTAAAGCTCCCAAAATAAAAAAGTAGAACTTATTTTTTTTGTTTAGCCCAAATGTGGAAGATCATTCATACATAAAGTACTTATGCGACTCCTCCTTCCTCACACTTCCAGCCAATATATAGGCTATTGTCCCCACCTCACCAAGTACTCTAATTGCTGCCACACTCTTAACACAAGTTCATTGGAAGCACTCCTCTACAACACTGCTGTGCTGCAAACAGTAACAAGACCAGACAGAGGCTGCCAGGTGGGAGCCGGAAGGAGGGCCAGGAGCTGAGTGAAGCACTTTTCTGGGAAGCACTGTGGCTCCACAGCCCCATGGTTCCTGTGCCTCACCCCTCACCCTTCCAACCACCGGGGTCCTCGCCTTACTACTTGTACCTCCAAAGCAAGACTAATCTTTAGAAACAGTGAGAGTTTTGACATTGATTAAAATAATTCTGCAGTGTGGAAAAGTGTAGGTAGAAGAAGAGACAACCAATATGAAAAGAATTCTACTTCAGCCTTTATCAATAAGCAGGAAAAATATAAAGAAATAACATCTTCAAAGTAAGAGGTACTTTTTTATCAGTGTATTCAATAACTGGTGGTTCAATCATAGAAATTAATGACACAATTTGAATAGAATTTTAAAAAAACACTTGCCATTCCTAGTTGTTAGCCCCAGTTCCCTTTGGTTATCAGTAAAATATTTTAAAATCTATACATAGATGTAACCTTTAAAAATTACATTTTTTCAAAAGGAAAAGTCAGATAATGTCCATTGGTTTCTCTCCCCTATTAATTGTATGTTACTTTATTTTTATTTCATACGACATCTTTTCCTTCTATGCCCTTAAAGATATACTTTATTTCTTTTAAATCTCTAGTTGAGGTTTATATTTCTTAAACTGTTTGATCTACATTTCACCACTAATACTAAGTAGAAAACATTGAATGAATGTCCTCCCATTAATCTCAATATATTCCACTTTTAGGAATTTGGTGAGAAAGAAATCAGGTTATTTGGAGGTGAGTCCTCTGTTTTCACTGATATTCAGGTTGTGAATGGTGACTCCTTTTATTGCTTTCTAGATAACAATTCCTTTTCCTTCAGAGAAATCTATGCAGTAATCTCCTCTGGGAGCTACTAGGTCCCAGGCCTTTAAGTACCGTGAAATATTGAAATTACAGGGCAATTCCATGTGGGAGCCAGATTACAGCAAAAAAAAAAAAAAAAAAAAAAAATGGAATGGAATCTTTAGAACAGACCCTGTTTATGAACTATTATCACTTAGCCTCAAACTCAACAAAAGGGAGGTCTGGGAAGGTTACCTATGGGCACCTGCCCCAGAATGTATCTGCACAGCTGTCCCTCCAAGCTCTTTGGCACCACCCTTTGAAATACTCATGTTACAATCTGTTTGCCATTAAGTCCTCTGGCATTAAAAAAATTACTAAATATATTCGTGTAGTTTCCCCGTGATAACCAGCCTCTGATTTAAAACACTGCCTTAGTTTTCTCAATCAACATATATTAAGCAATAGTCCTAAGGTGAACCTATTTGGAAAACCAAAATCCAGATATTAAGGAAATAATTTTAATATACTAATTCTGAACCATTCTAAGCATGACAATAGTTTTCTTTCTCAATTTGCTTTTTTTACCCCATTTTTTTTCTTTATTTTGCCATTATCCTTCCTTTACCCTCTTTCATCTCCACCTCCCTCTCCCCCTGCAATCACCACACTGTTGTTGGTATCCATGAGCTCTTTCTCTTTTTTGTCTTTTTTGTTCAATCCCTCCACGCCCCCATCAGCCTCAATATACTTTTATATCATTTTATTTCTTTTTGTCTCTAACAGTGTCACCACTTTAAGAACCAAATTAAACATAACCATGGGAGAACTTCTCACTGTTTCTGTTGTGAATTTCTTCTTCAATACTCTTTCAAGAAGTACTTAAGTGAAGCTGTATGGCACAGTGGTTAACATGGGCTTGGATACAGACTGATTTAGACTCAAATTCCAGTTCCACCTTTAACATAACTTCAGGCTGCGTGGGGCAATCTAAGTTCCACATTCTTCCTCCATTAAACAAGGAGAGTAATACCTACTCTAAGGGTAGCACACTTAATGTATCTGACGCATACTGTGCAGAGCCAGTACATGGTAATTACTCAGTAAATGGTAGTTATTATTTTATACATGTATACCCCCTGAAAATCTGGAAAATAAAAACAAATATCCTTAATTCTATCACCCTAGTAACACAAACATGTACCTCTTTGTAATTTATGTCTACATAAAAACTTATTTTTACATTATTACAAGTGTAATACACAATTTCGTCCTTTCTTACATTATAATCACTTTTCCATGTTACCATGTAGGATTCACAATTGCCTTTTTAATTTGTTGAATGTGAGTCCATTAAGTAAACTACCATAATTTAACCTCTAAACTCCTGCCAAATATTTGAGGTCTTTTGATATTACAAACAATGCTCCAATAACATTTGCATGAATATAGTTTTTCATTCTGTGGAATTCTTTCCTTAGGATGAATTACTAGCCAAGTTGATCATTAGAGAAACCATAGACTCTTTTGTGATTTAGGTTGGTTTTACCAAACAACTTCCCACAAGTTGACACAATTTATAGTGTTTCTACCAATGTACATAAACATTATCAAGTCCTCTCTAACCTTCAGTATTAATACTAATACCTTTCATTTACAGAGTATTGGCCATGTGCCAACCACTGGTCTGAGTGCTTTACATGTATTTTCATCCTCACAATAAGTCTCTAAATAATTCTGAAGTAGTTACCCTCTTTTTGCAGATGAGGAAGTAAAGATTCACAAAGTTGAAAAGCCATATCCAATGTCACATAGCAACTAAGTAGGAGAACTTGGACTCAAACTCAGGTCTTTTTAATGCCACAGTACTCTTAACCAATTGGCTACATTTCTGCTTTACTCTTTTTTCTCTCAGGTAGAGAGAAAAGATATTTGCACTAATGTTTTCATATGCAGTTCTTGGTTACGAACAAAGTTAATCATTTTTACATGTTTGTTAAACTGCATATTCTTGTTGTGTTATGTATTTATATTACTTAGCAACTTCTATAAAGTAGTGGGGGCAATTTCGTTCCCTATATATTTTTTACTAATCAGCACAACCTTCACAAGACAGGTCCAGGCACTGAGCTGTCAGTTTATAAGAGAAGGTGATCCTTCTCTTCCTCCTCCTTCCTGCCCAATATGGGCTGAATACAAACATGTTCTAGAAAGTTATGTCCATATCTTTTTAACATTACAGTACTCACTCTATGATACAGCCCCTGGCTGATTTGGAATACTCTATGTTAGGAGTCAGAGTGAAGACTCAATGTACCCTGAGGGGTGACAAACTAAAATAATTTCTTAACCAATTTATCAAAGTCTTTGAGAATTAATATCTCATTTACTGCATTTCTCCCCACCCCCTTCTCTTTCCATCTGCAGATTTCTCTTCTGCTAATTAAGATAAAGACTGAAATGTGCATTTTTTAATGAATTTGCAATAAAAAAAACTTGAGCATCATTCAAAGTTTATCTCCCATAATGTATAGAAACATCATGAAAACTTCACCTATGCTTTACTAAGCAAAATCAGATTTACCTAATAAACATATACTTTAATAACCCCATTTTAAAATATGCTCCATTACCTGCATTATGTCTTGCAGTACAACCAAATGCCAAGGTTGCATCTTCTTTGACTCCAGGTTCAAAATCTTCCAAGCATTTTACCAGTGTATCAGTACTCCACAATCAACTGTTGCCTGAGCTAGATGAGAAGAATGTTTAGCAATTTGCTCGTAACACAAAAGCAGCAGCTTCCTTGTAGAAACGCAACAAGGATAAAATAGATAAAACACAAAGTGAATTGAGCACTTATATAATGAAAAGTTAAAATAGACTAAAACCAATGTAAAAATAAAAATATAATGAAGCTCAACAGCTTTTAAATACTAAAGAAAAACATCCTGCAACATCATTTTTATTTTTTTTATGTTCCCCATTGCTTTCATTCAGTAACTAAACAAAAACAAGGCAAGTCATATTACATTTCAAATGTTTTCTTCTAAAACATGCATTTATAAAATAAAATATTTCCTGCAAATTGTATATCCCACAAATTCATTATTTAATTATTTAATGAGATTTTGATGTATCTGCATTACACTGAAGGTATTTGTTTGACCCATACAAACTCTTGGATTGTTAGCATGTGCAACTAAACTGTCAACTGACAAATTCATTTCCTTTACTTGCCCTCAGTCTCTAAGCCTGGTAGGCCTTTCATGACCTTAACTAATCTTTCTGGTGTCCTAAGTTATCCTGAAATAACAACCAGGTTTCAAGATGCACTTATTAATCATTGAATAAATATAAAGGCAAAATATTAATGATACATTTTAAAACTTTTCCTGGTAAATAAACTAGCCAAACAATGGGACATGTTATATATTCCTTTTTAGAAATGTTTTTTAAAGGTAAATATAAATGACTTAACATTATGTGAATGCTTCATATTTAAAGTATTTTCTATATATAAGTTTTATCAGATTAAGAAATAAAATAAAACTGAAACATGATTTCCTTTATATAGCTAAGAAAATTAAATGTTTAGGCAGTATTTAGCTATAACATTCACTGTGGTTTTATGGTTCACATAATGACACAGTAATGGTCTCCTAACTCTTCCTTTTATTACAGAACCCAGTTAATCCTCTACTTTAGATTGTGTCTATTTCTTTACAGAGACTACTAAAAAGTGACTTAGTGCCATAGCACCTGTTTTTAATGCATTCTATTAATTTAGGCTAAAATATTAAAATACAAAAAAATTATGAGAGAGAAAATACACCAAGCATATTTTTAACATTGATCTCAAAACCTGGTATCCTATGTAATAAAAGGCTAATATGCAAATTGACTGAATAGTCGCTATGATGCGCACTGACCACCAGGGGGCAGACACTCAATGCAGGAGCTGCCCCCTGGTGGTCAGTGCGCTCCCACAGGGGGAGCACCGCTCAGCCAGAAGCCAGGCTCACAGCTGGTGAGTGCAGCTGCAGTGGCAGGAGCCTCTCCTGCCTCCGCGGTGGTCAGACATCCCCCAGGGGTCCCAGACTGCAAGAAGGCACAGGCTGGGCTGAGGCACCCCCCAAATGCACAGATTTTGTGCACCAGGTCTCTAGTATATTAATGATATAAGAAATATGCTATTTAGTAATAATGTTTTGATTTTATATATTTCTTTAGTTTCTTAAATGTAACATATATAGATATCAAACTATTCGTTGTAAAGTCTAATTTTATGTCAGTAACCAAATACCTACTAATTTATTGTAAAAATTTGAAGAGTTTTAAAGTAGCTTCCCACAGATTATTTTTTTTAAATGTTTTTATTGATTTTAGAGAGAGAAACATTGGTTGCCTCCCACATAGGCCCTAACCAGGGATCAAACCCACAACCTGGGTATGTGCCCTGACTGGGAATCAAACCTGAGACCTTTCAGTGCATGGAATGATGCTCAACCAACTGAACCGTACTGGCTAGTGCTCCACAGATTATTTTCTCATAATTGTGGGAAAATAATGGTGGTACATTTCTTAGCATTACCTTAAGCTAATTTGACTTTTTATATTGTAGAATTTTCAAATTCACAGAAAATTTCTTGGGTATTAATATCACTACTAACTACAGAGCCTATAATCATACTTTCTGATCTCATTCCCCCTTTCTCCTAATTTCTGCTTCCCTAAGTTCCTCATTCCTCTCTTCTCTCCCATTTCTCACCAAAGAAATTTCCTTAAAGAAAAAAAAAAAAAAAGCAAAAGCAAAGCCAGAGGACTTTGTACCTGATAAAGAGAGTTCAAATCTCCTGTGAGAAATAAATTAAAGGACTGGTAGGTGAAGGAGATAGAAGCTTGTGAATAATGCTTCACATTGTCATCACTTTTCTGCAATAATACATTTTTTGTCTCTTTTCAACTAATGGACATCATTCACACTTAGAAAACTTCTAGTAAGAACCTTCTAGAGAGGATCAAAAATGGCAGCAGAGTAAGTGAATGCTACATGGACATGCTCCCAGGAACAAACTGGAATTACAACTAAAATATAGAAAAACATCCTGAATAATCAATGGAAAAATCGCAGGAGAGAATCCTGATACATGAGGACTGAAAGTGGAGACCACATAGAGACTGGTAGGAGGGGCGGAGGCACGAAAGGGCTGGCTGGGAACCCACAGACAGCAACTGAAGTCCCAGAGAGATATCTAAGCTGTGTGTGTGTGTGGGGGGGGGGGTGTCACTGAGAACTCTGGGATCTAATCCCCAAGCTGGGCCTCCCAGCAGAGAGCACCAAACTGAAGAGGGTACACACATAACATCTAGCTGTGAAAAGCAGTGGGGTGCTGTCTGAAAGTTCAGGCACCCTCTTAAAGGGCCAACACACAAAATTCCCTGTGGAGCCACCATCTTGTGCTGCGGCAAAGGGAGGGTGAAGTGGACTGGAGATGTGAGAGCAGAAGCTAGGACTGGGAACTCAGGGGATAGAGCTCAGAAGGCAGATACCCTAAGTTTCCTGGGCTGAGTTATTCCCTCACACAGTAGAGGACATCTTTCCCACATAGACATTTGCTTTGCCTGGGGGGAAGACGGTTGACACACCCTATTGGAAAATACCTTGCCCTGAAGCCACTTAAGAGATTAAAAATAACAATTAGCTCCAGGCAGAAGCAACTGCCCCACCCTGTTGGGGAAAAACAAAACAAAACAAAAAAAACTCTCTCCATACCTCAGGACGATTGCCTGGGAGGCAATTCAAGTCGGAATCCTATCAGTCTGTAGGCAGAGGGAGTCTTTGCCTGATCTAATTAGTCAGAAACAGCCTTTAACACTGTCCTGCACTAGAGATTGAGAAGTGTAGAGTATCTAACAAATACACAGTCACAAACCCAGACAGCCAAAATGAGGAGACAAAGAAACAACCCCCAAATGAAAGAACTGGAGAATTCTCCAGAAGAAGAGATAAATGAAGTGGAGATAAGAAATTTATCTGAAACAGAGCTCAGAGTAATGATGGTAAAGATGCTCAACAACATGAAAAAATATATAGTAACTATGAAAAAAGAACAGTCTAAGATTTAAAAAAATGACATAACACAAATAAAGAACACATTGGAAGGAATACACAGCAGATTAGGGGAAGCTGTGGATTGAATCAGTGAATTAGAAGACAGAGTTGAAAATATCACTCAATCAGAGAACCAAAAAAACACACCAAACAATTAAAAAACAGGAAGCGAGCTTAAGGAAGCTGTGGGACAACATGAAACATAACAATATTAGAATAGCAGGTGTCAGAAGAGGCAGGAAGAGAGGAAGGAATAGAGAACATGTTTGAAGAAATAATGGCAGAAATCTTCCCTAATCTGGTAAAGGAAAAAGTCACACAAGTTCAGGAGGCACAGAGAACCCCAAGCAAGAAGAACCCAAACAGGCCCACACCCAGACACATCATAATTAAAATGCCAAATATTAAAGACAAAGAGAGAACTTTAAAGGCAGGCAAGAGAAAAGAAAACTGTTTCTTACAAAGGAGTTCCCATACGGTTGACACCTGATTTCTCATCAGAAACTCTATAGGCCAAAAGGGGATGGTATGAAGTACTCAAGTTAATAGAAAGCAAAGATCTGTGACCAAGATTACTATATCCAGCAAGGCTATCATTCATGATAGACAGTCAAATAAAGAGCTTCCCAGGCAAAAAAGGCTAAACGAACCACCAAGCCAGCATTACAAGAAATGCTAAAGGGACTGCTGTAATGAGAAGAAGAAACAGGGAGAGAAACCTATCCATACAGAATTAAAATGGCAATAAATAAGTACCTATCAATAATAACCCTAAATGTAAATGGATTAAATATTCCAATCAAAAGGCGTAGGGTAGCTGAATTGATACAAAAACATGACCCAACGATATGCTATCCACAAGAGACCCACCTCAGAACAAAAGACACACACAGGATGAAAGTGAAGGGATGGGAAAAAAATTTCCATGCAAATGGAAAAGAAAAAAAAAAAGCTGGAGTAGCAATACTCATATCTGACAAAATAGACTTTAAAATGAAGGCCATCACAACAGACAACAAAGGTCACTACATAATATTGAAAGGATCTATCCAACAAGAGAATATAACCCTGGTAAACATATATGCACCCAATATAGGAGCACCTAAATATATTTTTTAAAAAACTTCTAGAGGACTTTAACAGAGAGATAGATTAAGAACAATACAGTCATAGTAGGGAACTTTAACACCCCTCTGACTTCACTAGGTAGATCTTCTAGACAAAAACTTAACAAGGAAACAGAGACACAGAGACTCTAAAGGACTTACTGGATCAGATGGATTTAATTGACATTTATAGAACACTAGAGGACCAGTGCATGAAATTCGTGCATGGGGAAGGGGGGAGGGTCCCACAGCCCAGCCTGCACCCTCTCCAATTCAGGACCCCTCAAGAGGATGTCTGACTGCCGGTTTAGACCCACAGGGATCAGATCTAAACCAGCAGTAGGACATCCCTCTCGCAATCCGGGACTGCTGGCTCCTAACCAATCACATGCCTGCTTGCCTGATCACCCCTAACCACCTCTGCCTGCCAGCCTGATGCCCCTAACTGCTCCCCTGCTGGCCTGATCTCCCCTAACTGCCCTCCCCTGCCAGCCTGATTGCCCCTAACCCCTCTGCCTTGGCCCCCGCCACCGTGGCTTTGTCCAAAGGGACGTCCAGAAGATGTCTGGTCTAATTAGCATATTACCTTTTTATTAGTATAGATATCACCTCAACGCAGCAGAATATACATTCTTCTCAAGTGCACATGCATCATTCACAAAGATAGACCACATGTTAGGACACAAAACAAGTCTCTACAAGTTCAAGAAGACTGAAATCACATCAAGTATCTTCTCAGATGACAGTGAAATGAAATTAGAAATAAAATACAGTAAAAACACCACCAAATTTTAAAAACACATGGAGGCTAAATAGCATGTTATTAAACAATGAATGAGTTACCAATGAGATTAACAAAGAAATAAAAAATTTCCTAGAAACAAATGAAAATAACACACAAGAACCCAAAATCTCTGGGACACAGCAAAAGCAGTCCTGAGAGGGAAATTCACAGCACTATAGGCATACCTCAAAAAAAAAAAAAAAGGAAAAGGAAAATCAGCAATAAACTAACCCTACAATTTAAAGAACTAGAAAGAGAACAACAAGAAAAGCCCAGAGTAAGTAGAAGGAAGGAAATAATAAAGATTAGAGCAGAAATAAATAACAAAGAGACTAAAAAAATCCAAAAATCAATGAAACCAAGAGCTGGTTCTTTGAAAGTATAAACAAAATTGATAAACCATTAGCCAGACCCATCAAGAAACAAAGAGAGAGGACACAAATAAATTAAATCAGAAACAAAAGTGGAGAAATAACTACTGACACCACAAAAATACAAAGGATTGTAAGAAAATGAACAACTATATGCCAGCAAGCTGGACAACGTGGATGAAATAGACAAATTCCTAGAAAAATATAATCTCCCAAAACTGAATCAGGAGGAATCAGAAAACCTGAATAGGCCAATAACAACTGATGAAATAGAAGCAGAAATCAAAAAACTCCCACCAAACAAAAGCCCAGGTCCAGATGGCTTCACAGGAGAATTTTACCAAACATTCAAAGAAGAACTAACACCTATACTCCTCAAACTATTTCAGAAAATCCAAGAGGAAGGAACACTTCCAAATTATTTTTGTGAGACCAGCATTATCCTAATTTCAAAACCAGATAAAGACACTACAAAGAAAGAGAAGTATAGGCCAATATGCCTAATGAATATAGATGCTAAAATCCTCAACAAAATATTAGCAAATCACATCCAGAAATATATTAAAAAGATCATACACCATGATCAAGTGGGATTTGTTCCGGGGATGCAAGGCTGGTACAATATTCGCAAATCAATAAATGTGATACATCACATAGACAAACAGAAAGACAAAAATCATATGATCATATCAATAGATGCAGAGAAAATATTAGACAAAATCCAACACCCATTTTTGATAAAAACTCTCAGCAAAGTGGGAGTAGAGGGAGCATATCTCAACATGATAAAGGCTATATATGACAAACATACAGCCAATATCATACTCAATGAGCAAAAACTAAAAACATTTCCCCTAACAACAGGAACAAGACAGGGATGCCCACTTACACGACTACTGTTCAACATAGTACCAGAAGTGCTAGTGATCAGACAAGAAGAAGAAATAAAAGGCATCCAAATTGGAAAAGAAGAAGTAAAACTGTCATTATTCGCAGATGACATGATATTGTACATAGAAAACCCTGAAGACTCCATCAAAAAACTGCTAGACTTAATAAATGAATTCAGCAATGTAGCAGGATACAAAATTAACACCCAGAAATCTATTGCTTTTTTTATATACCAATAATTAACTCACAGAAAGAGAAACAACAAAAACAATTCCATTTACCATTGCACCAAAAAAATTAAGATACCTAAGAATAAACTTAACTAAGGAGGTAAAAGAACAGTACTTGGAAAATTACAGGACATTGAAAAAGAGATAGAGGAAGACATAAACAAATGGAAGAATATATCGTGTTCATGGGTTATTAGAATCAACATCATTAAAATGTCCATACTACCCAAAGCAATCTACAGATTTAATGTAATCCCCATTAAAATACCAATAGCATATTTCACAGACCTAGAACAAACTCTCCAAAAATTCATCTGGAATAAAAAAGGAACCCGAATAGCCACAGCAATCCTGAGAAAGAAGAACAAAGTTGGAGGTATCACAATACCAGATACCAAGCTATATTACAGAGCCACTGTTCTCAAAACTGCCTGGTACTGGCACAAGAACAGACATATAGATAAATGGAATAGAAGAGAGAACCCAAGCCATTATGTTCAGTTAATACCGTGTTTCCCCGAAAATAAGACAGTGTCTTATATTAATTTTTGCCCCCAAAGACGCACTAGGTCTTATTTTCAGGGGATGTCTTATTTTTCCATGAAGAAGAATACGGTACACATTTATTGTTAAATGAAAATAAAGGAAATTTATTACCTGTATACGGTACGGTAGTACGGTAGTTGTCAACACAAACCAGACAAACTGTGAATCCTACAGTATCAAGAATTTACTCATTTATTCAATGACAATCATGTCATCATCTTCTGGAACATCATCATAACAATCCAATTCCTGAATTTCCTGGTGAATTTCTTGTGACTCCATTTCTTTCAGAATCAGTGGACCAAATCTCTCATGTTTAGCAATAGCACTGTCTTTAAATGAGTACTTCTTGTCAAGGTAGCCTGCTCGCAGTGCATTTGCAATGCAACTGTCAGTGATTTTCTCCCATGAATTCTTCACCCAAGTCACAACTTCTTGCAGTTTAGGTTTCACAAAGTTTCCACGCTGATTTCTCTCCATTCTATTTTCAATGTAGTCTTTAATTTCCATGCGCAAATTGTCTTTGAATGGCTTGTTTATTGCAATATCAAGAATCTGGAGATAGGCCGTCATTCCTGCGGGAATCATTATCTGATCTATTTTTCTTTCGTGAAGAAATGTCTTCATGTCTTTAGCGCGGTGAGTGCTGGCTGCATCCCAGACTAGCAGACCTCTTTGGCTCCCTCGCATAACAAGCGGCAGCATTAAATCGATCCACTTCCTTATAACTGCTTGTGTGGCCCAGGCTTTTTCAGTTTCAAGAATAAAAATGCCCAAAACACGTTCAATCTTTTCCTTCTTGCCCTTAGAAATGATTAAAGGTGGGATTTTAGTGCCATCCAGACGAATTGCCAAAATACAGGAAACACGTGCACTTTCGTAAGCAGTGGAGGGAATGTACGCTAAGGAGGCACCCCGCTGTTCAATTGTTGTTTGAGATGATTGGCCCATAAACACTGCAGTTTCATCCATAGCAATCATGTTGGAAAGATTGTATTTAGAGAAGTCAGCATCATCAATAAAGGACTTGAATGCAAGTGCTCGCTTAATAACTTCAGTATCTTCCAACCTAAACTATGTTGTAGATCTTCTTAAAGACAGTTCACTTCGCTGAAGGAAATTATCCAGCCAGTGTCGTGATGCTTTGAAGTCTTCGGGGGCTATGTCAAACTGTGGTGCCATTGCAAGGGCAAATTCTTGAATCTGAGCCCTATTCACAACCAAAGCCTTTGCTCTCCTGTCAACAACCCATTCACAGATCAGGTCTTCCAGCTCGGAAAATAATGGTTGCCGACCTGATCCACACTTGCGCTTTTTAGCATTTCCCTTGTCCACTTGTTCAATGAGGTTACCATACTCTGCTCGCCATTTTTGGACCAATCGGATACTCAACATCTTCTCTTTGCAGAAAGCAGTAAGATTTTGGCCCCAAGAGTCTTCCACGATTCCTTTCTTGTACTCCACAGAGTAGCTTTTTCTTTTTGCGCTCATTTCTAGGGGTAAAAAAAAAAAGGAATTGGGGTATCAAGGTGGGGGGAGGGGGATCACTCAAAATGACACAGGGGGAAACAGAGGGGGGAATCAAAATGGCACAGGAGAATCAGAGGGGGGATTACCATTTTAGTAACCCCTTTTGATCCTCCTGTGTCATTTTGATTGTCCCCTCTGATCCTCCTGTGTCATTTTAAGTGATCCCCCTCCCCCTACCCCTGTGCCACTGAACACCTTCACCAGACATCCCCTCTACCCCTTTATCAGACATTTACCCCCTGGGGCCTGCCTGGGGACTGTCACTGGGCTTGCTGGGGCCTGGATCTGGGCTGGAGCAGGGACTGCCACTGACTGAGAACCTTCAGTCATCATGAAGGTTGCTGCGAGCATCAGGTAGTGTCACCAGAGACAGACCAGCACTCACCACCTTCGCCGAGTCCCGTCCGCTCTAATCCTCCTGTTCTTCTACACGCATCTGCGAAAGTCTCCTCCTCTCTCCCGCCCTGCGCTCACCGCTCACTCCGACCGCCGCTCTGCCTCCACACAGCAGTGACGTCAGGACTCCGCATAACATCACTGGTTGCTAGATGCCAGTCGGGGCGGCCCTAGCGACCAGTTTACGGTAAATTAATTTTCATTCTGAGACAGAGCCTGGGGCCTTATTTTTGGGGGATGCCTTATATTTCACTCAGAAGGAAACCTGTAAGTAGGTCTTATTTTAGGAGGATGTCTTATTTTCGGGGAAACGCGATATTTGACAAAGGAGGCAAGAGCATACAATGGAGTCAAGACAGTCTTCAATAAATGGTGTTTGGAAAATTGGACAGATACATGCAAAAAATGAAACTAGACCACCAATTTACACCATACACAAAAATAAACTCAAAATTGATAAAGGACTTAAACATAAGATGGGAAACCATAAAAATCTTAGAAGAATCCATAAGCAGCAAAATATTGGACATACGTTGTAGCAATATCTTTACAGATATGGCTCCTAGGACAATGGAAACTAAGGAAAATATAAATAAATGGGACTAGCCCTAACCGGTTTGGCTCAGTGGGTAGAGCATCGGCCTGCGGATTGAAGGGTCCCAGGTTCGATTCCAATCAAGGGCATGTACCTTGGTTGCAGGCACATACCCAGCAGGGAGTGTGCAGGAGGCATCTGATCAATATTTCTCTCTCATCGATGTTTCTAACTCTCTATCCCTCTCCCTTCCTCTCTGTAAAAAAATCAATAAAATATATTTTAAAAAATAAATAAATGGGACTAGATCAAAATAAAAAGCTTCTGCACAGCAAAAGAAACCATCAACAAAACAACAAGAAAGCCCACTGTTATCTTTGATAAGGGCTTAATCTCCAAAATTTACAGGGAACTCATAAAACTTAACAAAAGAAAGATAAACAACCAAATCAAAAAATGGGCAAAGGACCTAAATAGACACTTTTCAAAAGAGGACATACAGAAGGCCAAGAGATATATGAAAACATGCTCAAAGTCACCAATCACCTGAGAGATGCAAGTCAAAATGACAATGAGGTACCCTCTCACACCTGTCAGAATGGCTATCTTCAACAAATCAACAAATGACAAGTTCTGGAGAGGATGTGGAGAAAAAGGAACCCTCTTGCACTGGTGGTGGGAATGCAGACTGCTGCAGCCACTCTGAAAACAATATGGAGTTTCCTCAAAAAATTTAAAATGGGGAGAAACCAAGATGGCGGCATAGGTAAGCACCTAAACTGCTGCCTTGCACAACAATTTCAAAACTACAACTAAAAGACAGAACGGACACCATCCAGAACCACAGGAAAGCTGGCTGAGTGAAAATTCTACAACTAGAAGGAAAGAGAAAAGCTCACAGAGAATTGGAGGTACGGCAAAGGGTCTTTGTGCGCACAGAGAGGAAGGGTGGCTGAGAGCCTGGCTGACTTTCTCTGGCGGAAGGGGGAAGGAAGCCTCCGGCCGCACTGAACCCCAGTCCTGACTGCACTGAACCCCAGTTCCAGGCGAGCCCCTGGGGACCCACGCTCTTACGGGGGGAGTCTGGACTCTCGGGGTGAGACTCCAGAGCCAGGGAAGGCAGAGGTCTGAAGGAGCACATGTGCCAGTGCGCACAAAGGCTGTGGAGGTTGCCACAGGCTTTTCTTAGTGGAAGGGAGTCAGAGGCTCCTGACTGCACTGGGCTCCAGTTCTGACTGCACTGAACCCCGGTTCCAGGTGAGCCCCTGGGGACCCACACTCTTGTGGGGGGAGTCTGGACTCTCGGGCGGAGACTCAGGAACCGGGGAAGGCTGAGGACTGAAGGCGCGCGCGTGCCAGAGCGCACAAAGGCAGCGGAGGTTGCCACAGGCTTTCCCTAGTGGAAGGGAGTCAGAGGCTCCTGACTGCACTGGGCCCCAGTTCTGACTGCACTGAACCCCGGTTCCAGGCGAGCCTCTGGGGACCCACACTCTTGTGGGGGGAGTCTGGACTCTCAGGCGGAGACTCAGGAGCCAGGGAAGGCAGAGGTCTGAAGGTGCGCGCGTGCCAGTGCGCGCAAAGGCAGTGGAGGTTGCCACAGGCTTTCCCTAGTGGAAGGGAGTCAGAGGCTCCTGACTGCACTGGGCCCCAGTTCTGACTGCACTGAACCCTGGTTCCAGGCGAGCCCCTGGGGACCCACGCTCTTGTGGGGGGAGTCTGGACTCTCGGGCAGAGACTCGGGAGCTGGGGAAGGCAGAGATCTACGCGTGCGCGCAAGGGCAAGGCTGAGGGGAAGCCAAGACTGTCTGCTCCGCCCTGAGACTCCACCCCATCCAAGCTGAGCACAGAGGCTATTGCAATTTGGCAAGTCTAATCCTATAAACCTGTCTCCAGCACTGAACTTCTCCCAGCGTAGACGTAGCTGATCCTTACAGCCAACTGGCCTGGAGGTCAATTCCTCCCAAGTGATACCAACAACAATCAAGACTTAATTACAACAAGGCTGTACACACAGTCCACAAAGGGGTACACCAAGAGTGTCCACCTCAGGTTAACTGGGGAGGCAGACCCACTGGGCCATATAGGAAACCTAGCACACAAATTTACCCTACCAACTCAGGGAAGCAGTGAAAATGCGGCGTCAAAGAAACAGATCACAAACGAAAGAAATTGAGGAAAACAAATGACTGGATATAGAATTCAAAACCACGGTTATAAGGCTTTTCAAGAATATCCTAGAAAAGGCCGATAAATATAACGAGACCCTCGAAGATATAAAAAAGGACCAACTAGAAATTAAACATACACTGACTGAAATAAAAAATATTATACAGAGACCCAACAACAGACTAGAGGAACACAATAATCAAGTCAAAGAATTGAAATACAAAGAAGCAAAAAACACTCAACCGAAAAAGCAAAAAGAAAAAAAAAATCCAAAAAGTTGAAGATAATGTAAGAAGACTCTGGGACAACTTCAAGCATACCAACATTAAAATTATGGGGGTGCCAGAAAAAGAGAGAGAGCAAGATACTGAAAACCTATTTGAAGAAGTAATGACTGAAAACTTCCCCCACCTGGTGAAAGAAATAGACTTACAAGTCCAGGAAGCCCACAGAACCCCAAACAAAAGGAATCCAAAGAGGACTACACCAAGACACATCATAATTAAAATGCCAAGAGCAAAAGACAAAGAGAGAATATTAAAAGCAGCAAGAGAAAAACAGTTAGTTACCTACAAGGGAGCACCCATACGATTGTCAGCTGATTTCTCAACAGAAACTATGCAGGCCAGACGGGAGTGGCAAGAAATTTTTCAAAGTGATGAATAGCAAGAACCTACAACCAAGATTACTCTACCCAGCAAAGCTATCATTCAGAATTGAAGGGCAAATAAAGTGCTTCACAGATAAGAAAAAGCTAAAGGAGTTCATCACCACCAAACCAGTATTATATGAAATGCTGAAAGGTATTCTTAAAGAAGAGGAAGAAGAAAAAAGTAAAGATAAAAATCATGAACAACAAATACATATCTATCAACAAGTGAACCTAAAAATCAAGTGAATTAAAAACCTGAGGAACAGAATAATCTGGTGAATATAATAGAATCAGGGGCATAGAAAGGGAGTGGACTGATAATTCTCAGGGGGAAAGGGAAATTGGGGGGATTCAGGAAGAGACTGGACAAAAATCATACACCTATGGATGAGGACAGTGGTGGGGAGGTAAGGGCAGAAGGTGGAGTGCGAACCGGGTGGAGGGGAGCTATGGGGAGAAAAAGGAGAAACAATTGTAATAATCTGAATAAAGATTTATTTAAAAAACAAAAACGGTGGTACAGCTACACAATGAAATAATACACTGCTGTAAAAAAGAAGGAATTCTTACCATTTGAACAGCATGGAAGGAACTAGAGAGGATTATGCTAAGCGAAATAAGCCAGTTGGAGAAAGATAAGTACTACATGATCTTACTCATTAAGGAATATAATGAACAACATAAACTGATGAACAAAAATAGAGCCAGAGGAAAAAACTAGTTTAGAATATAATAGAAGTGATCCTGTTATTTGCAATATTTTAATATTTCCTACCACTTTTGTAATATTATACTACTAGAGGCCCGGTGCACGATATTTGTGCACTGGGGTTGGGGGGGTCCCTCAGCCCAGCCTGCACCCTCTCCAATCTGGGACCCCTCGGGTTATGTCCGACTGCCCGATCCCCACAGGGATCGGGCCTAAACTGGCAGTCAGACATCCCTCTTACAATCCAGTACTGTTGGCTCCCAACTGCTCGCCTGCCTGCCTGCCTGGTCACCCCTAACTGCCCTCCCCTGCAGGCCTAGTTACCCCCAACTTCCCTCCCCTGCTGGTCTGGTGCCCCTAACTGCCCTCCCCTGCAGGCCTGGTCACCCCCAACTGCCCTCCCTGCAGGCCTGGTCCCCTCCAACTGCCCTCCCCTGTAGGCCTGGTTGCCCCCAATCACCCTTCCCTGCAGGCCTGGTTGCCCCCAACTGCCCTCCCCTGCAGGCCTGGTCCCCCCAACTGCCCTCCCTCCCCTGCAGGCCCAGTCACTCCCAACTGCCCTCCCTTGCTGGCCTGGTCACCCTCGACTACCCTCCCCTGCTGGCCTCATTGCCCACAACTGCCCTCCCCTGCCGGCCATCTGGTGACCACATGGGGGAAGCCATCTTGTGCTAGGGTGTGATGGACAATTTGCATATTACCTCTTTATTATATAGGATACTAGTGGCTCGGGGAACAAAATTTGTGTACGGGGGGTTTCCCTCAGCCCAGCCTGCACCTTCTCCAATCAGGGACCCCCTGGGGGATGTCCGACTGCCAGTTTAGGCCTGATCCCTGTGGGACCAGCAGTCGGACATCCCTCTCGCAATCTGGGACCACTGGCTCCTAACTGCTCACCTGCCTGCCTGCCTGCCTGATCACCCCTAACTGCCTCTGCCTGCCTGCCTGATTGACCCTAAGCCCTCTGCCTGCCTGCCTGATCGGCCCTAACTGCCCTCCCCTGCTGGCCTGATCTCGCCCCCAACTGCTCTCCTCTGCCAGCCTGATCTCACCCCAATTGCCTCTGCCTGCCTGATCACCCCTAACTGCCCTCCCCTACCAGCCTGATCTTGCCCCCAACTGCCTTAAAACCCCCTCCTCAGCTCCCACCTTAGGTTCTGCCTTCGCAGTTCACCCAGATTAGGTTCTGATTGGTCAGTTTCTATGCCACTCAGCGTCAAAAGCTCTGCCTCCTATGCAACCATTGGCTCCTTGCAGTTCACCCAGATTTGGTTCTGAATGGTCGGTTTCTATGCCAGTCAGCGTCTCCGGGCCTATCTCTGGGCCTGATCAGAGAGGCAGGGCTGATCAGCAGCCCCCGCAGAGGCCCGAAGAGAAAGAGAGGCACACTGCTGGCCAGGCCCAGAGAGAAAGAGAGAGGCAAGGGCTGATCAACAGCTGCCACGGAGGCTATGGATCAGACCCTGCTTCTCTCTCCAGGCCTCTCTCTGGGCCTGATCCGCAGCCCCCTCAGCAGTCAGTGCTGGGTTGCCACACCTGCAGCAGCAGCAGTCAGTGCCGCAGGACTGACTTCCAGTGTTCCGTTGAGCCTTTGGTCGTTACAGTCACTGCCTTTATATATATATATATATCTAGATTAGTACAGTTTTGGTAATATTATTATATTTAAAATCTTTTTTTCTTTAAAAAAAAAAGAACCTTCTATGTGGGGTACCAAAATATATACTCTACCCTCAAAAGAATGATTAAGAGTCCAGGAAAAAGAATCTCCAACAGTATTTGATAATAGAAGAAATACCTACAAGAAAAATAAAATTTCTGTGACTCCTTGAAGAGATAAAATAGTCATTAGTAAATGACTCTCTTATTTATAAAAATAAGAGAAAATTTTTCAACAATTAGGATTTGTGTTTAGTTTTAAAAACTCTGGTAAAATACACATAATATAAAATTTACCATTTTCAAGTATACAGTTCAGTGGCATTTAGTGCATTCACAATGTGGTGCAACCATCTTTCTAGTTCCAGAATATTTTTATCACCCCAACAAGAACCACATATGTGTTAAGCAGTCCTCATTCCTCTCTCCTGGAGTCCTTGACAACCACTAGTCTGTTTCTGTCTCTATGGGTTTGCATAATCTGGATAGTTCATATAAATGAAATAATATAATATGTAGCCTTTAAGACTGGCTTCTTTCTCTCAGCAAAGTTTTTTAAGGTTCATCCATGTTGTAACATATATCAGTACTTGATCCTTTTTATGACTGATGATATTCCACTGTATGGATATATAACATTTTGTTTATCCAGTCATTCTTTTGGCCATTGTGAATAATGCTGCTATGAACATTTTGTACAAGTTTTCTTTGAACACTCATTTTCAATTCTTTTGGAAATATAATTATTGAGTAGAATTGCTGAGTTACATAGTAATTATATTTAATTTACTGAGGAATTGTCAAGCTGTTGTAAGCAGCTGCACCATTTTACACACCTACCAACAATGTATGAGGGGTCCAATTTCTCCACATCTTCACTAACACTTGTTATTTTCCTTTTTTATTATGGCCATCCTAATAGGTAATGTGCTAGCTCACTATGGTTTTGATTTGCATTTCCTAAGGACTAGTGCTGTTGAGCATCTTTTCATGTTTGTTGACCATGTGTCTGTTTTCTTTGGATAAAGGTCTATTCAAGTCTTTTGCCAATTTTTAATTGGATTGTTTGTCATTTGGTGACACAAATAGGAATGTAATCTTAAAAATATGTCAAGAAAGATACGTTCCTAGGTTATAGTAAACTAACAGAATGGAATGAACAGTGCAAGACCCTACCTATAGGAAGGTCTTTCCTGAACTATTATTATGTGGTGCTGTACAGAAATATAGTAGTAGGGCACTCTTAAATGCCCTTAGAAGGCCTGACATGTTTGCATACTTGGTAAAAATGCTTTACCAAACCTTACATTAAACACATTCTCCTTCCTTGTGAATGCTTCTCCCCCCCTTGCTTTACTATATATATATATATATATATATATATATATATATATATTTATTTATTTATTTATTTTTAACCTCACCCAAGGATATTTTTCCATTGATTTTAGAGAGAGTGGAAGAGAGAGGGAAAGACAGAGAGAAATATTGATGTGAGAGAAACACATAGATTGTTTGCCTCCTGCACGAGCCCCAACCAGGGCCTGAGCAGGGAGGAGCTTGCAACCGATCACCTGAGACCCTTCAGTCGGCAGGCCGACACTCTATCCACTGAGCCAGACTGGCTAGAGCTCTCTCTCTATTGCTTTAAAGCAATTTCTTACAGTTGCCATTAACCGAATTTCACCTGTATATAAAGATTTCTGTAAACAACTTTTTGTTTGACTTTATATACCTAAGACTGATCCTATAATTTTAATACTCCCATACACAGAAATATTGCTTTATGTGTAATCCCATTACATTTTTAAAATCTGTTTTCTCTTTATATTAACAATGGGAAAAAAAGCTGCATATAGCCTCAAAGTAGAATGCCCTAAAGATATTATTATGTTCAGTTCAAAAAATTGAATGTGTATTAACATCTTAATTCTAATGCCTACAAGCTTGCAAATGTACTCAAACTATCAAATTTTTTAAGTCAAAAACATAACTTTTTAAAAATTCTTACATTCTGTCCTGCCAATCCTATCTAATAAAAGGGTAATATGCAAATTAACCATCACTCCATCACAAAGGTGGCGGCACCCATAGCCACAAGATGGCGGCGCCTGGTCCTCTCATCCCCGCTGGAGTCCCCCAGTCTCAGCGGGGTGGCCGCTGAGAGCGGGCAGTGTGAGCGGCCTGGCGGAATGCTTACTTTATCACCGTGGCGATGAGGCAAGCATTCCGTGCCTGGCCGCGGATGGGCCTTTGGCCAGGCCAGGGCGCAGAACGCTTGCATAAGAAGAGAAGGAACCGGCGAGCTGAGCAGTCTAGTGGCCCCTGACACCCAGGCAAGGTCAAGTCTGGGTGGCCAGGGGGTGGAGGATAGTGTGACAGGTGGGGCTGGTGGCAGAGGCACAGGGGTGAAAGCTGGCCAAGAAAGAGGAAGGAAGCCCTTTATCAGAGTTCCTGAGAACAGGGAGGGAAGTCGTATGCATTTCCCAGCCATGGATGGGCCTCTGGGCCGTGGAGAGCCTCTGGGCAGTGGGCGCGGAGTGGCCAGGCCCCGCAGAGAGCTACTGGTGCACGGATTCGTGCACGGGGCTACTAGTGAATAAATAAGAAAGAATGTCACCCTTGACAACTGCTTCTGCAGCTAGGTCATCATTATAATTAGCCAGTCTCCCAAGAGCCAAAGTAGCAGTCTGTTGAACTGCTGGGACCATGTCCTGAAGAGGCCTCAACAAAGACATTGCACTTGAGTGAAATCATGAAAAAACAGAAATCAGCAAAACTTAAATTAAAAAGCAAAACTACAATTTAGCATAGTATATGCAAATAAAAAATTAAGGGGGAAAAATCAGCAAAAACAAAAAATTAGCCACTAAAAATTAATGAGATATTTAGAAGCATATAATTGGCCAAGACACAGAATAATACAACCTGTAATTATCAAAGAAGCAGCATAGTGTGGAAATAAGAACGGCTTTGGGTTTAGAGAATTTAAATTCCTGATTTGCAAATACTAGCTTGTTGACCTGACAGGCTACTAGGACTAATGCAAAGAAAAGTTGTGAAGCACATTGTATAATGCCACCCTCAGCCTTTGCGAATTGTATCTTTCAGAGTTGTGTTCAGATTATTTCAGCTCAGTGAAGTCTTTCATTTGTGTGGTATTTTGTTTGGGGTTTTGTTTTTTTTTTTCTCTAACTGTTGGGTCTTCCTCTGGTTCCAAATGAACTTAGAGTTTATTACAGAAATTTTATCAGGATCTATCTCAGGGCCAGGGAGAAAGAGGGCCATTTGGCTAGGACCTCACATTCATGAAGGGCTGCAGATCATATTTCTGACATTATCTCCAAAAAATAAATTCTTTGATATAAGAAAGTATATTGTATTATCAGGTCTCACAATATCATTTTAGGATTGACTACAGTGTAGATTTATCATCCTCACAACAATAATAAAAACAGTTTATATTTGTGGAGCACTTGTATGCATGCATTGTTTTAAAGATTTGTTTTCCATATTAATTTACTAACCTTTCATAACAAACCTATGATGTAGGCCTTATTATTACATCTATTTTACAGATAAGGACATTGAGGCTGAGAAAGGTTAAAAAAATTGTCACACAACAAATAAATGGTAGAAAAAGGTTAGAAATTTTGACAGTCTTTATTGATAATCTATAATAATAAAAGCATAATACGCTAACTAGACTGGACGTCCTTCTGGACAACCTTCTGGACAAAGCCAGGGCTGTTACGGAGGCCCAGGCCCCAGGTGCCGGAGGGAAACTGGTGCCAGCAGCAGGGGGAAGGAAGGCCTACTCTTGCACAAATTTCATGCATTGGGCCTCTTGTTGCTAAATAAATAATATGTATTAAAATTGAGGAGGTAGGAAAAGGGAGACAAATAATAATTGCATTTTGGTCATTTTATTGGATATTCCAACTCTTTATATTAATTTTGCCTTACTAGAAAATATGTAAAATAGTCAATGGCTATTTGTGCTTTATGATGGTGTTTTAGAAGGTTACTAGAAAGGTAATGATGTTAATGATAATGTTTTAGTCTAAGGTTGCAAGAAAGGTAATGATGGAGTTCAAACTGGAACAAAGTGCCCTTGACTTTCTAAACTTTATGTAATTTACAGCAGGCTATTCAACCGATGTTATTACATCGTTTCTATAAAAACATATTCTAGTGATCTATAAAAGCATATATTACCAATATTCTTTTATAATGATACATCCAGAAACATTTGAAATAGAATAAAAGGAAAACATTTACAATAACATTTAGGATTAAAGTAAAATAAATAGTATTACCAAACAACATGAACAGAGAATTATGATGCTTATCTCAGATACATTTAATGATGTGACCTGTGGCTTTTCATAGTCTCGCACTTGATTTAGTGATCATTTTTATATCTAAGTTGCTTGGTTAGACCATCTAATACAAGGCCACAGTTTCAAGTTTAAACCACCACAGGCTGGTTAACTTTGCAGGCACACAGCACTCCTGCTCATGCCTAGGTCATAGCTTCTATTAAACAAATCAACATGCCTATGCTCATAAGTGTTGCTTATATTATTATCTATACCTTTTCCATAGAGATATTTAGGAAATATCTCATACAAAAAAGTCTAAAGCACAGAATAGGGTACTAGAATTACAAAGCATTTCTAGAAAGTTGGGCTAAAACAATTTATCGATCTCTTCTTTGTAGTTTGCTTTATTACGTCATTTTTTTAAATTGTAATAAAATGCACATAACATAAAAATTACCACATAAACCATTTTTAGTTTACAATTCAGTGGTATGAAGTTTCATAATGAATATATTAATGAGGCAAAAAACATAAACTATAAGTATGCCTAGAATAGTTTCCAATGATGTGTAATCATCACCATCATCTAGAAACTGTTAAACTGTTTTTCACAGCAGCTGCACCATTTTACATTCCAACCAGCAAAGTGCAAGGGTTCAGATTTCTCCATATCCTCACCATCATTTATTTTCCATGTTGTTTTAAAATAATAGGCATCCTAATAGGTATAAAGTGGTATGTCATTGTGGTTTTGATTTACATTTCCCTAGCACTAATAATGGTGAATGTCTTTGTTGACATGTCTATTCAAGTCCTGTGATCAATTTTTAAATTAGGTTGTTGTTGTTGTTGTTGAATATAACTTGAAATTTTTTATAATAAATATGCACCATTTAAAAAAGAAGAGCAAAGAAAAGCTAAATTTGTTTACATACATTTAAAGTTTCATAATAAATATATTAATGATGCAAA
The DNA here is from genome assembly GCF_963455305.1 of Plecotus auritus. NCBI lineage: Eukaryota > Metazoa > Chordata > Mammalia > Chiroptera > Vespertilionidae > Plecotus > Plecotus auritus. Next base: position 143,535,058 of record NC_137770.1, read on the forward strand.
AATATAAACTATAAGTATACTTAGAATAGTTTTTAAAGAATCACAATTTAAAAAATAAAAGAATCATGATTATGGTTCATGTTATTTTTTTTAATATATTTTATTGATTTCAGAGAAGAAGGGAGAGAGAGAGAGAAAGTTAGAAACATCGATCAGCTGCCTCCTGCACACCCCCCACTGGGGATGTGCCCGCAACCAAGGTACATGACCTTGACGGGAATCAAACCTGGGACCTTTCAGTCCGCAGGCCGATGCTCTATCCACTGAGCCAAACCGGTTAGGGCTTGTGTTATTTTTTTCTGATGATTCTGGTATTTCCTTTATTTCCTTACTTGATAAATTTATGTGAAGTGGCTTATTGTCTTTTGAAATATAATTGGAAAATCAATATACTCTGGATTATTCCACCTAAATATTTCAAATTAAAATCTCAAGACCTTTGAACTTCTATGGTAAGAATTTGATGAATTCATCTATTTAAGTCTATAATATTTAATTTAATTATGTGTTTATTATTACTTACAGTATTTAGCAAATATACCAAAAGCCTCCAATTTTGGAAAATTTCAGTTTGCAATTTTAGCAGTAAAATATTTTACCCCCAAAATGTATTTTACTTGTCCATATACTCAAAGGAATTTTCTACTTTCTCCTCCATTTTTCTATTGCATCTGGACTAAGAAAAATAATGTCAACAAAATGACACACAATTCCTCTCTTTCTATTCCTGTATTCATTATCCAAGTTAGACTCCTGCATGGAACTTCTGCTCTATCATACTTACCCTATATTCCTTAGTCCGAACAGTAGCACAATGAGGATTTTGAAAAAAATTTAAATCTCTGAACCTATACAAGTAAAAGCTAAAATTTCCATTTAAAATATCCGTTTAGAGGGTGGGGGCAGGTAAATGAGGGTAAACGGGGAATAAATGATGATGGAAGAAGATTAGACTTTGGATGGTAAACACACATTATACAGATGATGTATTATAGAATTGTACACTTGAAACCTATGTAATTTTATTAACCAATGTAACCCAAATAAATTCAATAATAAATAAATATCTTTGTTTGAATAAGATCATTCTTTAGGGAAAATACTGCCCCTAATTTCTAATCCTTAAATTTTCTCTTAATGGTTTATCATCATTAAGTCCCTAGGGACATGATTTTATCTCTTACACAGCATGGATGGAAACTTTGTTATTTAATTACAGGTTTGTCATAAAAATACAGATAATGATACAAGAGACACTGAGAGACAAAAGGGGTAAAGGGAGGAAAGGGAAGACAGGGGGGAAAAGTATATATAACATAAAAAGAAATTTTTTTCTTATCTACCTGTCCATTAGGAATCTATAGTGATTGATCCTTGGTGAACAAATGCATGAAAATTTAGAATCCATAAATTACAGCAGTCTGAAATAGTTGCTATATCTGATACACAAGTTCTCTAAGGAGCAGCTAATGACCTCATTGGGGTCTCCCCTGAAGGAGCCAACATGATCTATCTAAAACCTAATATTAAAAATAATTCATATATTATACTCTAATATTTATAAAACAATTTAGTGTACTCTATACAAACTGATAAAATAGTGTGAAACTATTTTTGAACTTTAACTTATAAGATACATCTTTACAATCCTCCCCTACCCCCAACTTTATAGCTTTGAGCTCCTTTTGTATTTTTCTTGTTCCAGTGCCATACTGGAGACATTGCTGCTAATACCTACATTGCAATCCAGTTATGCCCCAAACAGAAACACCCTTGCTAATCCTGCCCACATCATTCATTCAAAAAACAGATCAGGTTTACCAATTGGCAAGGAATAGAAGTACATACATGAGTTAAGGCAGCTCCTACTCTCAAGAAACTAATAATCAAGTGGAGAATATAAAATAGCCTCAAAATAATCCCAGCTCTTTCCTTTAATTCCTTTCAATGCAACATAGGTCTAATTACTTTGATTTTGCATGCCAACTGCATATTAATTAGGAAATGTCAAACATTTCCAAAGGCAAAAATTATTACCCATTCATTCTCATATTACATATATATATAATTTATATACATATTATCTCAATTTTCTGTTTATAAAGATATTTAACATCTCAACTTTGTTTCCTTAAAAACAAGTGTCTGGCCCGGCCAGTGTGGTTCAGTGGTTGAGTGTAGAGCTATGAACCAGGAGGTCACTGTTTGATTCCCAGTCAGGGCACATGCTGAGGTTGTGGGCTCGATCCCCAGTATGGGGTGTGCAGGAAGCAGCCAATCAATGATTACCTTTAATCACTGATGTTTCTGTCTCTCTCCTTCTTACTTCCTCTCCCTGAAATCAATCTTTAAAAGACATATTAAAAAAATAAAGATTTGTTTGCCCTGGTTACTTCTTATCTTCTTTGTTTTGTTTTGCAATTTTTTAATTGTATTTATTTTGTGGTAAAGTATACATAACAAAATTTATTATTTTAACTATTTTTAGATGTACAATTCAGTGGCATTAAGTACAGTCAGAATGTTGTGTAACCATCACCCACTATCATTTCCAGAACTTTTTCATCATCACTAACAAATACTTTATGCAAATTAAACACTAACTCCCCATTTCTCCCTACTCCCAGCCCCTGGTAACTTTGTCTCTCTGAATTTGTTTACTATAGATACCTCATATAAATGAAATCATATAATATTTGTCCCTTTTTGTCTGGCTTATTTCAAACTTAGCATGTTTTCAAGGTTCATCTGTTGTAGCATGTATCAGAATTTCATTACCTTTGTAAGATGAATACCATTCGATTGTATATACAACATTGTGTCCATTCATCTGTTTCCACCTTATGGTTATTGTGAATAATGTTGCTATGAACATTGGTGTACACATATCCATTTAAGTCCCAGCTTTTTATTATTTTTACTGTGTACCTTGAAGTGGAATTTTTGGATGAAATGGTAATTCTGTTTAACTTTTGGGGAACCATCAAACTGTTTTCCACAATGGCTGCACCATTTTACATTCCCACCATCAAAGCACAAGGGTTCCAATTCCTCCACTAACACTTACTTTTTTGTTGTTGTTTTTAATAATAGTCATCCCAATGTGTATGAAATGGTATCTCGCTGTGGTTTGATTTGCATTTCTCTAATGACTAGTGATATTGAATATCTATTCATGTGCTTATTGGCCATTTTTATAAATTCTTTGGAGAAATGTCTATTCAAATTTTTTGGCCCTTTTTGAATCAAGTTGTTTGGAGTTTTTCATTGAATCTTAGGAGTTCTATATAAATATATTTGCAAATGTGTGTGTATATATATATTCTGGATATTAATCTCTTATCATATATATGCTTTGCAAATATATTCTCCCATCCTGTGAGCTGTCTTTTTACTCTCTTGGTATTGTCCTTTGATGCCCTTCTTTATATTTTTTGACTTAAATGTGAAGTTATTTCTACCATATATATTCTTTGCTTTCCAATTTTATTCAAAATTATCACAAACTTATAAAATATGTTAAAGATGTATTATTCCAAATTTTTACTTTCGTTATTTGTGCTGTGCCCACACAGCCAAGGGTTTGGCAAGCCTGAGGGAGGGCCAGCGAAGGATGAAGAAAAGACAGACAGAGAATAAGCTGGGTCTAAGTCAGCCTTGGGCAAACTACGGCCCGCGGGCCGGATCTGGCTGTTCTATCCGGTTCTCTTGTTCTCCCCTCCGCTCCTTTACTTTGAATTTATATTAGTTCACACAAACACTCCATCCATGCTTTTGTTCCGGCCCTCCGGTCCAGTTTAAGAACCCATTGTGGCCCTCGAGTCAAAAAGTTTGCCCACCCCTGGTCTAGGTGGATCTTCTGTGCGTGACTGAGACCACAGAACAGATCCAGACTGCAAGCTGATGCTTTATCTTATAGTCAGAGGTAAACAAGGTAATTTACAATGTTCTTATAAGTTTCACTTGTTTTGGCAGCACTTGCTGCACCTCCCACAGCCCATTAGCTACCCAGGAAAGATCTAGGGAGCAGTCACAGGTCAAGCTTAATTATGCTAAGAGGGCTGTGCCCTCTAAGCTGGGACTTGTTTGCAGCTTTGCCAGCAGGTCAGTCCGAGGCTTAACCCTATAACCGCTCCCTACATCTCACCCTTCTTTTAATTTTAAGCTACCAATAATGGAAGTAAAACTTAAACATCAAGAACAAAGTTCTGACCATTAAAATATTAACAAAACAATGCCAATGCAAAACCCAATAACAAAACAATGCCAATGTAAAACCCAGACATGGCTATTAAAAAAACAATGCCAATGCAACACTACAATAACAGAGAAATCAAACTACAGTAACATATTTCTACTAAATGAAAGTTTCTTTTGCTGATTTACTCAAGAGTCCTCGGACTTGGCCGCGCAAGAGTTTGCAGAAGACTGGCAGCTAACCAATGCTAGCATGGCCAGAAACATGATTGAGGGAGTAGCTTCCACTTCTTGCTTTTCTGCCATCTGCTGGGCCTCAGTTGTTAAGTTCTTCAGCTGACCCCATGTTGGCATCTCGGTCTTTTGTATAGCCTTCATCATCTTCCTTTTCCACTTTGCTGTCATCGGGGAAACTCTCAGTCTTTTGAATGATGGGACAAGGAGCTTCTCTGGGTCCATGGTGGTGACGCACGTAATGCTCTGGCACCCAAATTGGCTGCACTGCTCCTTCTGGAAAGATACAAACACAACCTCTTCCCCACATCATTACTGGATCTGGTCCAAACCATTGTCCAGTTTGTGCATCCTTCCATCAGGCTAACCCCGCGGAGGCTATTGTACAGGAGGCCCGATGCCTTTCAGCTGCTGTATGACCCTCTGCATCACAATTCAAAAAATTTAAAGTATAAAGAGCATGACTGAGTTTGTTTTGAGGTGACACATAACATCCGTCTCCCCCTTTCTGTTTTAGCAATTGTATTTTAAGAGTTCGATTTGCTCTTTCCACTATTACTTGACCTTGAGGGTTGTAATCGATACCAGTTTTATGACAAATTTGATATTGCTAACAAAAATGTTGAAAAGCAGAACTAGTGTGTGTGGGTCCATTGTCTGTCTTTAGCTCTAAGGGAGGACCTAGTACCGCAAAGGCAGCTAGGCAATGATTAATTACATGCTTGGCACTCTCTCCCGTTTGGGGAGTCGCAAAGATAAAGCGGGAGCAGGTATCGACATTAACATGTACCCATCTATGCTTACCAAATTCCGGTATGTGGGTGACATCCATTTGCCAGATTTTATTAGGTTTAAGACCCCTAGGATTAACCCCCAGCGATTGTACAGGGCAATGAATTACACACTGAGAGCACTGCTTAACAATTTGAAGAGCTTGCTCCCTAGAAATACGGAATTGTTTGCGTAAGGCAGCAGCATTTTGATGATGCAAAGCATGGGAGGACTGGGCAAGAGAAAATGGGGTAGCCTCTTGCATTATAGCAAGGAGAAGATCAATAGCATCATTGCCTATAGCTAATGGACCAGGGAGACCTGAATGAGATCGGATATGACCAATAAAGCAGGGAAACTGTCGTTATCTAATGACTCTTTGAAGGTTGAAAAATAAATGAAAGAGTTCCTCTGAATTAGTGTGCCCTACAGTAGCTGTTTCAATTAGTTTGGCCATACTTACCACATAGGCACTATCACTATATAGGTTAATGGGCTCCGTAGCAAAATCTGTCAAGGCATAGATAAGAACTTGTATTTCTACCCATTGTGCTGAAATATAAGGGGTTTGAAGGATCTTTGCACCTCTGCTGCAGTAGTATCCAGCTTTTCCAAAACTGAATCCATCTGTAAAAATGGTTAATGCCTGAGGTATACGTTGTGACTTCACTATCTTTGGGAAGGTAAAGGTAGTAACTGAGAGAAATTGTAAAACCTTATTTGCTGGATAATGGTTACCAACCTGTCTGGAGAAATTAGCAAGTGCAACTTGCCAATTTGTTGATTGTTGCCAGAGCCAGTCTTGCTGTATAGCTGTAAATGGCACTACAACAAGGTCAGGGTCTTGGCCCACTAATTGGCCTGTTCGAAGGCGGGCTCGAGCTATTAGCTAGGAAACTGAATCATGGAAAGGAGTCAATACCTTAGTTGGAGAATGAGCCAAATATAGCCATTCAACAACTCTAGGAGCTTGTCAAATAACCCCAGTGGGTGTATGTGTCGTAGGGAAAATTAAAACCTGTAAGGGAAGGGAGTAATCAATTCTAGTAAGTTGTGCTGAACTTAAGGCATTCTCAACTTTATGTAAGGCTGTCTTGGCTTCCTCTGTCAAGCAGCGTGGGGATGATGGAGATGAATCTCCCCTTAGTATATGAAATAAAGGGCTTAAGTCAGCAGTGGTTAATTTTAAAGCAGGTCGAACCCAGTTAATATCTCCTAGTAATTTTTGGAAGTCATTTAATGTAAGTAAAGTGTCAGTCTGAATTTGAATTTTCTGAGGTTTTATTGTTTTTCCCTCAATAATGCTGCCAAGATAAGAAAAAGGAAATGTCCTTTGAACTTTTTTGGGTATTATGCATAATCCAGCACAATGCAGGCAATCCTGCAAAACTATATAGATATTATTTAGATGCGTTTCATTTTTATGAGCTAAGAGAATGCCATCCATATAATGAATAATATAAGCCTCGGGATATTTTTTCCTTATAGGATGTATGGCTGCAGCCACAAAATCCTGACATAAGGTAGGACTATTGGCCATGCCCTGAGGCAATACTTTAGCATATCTCCACCCCCATCATCCCAAACCCACCAGCACTGTTCCCTTGCTTCCTCCATTCCTTGCTCATATTTGGGAGAAAGTGCATCATCTGGAGGGCTCTCTCCCACAGGAGCTGTAGCCCCAGGGACTGGAGGAGGCAGCGGAGGCGCTGATGGTGGAGTCGGAAGCCTTTGGCAACCTTCCCCCATCTGTCTTGATTCCCCTGCCACATTCCTCCACTCCCCTTCTGGAGTGGGCTCTAGGCAGTCCCGAATCAGGGACCACAGACTGAAAGTAGAGGCAAGCATTTTCTCTGGACCTTCAGCTATATAATGATCACGAAGTTGTTTTCCTACCTTCTCCCATGCCTCTATATTTACTTTTTCTTCCTCAGAAAACCATGGGCAGGTTTTACTCACAAAATCCAAAAAATCGAAAAGCTGTTCATACCTCACAGAACAGCCCCTTGCTTGGAGCATAGCCTTAAGCATGGATACGCATACATTCTTTCCCTGCGATCCTGAATTTCCCATATTTTACACCTGGCTTGTACTTCACCCCTGCCTTACTTACTGTGTGCGCACGCCTTGGGGCCTCCTTTCACCTGACAATTGCAGTTCCCTCACACTCAGGTCCGCACTGAGTGCCACTTGGGCTGAACTCAGCCCCGCGTTGGGCGCCACTTGTGCCGCACCAGCACAGCCAAGGGTTCAGCGAGCGTGAGGGAGGGCCAGTGAAAGATGAAGAAAAGACAAAGAGAATAAGCTGGGTCTAGGTGGATCTTCTGTGCGTGACTGAGACCACAGATCAGATCCAGACTGCAAGCTGATACTTTATTTTATAGTCAGAGGTAAACAAGGTGATTTACACTGTTCTTGTAAGTTTCACTTGTTTTGGCAGCACTTGCTGCACCTCCCTCAGCCCATTAGCTACCCAGGAAAGATCTAGGGAGCAGCCACAAGATCAAGCTTAATTATGCTAAGAGGGCTGTGCCCTCTAAGCTGGGACTTGTTTGTGGCTTTGCCAGCAGGTCAGTCCAAGGCTTAACCCTATAACTGCTCCCTACAGTTATTATTTTTTTTTAAATATATTTTATTGATTTTTTACAGAGAGGAAGGGAGAGGGATAGAGAGCTAGAAACATCGATGAGAGAGAAACATCGATCAGCTGCCTCCTGCACACCTCCTACTGGGGATGTGCCTGCAACCAAGGTACATGCCCTTGACCGGAATCGAACCTGGGACCCTTCAGTCCGCAGGCCGACGCTCTATCCACTGAGCCAAACCGGTTTCGGCCCTACAGTTATTATTAATAAAAATAATTATTATTTATTATTGCAAATGTTTTATTTTTATCTAAAACTACTTTTTATATGACCATTTACTATGAAATTGCACTATAGTTCATTCAAGCTTTGGAAGAAGTGATTTTTGCATACAATTAACCAATACACAACAAAGAATTCACCTTTGACTGTCAGTGTTACTACTTGACCCAGGCATTCTGTTTGAAGTCCAATGAGAATATTAAAGAAATTCAAAGCTTTAAAAATAGAAGGAATCACTTGCCCTGCTTGTTACATGACTGCCTATGTTGACAAACAATAGACTGAAGTAATTAGAGCCTGTATCTGGAGGTAAACTGATTGGGTTCAAATCTGGGTGCTGCCATTTCCTTGCAGTGGGACTCAGCAAGGTTACTTAACATCTCTGTGTCTCAGTTTCACCATATGTAAAATCTAAGACTACCTCATAAAATTGTTGTGAGAATTACAATGAAGTAAAATTTCTAAAGTGTTATAACATGAGTTGGGATAAAATAAACACAAGTGCTTGGTAAATAACAGTGCTGACTAAAGGAATCAATTCCCTATGTTGACCATATTTTTCATCATCATTTTATTATTGTTATGTATATTACTGGTTAATTAATCAGTGCCTTCCATTCTGATGAAGTAATATTTAATGTTCTATGGCCCCATGAATTGAGCCTTTTCTACCATATATTTTAGAATTACCATGGAATGAATAATCCATTCAAGAAATATCCATTAGGATTCACTACTTCCTATCAAAATACCAGTAGAGCCCAGTTGGCGTGGGTCAGTGGTTGAGTGTTGACATATGAAACAGGAGGTCATGGTTTGATTTCTAGTCAAGGCACATGCCCAGGTTGTGGGCTCAATCCCCAGGAGGGGCCTGCAGAAGGCAGCCAATTGGTGTTTCTCTCTCATCATTGATGTTTCTATCACTCTCTCTCCCTCTCTGAAATCAATAAAAATATATTTTAAAAAAATACCGCCCTAGCAGGTATGGCTCAGTGGATAGAGTGTCAGCCCAGGGACTGAATGGTCCCGGGTTGGATTTTGGTCAAGGGCATCTACCTCGGTTGCAGCCTCGATCACCATGCAGGAGGCAGCCAGTTAATGGGTCTCTCTCACATCAATGTTTCTCTCTCTGTGTCTCTCCCCTCCACTCTCTCTAAAAATCAATGGAAAAATATCCTCAGGTGAGGATTAACAAAAATAAAAAAAATAAAGTATATTCTAGATAGTAGTCTTTAAAGAAAAAAATATGTTTAAACAAATACCAATAGCATATTTCTCAGAACTAGAACAATAATCCAAAAATTTGTGTGAAAACACAAAAGACCTCAAATAGCAACAGAAATATTGAAAAAGAAGAACACAATAGGAGGTATCACACTACCTGATGTCGAACTATATTACAAGGCTATAGTAATAAAAACAACATGGTTCTGGCATAAAAACAAACACAGATCAATGGAACAAATAGAGAACTCAGAAATAAATCCATGCCTATACAGTCAATTAATCTATGACAAAGGAATCAAGAATATACAATAGGTAAAGAGTGTCTATTCAATAAATGATAGTGGGGAAATTGGACAGATACATGCAAAAAAATGAAACTAGACCACCTTCTTACACCATATCAAAAATAAACTTAAAATGGAGTAAAGACTTAAATGTGAGACTTGAAACCACAGAAATTCTAGAAGGAAACATAGGCAGTAAAATCTTGAACATTTCTTGTAGCAATATTTTTTCTGATATACCTCCTTAGACAAGGAACACAAAAGAAAAAAATAAACATATGAGACTACATCAAAGTAAAAAGTTTCTGCACTGCAAGGAAGCCTCCAACAAGATCAAAAGACAAACTACTGAATAGGAGAAGATACTTGCCAATTATGTATCTATTAATGGGTTAATAACAAACATTTATAAAGAACAGATACAGCACAACACCAGAAAAACAAGCAACCCAATTAAAAGAAAACCTGAATAGACACTTCTCCAAAGAAGATATACAGATGGCCAATAGACATAAGAAAAGTTGTTCAACTACACTAATCATCAGAAAAATGTAAATCAAGACCACAATGAGATACACCTCACACCTGTCAAAATGGCTATCATCAATAAATCAACAAACAAGTGTTGGCAAGGACGTGGAGGAAAGGGAATCCTCATGCGCTGTTGGTGGGAATGTGAATTGGTGCAACCACTATGGAAAACAGCATAGAGGTTCCTCAAAAAATTTTAAAATGGAATTGCATTATGACTCAGCAACCCCACTCCTGGGAATACATCCAAAGAAACCCGACACAGTAATTGAAAAGAATATATGGACTCCTATGTTCATTGCAGCATTATTTACAATAGCCAAGATATAGAAGCAACCCAAGTGCCCATCAATAGATGAGTGGATAAAAAAACTGTTGTAGCCCTAACCGATTTGGCTCAGTGGATAGAGCATCAGCCTGCGGACTCAAGGGTCCCAGGTTCGATTCCGGTCAAGGGCATGTACCTTGGTTGCGGGCGCATCCCCAGTGGGGGGCATGCAGGAGGCAGATGATTGATGTTTCTCTCTTATTGATGTTTCTAACTCTCTATCCCTCTCCCTTCCTCTCTGTAAAAAATCAATAAAATATATTTAAAAAAAAACCTGTTGTACACATAATGGAATACTATATGGCCATAAAAAATAATGAAATCTTAGCTTCTGTAACAGCAGCAATGGGCCTAGAGCAGGGGTGGGCAAACTTTTTGACTCGAGGGCCACAATGGGTTCTTAAACTGGACCGGAGGGCTGGAACAAAAGCATGAATGGAGTGTTTGTGTGAACTAATATAAATTCAAAGTAAAGGAGCGGAGGGGAGAGCAAGAGAACCGGATAGAACAGCCGGATCCGGCCCACGGGCCGTAGTTTGCCCACGGCTGGCCTAGAGGGTATTATGCTAAATGAAATAAGTCAGACAGAGAAAGACAAATACCATATGATTTCACTTATATGGGGAATCTAGAGAACAAAATAAGCAAACAAATGAAATAGAAATAGACTCACAGATACCGAGAACAGAGTGTCACTTGACAGAGGAGAGGGGGTTGGGGAGCAGGGTGAAAAATGTGAAGGGATTAAGAGGTATAAATTGGTAGTTAGAGAATAATCACAGCATAAGGAATATCTTATCTAATAAAAGAGTAATATGCAAATTAACCATCACTCTGCTACACCCACAAGCCACACCCACCAGCCAAACAGGAGCGAGTATGCAAATTAACCCAACCAAGATGGCTGCAGCCACGGAGAGAGCAGGAGGGAGGCTTGAGTTTTCCCGGAGATGGAGGAAGCCAAGCTTTTCGTACACTCTAGCTGGCCCAGGACTCCGCTTAAGGCTACAAAGTTTCAATTATAGAAGATAAATAAACCCCAGATACCAGGGCCTCCGCTTTGGGTCACTGGGGGGCATGGCCCGCCTGCAAACCACCACAGGCCCCTCACCCAGGCCACCCCACACCCCAAGGGAACCCCCACCCTGATCCGGGACACCCTTCAGGGCAAACCAGCTGGCCCCCACCCATGCACCAGGCCTCTATCTTATCTAATAAAAGAGTAATATGCAGATTGACCATCACTCCAACACACCAGATGGCTACCCCCATGTGGTCAAAGATCTTGCCCCCATGTGGAGGGACCAGGCCTGCAAGGGAGGGCAGTTGGGAGCAATCAAGCCTTCAGGGGAGGGCAGTTAGGGGTGACCAGGCCAGCAGAGGAGGGAAGTTGGGGGCAAAAAGGCTGGCAGGGGAGCAGTTAGACATCAATCAGGCTGGCAGGGGAGTGGTTAGGGAGTGATCAGGCTGGCAGGCAGAAGCGATTAGGGGCAATCAGGAAGGCAGGCAGGTGAGCAGTTGGGAGCCAGCAGTCCTGGATTGTGAGAGGGATGTCCGACTGCCTGATCCCCGGTGGGATCGGGCCTAAACGGGCAGTCGTATATCCCTCGAGGGGTCCCAGATTGGAGAGGGTGAAGACTGGGTTGAGGGACACCCCCATCCATGCACGAATTTCATGCACCGGGCCTCTAGTAGTCAATAATATAACAATTATGTATGGGGCCAGGTGGCTACTTAAAATATCAGGGGGTCCACTCTGCAAAGTACATGATTTTTCTAACCACTATGCTGTACATTTGAAACTAATACAGAGTATTGAATGTAAATTGTAATTTAAAAAAATATCTATTAAGAATAGATAGGGTGTTGAAAACACAATTATCTTTGACTTTGAGGAACTTATAAAGGGGCTGTGAGAGGTAAACAAAAGGAACACATTATGATGTATGCAACAAATGAGAATAGAGTGTGCTTCATGTTTAAATAGAATGCTTCTTTTGGTGCATATAGTCTTTTCAATTACTGTGTCATACATAGAGTAGAGCAGGCTTTAAAGAACACAGAAAAGGCAACCCAGGAGCAGTGACATCTAATTTGAGATCTGAAGGCTTTGGGGGAAGATTGCCTGTTAAAAATTTGGAGGGAGTAGTGAGGTAAATGGATTGGAGAGTATTCCAACCAGAAGGAACTACACAAATGAAGCTGAAAACCAAAAACAGTTTGGTGTGTTGACAAAACTGAGAATGCAGTATGACTACAGTACAAGAGGGGAGAAAGAAGGTTGGAGAAGGAAGGCTAAGAAATTACAGAAACCAAAATCCTGAAGTATTTTGAATTGAATCTGAACATTAATGTCAGTGTGGTGACACAGTCAAATTTCACTTTGTAAAGGAGGCTTCCTCTGATTACACTGGGAAGAAAGGATAAACATAAGCAAGATTGGAGGCAGGAAGACCACCTAGGAAGCTGCTGTAGGAACCTACACCAGATGTGAAGATGGCCTAGAGAACAGCAGTGGCAAACGGGAAGGAGACAAGGGAGATATTTAGAAGAGAAACGGATTAGTGTGAAGAAGATAGAGAAATTGGTGATACTTCAGGTTTCTGGCTTGGACAAGAAGTGCATAATTGTGGTGGACTGTTGAAAAAGCCATGAGAAAGTCAGACCAGCCTGAAATGTCAAGTGCGGGTGACTTGGCAAGAGATAAAGCTGGACGGCCAGATCAAATTTGGCTATAGGTCAAATTAAGACTTTGTGGTGTTATTCTAAGTGAAATGGGAAGCCATGGGGAGACTTATTGTTTACACAACTTATTCTCAGGGAAAGAAATGAAAATGAAGACTGAATAATTCCCACGTCCACCATGGATGGCTGAGCAGATTGTGTGCTGCACAAATCCAGGTGATGCCACTCACATAGATCATGATATAAATGGTGCACCCAAAGTCATGCAAAGCACAGCAGTCATCCTTGACATGGCATCTTATGTGGTTCTCTAGTTTGTTTATATGAATAAAATGCTTATTTCCATAGGAAAACAATAAACATCTCCAGAGCAGAGCTCGTTTTACACTTGTTTTCTGTTTCTCAAATTACCTAGCACAGTCCTGAATACACAGCCAGCTCTTATTGAAAACCATGTGTGATTGGCTCTAGAAACCACCACTCACTTTGACTTTACTACTGTAAGCACTACCAGTTCTATCACAGAGTAACTCCAACTACACTTACCAACTTTAGTAGATTTAAAATTTTTATTTTGATATTATACTTTTACTGAAGTAAGTGCATGACACTGATGAATTTTACAACTTGTTCTCATTTTCCTTCACTGGTCATCTTTTATTTGAAAATATGTAAGCATTCCCCCCTTGCATTTTTTTTAGAGTAAGAATTTTCATGAACTGGTTTCATGATTTGGTTTCTCCCAGCCTCTCTGATTATACTCTGGACACTATTCCTGCATTTGATTTTAAAATACATAAATTTTGGTATCACATGTCTGTTTTGTTTTCTGTATATTACTTTCTCACTGTCATTACTATCAAGTCAATTATGATTTTAGGTATTATATCCCTTACAACACAGAGTCTTATAATTTACTTAAAGGGTCATAATGAACCACAAAAATCTATGTATAATCTTTTTACATGATGATCAAAAGTAGTTCATTTTCTTCTTTTTAAATTATTCTCATTGTAGTTAATACTACGCTTAGCATCTTTGAATTTTGTTTGGTGATTCACTGTTAACTCAGTTGTTTATGAGTGATAGGCTACCACACCTGATATGTCATTTTTGATTGGGGAGAGGTGAGAGGAAGATGAAACCAAGACCACTAACTCACTGAACAAACGAGCAACAATTCTAAGAGGGCAAGGAAGCAGAGCATGCGTTTATTTACTTACTTAACATACTACAGGCCCAGTGCACGAAATTTGTGCACTGGAGAGATGTCCCTCAGCCCAGCCTGCACCCTCTCCAATCTGGGACCCCTCGGGGGATGTCCGACTGCTGATTTAGGCCCGATCAGCAGTCAGACATCCCTCTCACAATCCGGGACTGCTGGTTCCTAACCACTTGCCTGCCTGTCTGCCTGATTATCCCTAACCATTTCTGCCTGCCAGCCTGTGGCTTCTAAGGAAAAGAAGCCACCCCTAACTGCTCCCCTGCCAGCCTGATTGACGCCTAACTGCTCCCCTGCCAGCCCGATTGCCCACAACTGCCCTCCCCTGCCGGCCATCTTGTGACCACAAGGGCGAGACGCCACCTAGGTTTTTATTAGTATACTTATATAGCATTTACCATTAACCAATGAAACTGGCCTATTGCCAGGTTTAGAATGCATACCAAAGGGTATAATCTCTGAATTGATATTATTCTACCATTAACATTACTGTAGCTGTCTTCCATGATTACTGTATTAAACTGACTAGACTAGGTCAACAGCCATCACCATGAACTGAGTGAGCATGTAGAGCATACAAGTTATGGCAGGTTCAATTTACATATTCTTTAGATAAAATGAGTGGAACTTACATGTTTATAATTATATAAAGAAATATGAAGATGAGCTTTGACTATAGTTTTCAAATGATCATGTAAGTTCCACACTGGAGAGAAGGCAGGCAGTCACAGGCAGCTGACCCCACTGGGCTCTGATGAAATCTCCTCTGCACCGCACCTGATCCAGGTAGGGCCTCAGTCCAACAACTCTCCGAAGTACTCTCTTGGGTCTCAACCCCCTGTGAATTATATGCTCTTCCCTGGGTGCTTTAATGAGTCTCTGGATTGATAAGGCTTTTCCTTAGAAGCCACAGGAAGCCGAAAGGTCCTCTAGAGCTCTAAGACCAGTTTAAGCCCTAAATACAATTCCTCCCTCAAACCTCCAGGTATTTATCAAAGTTAGCCTCTGCATCTGGCCTCCACTCAAGCTCCCATAATGGTCCTTAAGGAGACCTCAATTAAGGACCATTAAGCACAATTACTAGACAGCCTCCTTACCCAAAGGCCTAAACAGACAACTTGTTTTCACAGTTAACATTGAGGTTTACTAGGAATTTCTAAAACCACTCAGAAATAGTTTACTAATTCCTATAAGCAGAAGGATCACAGGATCAGACAGCAATTAAGAAACAGGTCTTAGTTCCACTTTGGCCTCTAACTTGCTTTGTGATTAAGGCAATTATCCATCCTTTTTGGGCTTAAGAATCCACACTGAAGAAGATACCTACACTACCTACCCGAGCTGTTACAAGAATCTGATTTTTTAAGAGATAAGAAAACACTTAGAAAAATAATTATTCTTTCATTCTATTTAAACATGTTAAACATCTACTCTATGCTAAGCATTTTACTAGGTATGGAATTTACAGTTAGTGAAGAAAATAGAAATCATTGCAATTATGATAAGAAATATGAAAAAGAAATACTAGGAGCAAGGAAAGCATAAATCAGGAGACTTAACTTACTCTGAGGGCCCAAGGAAGGTTTCTCTGAGGAATTAACATCTAAATAGAGCCATAAAGAATGAGTAGAACCTTGGTCAATATGGCTCAGTTGGTTGAGTGTCTTCCCGTGCCCCAAAAGGTGTCTTTGGTTCCATTTCCAGCCAGGGCACATGCCCAGGTTTCAGGTTCCATCCCCAGTGGGTGCATGCGGGAGGCAACTGGTCAATGTTTCTCTCTCCCTCTCCCTTCCTCTCTAAAACCAATAAAAACATATATTTTTTTAAAAGAATGAGTAGAAATTAATTAGAAAAAGAAGTATAGGAAAAGGTTCTAGTCATAGGAGCAAAGGCCATGAAAAAAACTATTAAAGTGTAAAGTGGAATTAGAAAATATTTAAATACTTTCAGAAACATTTAATATGTAACATTTAAATTTTATCCACACTATTTCTAAGCCTCACTTTCATAAGTTCATCAATAGCTTGGGGTTTATTTTTGTTCCTTAATTGTCTAATTTTTCCTAAGAAAACAATGAGACCCTACCCTTCACTGTATTATTTTCTACTTATGTAACAAAATTTAGATAACAAAACAGATAAATATCCATGTAGGAACAATGATTTGGAACACAGAATAAAATTCTGAATAATCTTGTTTTTAGGAGATATTGTTAGGTGCTACATTTTCAGAATTTTTATAGTTCCATAGAATATTTTTCATTTAAACATAGGTGAAAAAAAACTATATCCCTATCTTAAAAAAAAGTCAGTGTTTTGAGTTATAATTTACAACTGTAAGATTCCTTTTATGTTGACAAAATGCATCAAATTTAAATAGCATAATTCATATTTTGAAGTTGCTCCACTAGTTGTCTTTATCCTATGGAACAATAATTTTTGTAAGAGAATCATGGTACATTTACCTACCAGGATATGTTTAGATACATTATAAATGCTTAACACAGGCTTTTCCTTTTCATAGCAAATTGAGGTGCTAGATCATTAATTTGAATATTTTAACACTGCCCCAGACACATGTAATTTAAAATCATTTTATGTCAACATATATTACTTTCTTGAATTCTGAATCCATTAAGTTTATTCAACTTGCAAATTAGCTTCAGACAGATGCATAAAGTGTTATGTAAACTTCTGTATTCCTACTCTTCTGAAAATGTGCATACTTACTGATTTACTATAGATTATATGTAATATATTACAAAGTATTAATTTAAACTTTACCCCCCACTTGACTTATAGGAAAATCTGCTTCAAATACGTTTATTTGATTTAAAAATAATTCTAAAAATAACTTTCTTGGAACTTTTAGTAGTTTTTTTCTAAAGACCTCCTAAACAACCTAAGAGTGGTCTTGTATTCCAATATGCAACAAAACATGATTCTTATATTTTGTAACTAAACAACCACCCTAAATTGCTCAAATTCTACAATTGGTAGAATTAACAATATATTACCTCTACTATGACAGTCATTATCAAAAGAGGAAAAGTATCAAAATTCATTTTTTTGTTTTAAATTATTCATTACTACTACTATTTAAAACCATATGTGCATTAGAAAAATTTGAAAATACAAATTAACAGAAGAAAAAAATCACAGATTGTGGATAATTCTTTTAATATTTACATTCTCTGTATAATGTTTTAATATTTACATTCTCTGTACATTTAAATTTTTATAATATGCAAAGATAAATAAAAATTAAAAATGCAGAGCCTATTTTTGTTTTGGTTCACATTTATAGCTGCGAGATGTAATGGTTCAAACGTACAGAGTTTGAGGTTTTAAACTTTTTAATGTTTTCATGTATGCTCTTTTGATTTCAAAGGAATCAAATCTCAATGAGAAAAAAATAACTCTAAATTATAGACACATTGTACACAGTTCTTTCTAGAAACAAGTTTAATTAGGAATCAAACTTATTTTTGTCCAATTATTCTGAAGAATATTGTTGGCTTTAGTAATTACTTTGGACATATTTTATAAGGCAGATTCTCTCATAAGACTACCAAAAGCACAATGAAAAAGGGCAGAGATTTAAAATGAAATAAAACTTCATTGATAATTTTCACCTTTCAAGTTCCTTTCACAGTGAATGAATTCAAAAATTTTTAACAACCGAACTACTGATTTATCATGATGCCCGTATGGAAATGGTTTTCACATTACCTTGAATACATGACATGTATTTATTTAAATAGTTTATATAAAAGTAAGAAAATAAAACCCTCCCAGGTATGCAGAAATTATGTGAGTCAGGAATAAAATATAGTGGTGTCTTAGACTACCAAAATGAAGTCACATAACTGAAAAAAAAGCTTGATCAGAATATATAATTGATGTATACATATAGTGGCTCATTCAAAAGCATTTTTTAATCCAGGTGATTTTTTTAAGAATAAACCATTTGAATGTTTAAGTTAGTTTACTATTAAAAAAAGTTTTCATAAAAAAAGCTTACAGGTTATTTTTTAATTAAAAGAATAAATATATTACAATATTCATTACCTGTCTCTACTTAAAATAACTAAAGAAGTACTTAGCCCAGCTGGTGTGGCCCAGTGGTTGAATATCGACCCAGGGCACATGCCCAGGTTGCAGGCTCGTTCCCCAGTGTGGGGTGTGCAGGAGGCAGCCAGTCAATGATTCTCTCTCATCATTGATGCTTCTATCTCTCCCGCTTCCATCCTCCCTGAAATCAATAAAATATATATTTTAAATAAATAATATATTTTTAAAAAAGAAGTGCTTAAATTAAATCTAGGTAACATGAAATATGTTAAAATAAATATCTCAGGAAAATAAAAATCTTAATGTTCCATCAAGATATTAGTCAATGAGTGGATTAAAAAGCTATGGTACATTTACACAATAGAATACTACTCAGCTGTTAAAAAAGAAAGAAATGTTACCTTTTGCAACATCATGCATACACCTGGAGAGTATTATGCTTAATGAAATAAGCCAGTCAGAGAAAGACAAATACCATATGATCTCACTTACATGAATCTAATAAACAAACTGACAAAATAGAAACAGAGGTATGGATACATGGAAAAGATTGACAGCTGTCAGAGGGAAGGGGGGTTGAGGGTAGGTAAAAGAGGTGAAGGAATTAAGAGGGGGGAAAAAAAAATATATATATATATATATATTATATTATGTTTAGACACAGACAACAGTGTGCTGATAGCCAGAGGGAAAGACAGTGGTGACAGGCAGAGGAGAAGGGGACGGGTGTTAGGTGGAGGTGGATAAAAGAGGGGAAAATGGGAATGGAAAGAGGCTTTGCTTTGGGCAATGGCGCACAATGCAGTGAGCAGATGATGTTTGATTGAGTTGTACACTTGAAACCTGTACCCCAATAAATTCAATAAAAATAAATTACTTTTAAAAAGACATTAGTCAAGTACAGATCACTTTAAAACATTAAGTTATATTCCTTTTGTACTCCATTCCTTCATAAGCCAGACCATAAGTGAAAATAGGTGGCTATTTAAAATGCCACATCTTAGTCACTTATACTTTGGTGATCATTTAGCCTAACAGTTTGGATTGATTAAATTCCATAATATATTCTACATTGTATACTTATGGGAAGAGAAAACCTACCACTATTATACTAAAACACGATATTCTGTATTTTAAGTGTTATCTATACTTCCATATTTCAGTATCAAATGTTTAATATAATGTAAATAGCAAGTGTACATTCACGAAGGCCATTAAATAGGACTGAGAGGGGAAAAACCATTTTAAAAGGTGCATTTTTAAAATATAATATGCTCTAATAAACTTTAATTAACCAGTACTTATGAGTTCTGAGTACTTTGAGGAGTATACATGCATGCATTAAAGCACACACACATGCAGAAGAAAATAAATTAATCCACATAAAACAACTGCACAACAAAAGATTATCAATTTTGAAATAACAAAATTTTTAAAATGGAAAACAGATTAGCGGTTGCCCAGGTTAGGGACAAGAGGGAGGTGGATGTGGTTATAAAAGGGCAACACAGGGAGGCATCCTGGTGGTGATGAAAGACTTTTGCATCTTGACTATTGTGGTGATGGATACACACAGAAAAAACTGCATACCACACACACAAGCACACAAGTACAAGTCAAACTGGGGAAACCTGAATTAAATCAATGAATTATTAATATCAACTCATGGTTGTGATATCATAATACAATTTTCAGGTATACGGGATCTTGTATTATTTCTTACAACTGCATGTGAATTTCCAATTATCCCTAAATAAAAAGGTTTTTAATGATTATAAAATGCACTTTCTCCATTCTAAATATTTCTCCTGATGCCCCCCTCCCAAAAATACAGGGAATAAAATATCAAAATCCCTCCTAGTGACAAAAAACAAGACAACCCCCCCCTACACACACACACACACACACACAAACAAAATCTAGGTGCAGTAGTAATTCCCCTAAAAAAAAAAAAAAAAGAGTAAGTACTACAACTAAACATTCTTGTCAATAAGTTCTTAAATTTTTTAATTCCATGTTAATTTTAATGTTTTAAAATCATATCCAATGAATTGAAGGTTTCTCATGACACAGTGATAAAATGCTATCTTTGAGTTCAGATGGTGGTGGAATCATGTTTAATGAGAGAGGGAGGGCAGGGGAGAAGAGAGCCACCATTATTTTATCTCTTTGTTACTAGATTAGAAGCAAAGCTCTCTCGCTCGCTCGCTCTCTCTCTCTCTTCCTCCCTCTCCCTCCCTCCCTCTCCCTCTCTGTAGTCTGCAGGAGTTCTGGCTGAGGGGTGAAATAAGAACACCATAATGATTTCTCAAAGTTAGGTCTTTACCGACTTTGAATCTCCTGGGAAATATTCAAGCATATCATGGCTCTTTCACTAACGCAAAATGAGAAATAATGTGTCAACGGCTCTGGAATTCCTTTGGTGTGAAGAAGTGAAGGTGATCAAAGGCAGGGTGAAGTGTAGGGGCACCCGGATAAAACGGGAGTGATTAGGGTAGATTCCCATTCACGTAAAATGACTTCCAGGCAATTCGTTGGCTTTGACTTTCAACCTGACACATGCCTGGTTGCGATCAAGATGTTAATAGGGGCGTTGGGCCCCTCTCACACCAATCTGTAAGCTTCACCCTCTCAGCCCCACGGGCCCGCCAGGAGACCGGCAGCTTCTACACCTTCGCAGTGAACTGGAGGAATTTAGGGATGCTGTCCTCCAGTCCCCACGCTTCTCCTCCCCAAAACTCCGCCCGGCAGGGGATGGGGTGGGATTGGAGCCCGGGGGAGGGGAGGGTTGGGGCGGAAAAGCGGGGACTCCGCTGAAGAGTTTTGGGGACAAAACTGGCCTGGGATGTGGGTGACGCGAGGCAGGGCTGAGGACCCAGAGCGACTGATGCGGGGCAAGGCCTGAGCCCGGGGTGACACAGCCCCCCGTGCGGTGTGAGGCGGGTTCAGGTGAGGGCTAAACGCGCTTTGCAGGGTCTCAGTATTCTGAGGTCTGGTCGTCAGCTCTGCCACCATCTGCGCGAACTGGGTTTGGGCTTCCTGGGGCCGCTCCAACACTGGGAGAGACGCGGTGAGCTGGCCGCCCTGTCCTCCCCGGCTCCCGCCGCCAGCCGTCGGGGCGCCGCCTCGGCCCCCACCTTGCAGCTCCTGCCTCTGACTCAGGGCGCCCACCGCTCTCCGCGGGTCACAGCTCGGGGGCGACGGGGCTCATCCGCGCGGGGCCTGGGAGTAGGAGGAGTGGACAGGGCGACTGCGACAGCCACTCAGCCTCCGACGGGAGCCGGTCCTCTGTGTACCCGCGACTGGTCAACCGACCGAAATCGGGACGCTGCCATCTCGCAGCAAGGCCGAGTCCCGGGAGTGATGTCAGGGCCGCCGGGACCCGCACCCCCAAAGACGGCCAGCCCCAGGGGAACTCCGCCTGCAGGGGCGCCCCCCAAGTGCCAATGCGCCCATCCGCTGCAGGAGTGGTGCACCTCAAGTGTAGCTAGCCTGGTGTCGTGGACGTCCTCGGGAGCACAGGTTCTTTACAAGCGACCCCAGACCCACATATCTGTCCGCCTGCACCGGGAGCCCCACGCGCCAGGGACACCGGGGCAAGTGCAGTGAGACAAGGAAACTGGGCAATGGACCTGTCTTGGTTCCACAGTCCAGTGGAATGTCCCATGTGACATTGCGGAATCTGATAAATACATTATTGTCATTGCAACCTTAAAGTCCAAAGTTTTCCCTTTACTCCAGCTTTTATATACCTGGCACTTCAAGTTTCAGAATTCCTGGTGGGTCAAGACAACGATGTCCACACACTGAATTATGTTGTATTGAAAGCTTTTAATAAGCACTCCTAGATATTCAATGAGAAAAGCCTACGAGGAAACGATGTGATAAATGTCCCGTCTTCCGTGACTTTCTCCTACTACTACTAGCTTTGCTGTTTCCTCACTTTTGTGTGATTTTTAAACATTTGCACTTTTTAAAATTTAGGCTTTATTTTGTTGCTGAATGACACCCCCCCCCCAAAAAAAAGGGTGGGGGAGAATCTTTACCTGGAAAGTCTTAATTCAAATTATCTTAACTGAACTTCCCTAGCTTATATAACTAACTCTTTACCGAGTCTCTCTTAACAAATAATAGGTACTTAGTCTATTACTGGTTCCTAACTTCTCTAAAAACTGTTTGCCAAATGTTTCAATCACAGGTGTTAACTTAAAATGCTTCTCCATCAGAAACTACAATTTCACCAGGTGTGGAGAAGATAGCCACAGCTGCTGCTGAGTCATGCCAAGACAGGAAACCTCTTGACTTCTCTTCTTCAACCTAGCTGGTTCTTATATTTGGTGTGAGTCCTATAAAATAATCTTGAAGATCTCATTCTGACTTCAGTTCTCTGATGAAGTCCTGACATTTTGTGGAGCCCCAAATAGTTGGGAATGGACCGGAAATCAGAGAGAGCAATGTGTTCAGTAAGACAGATGCATGTCTTCTGCTCTGCAGTTCAGAAGCCAGTGATACCCAAACCCCTCTACCTAACTCCAAGGGTTAAGTTTCACAATGATCTCCACATTAACCTAAGGAAACAGATCCTTTAAAATTAAAGTTGTTGTGTTTCCTTTTTTGAGATGTGTGGGGGGGGGAGGGGGAGGACAGATTGAGCAAATAATTAAAATTGCAAATAAACTTTCATTGTAATTTTGTTTTCAGTTCCTTGTTGCATTATTGGCGGGGACGGGGTCGGGGGGGGGGAATCCCCTTAAAACTAAAAGGTCCCATAATTGATTTCAGTCCTTAAACTCCCAAGTTAGTATAGCTGCCATTTTTAATGATGGTTTTACTATGTATTTTCTTTTCTTTTTTTCACTATGTATTTTCTACTTTAAAAATATTGAGATAAGAGCTCAGTGGTGAAAAAGGTGTAAACCTATAAACTTGTCTAGTTATGGAATGCTACAAAGTTTGAAATCTTTAATTCAAGTGGTATCTAATATATTTTAACTATAGATTCTGAGAGTCTGTCATCATTAACATTTAATGCCTATGGATTGAATTGTACTGTAACTGATAAAACACAATATAGGATTCCTATTTTATATCTGAAATTGGATATGTTAAAGAAGCTAGATCTTTGGCTCCTTAATTCTAGCTTCCTTTTTTTAGAAGTCTTTAAATGGCTAAATGTAACATGAAATGATCATAATATACATATAAATTGTTAGCAATTCAAATATAAAATATGGCAACAGATTACTTTTACTGACAAGAAAGCCAATCTATATTTTCTGACCCACTTTTCAACTTTCTAACTTTAAAATAAAATACTATTGTTTTTACAAAGTTAGTTGAATGTCCCCATGATCACATGCACACTTCTAAGAGTGAGGGGGAAAAGCTATTAAAAGGGATACTTTAGGGTTTTTTTAAAAAAATGTTATTTAAGATAAAGTTCTTAAAATAAGTACCAGCTGACTTTAAATACAGACATACAATGTTCTTGACACATTAAATTATACATTTTATTGAGTGAAACATCTGAGCAACTTGCAAAAATGTCTCTATGAAAGATTTGTTTGGAAGACTTTGGCTCTTTTATAAAAAGCTAATCTTATGTAACTTCAAAATCATCTTTGCATTCCTCTATTTATGCAAATGAGACTAAAAAAGATGACAGTATAAAGTCAGTTGAAAATTCTGTTCCGTTTCCCTTTAAAATTTTGCTTTGGAAATTCAGAAAATCCCATCATCATGGGAATATATTCTACACAAGCCTAAAAGAACTTTAATTTTAACATACATGTGACTTTTTCGTTAGCTCCTAGCTGAATTTTAAAATCAAAGCTTTATGTATGCTAATTAGATATTAACAGCCAGATTTTAAAAACTGCTGGAGAGGTGAATCAACTATGTATACATATGTGCTAGACACTTTGCTAATTATAGAATGTGTCTGTCTTCTAGCACATGAAATCTGGTGGGGGGCAGACATGCAAACAAAGTATTAATTCATTCAAGAAGCATATACTGCAGCCTGCCCTGTTTTAAGGACTGTAATTACTCTACAATGTAAGTGCTTTGGAAGTAAAGAGGGGGGATTTAGGGTAACCCAAGTGAAGAGGCAAGACCCAAACATTCTTTAAATAATAAAAGGCTTCTTGTTTTTAAGAAAAATTAGCTGTTTTATCTAGGTATGAAATGTCCTTCCTTCCTCCCCCAAATAATAAAAACATAGTGTTAGCATTTAAACAGGTGTTCATTTGGCAATTGCATATATTTAAGTTATGAGAACACAATAATCATTTTACCAACACTAAATCTAAAATTACTGAAATAACTCATTTACATACTTGAGTTAAAATAAAGGATTACACACCCCATTACTAAGTGGATTCAAAATATTATCTATAATGAGGAAAGCAAACATACTACATTTTAAATACTGCATTGACACTTTTTTTGGGAGGGGGGGACGTCAGGATTTTACGTTCAGGTCTGAGCAGACCGTCTAATTCTGCCATGAAGTTAGTCAGCACGGCGGAAGGCTCTTCTCCAGGAGGGGAAGATGAATATTTCTATGCTTGTGTCTTATTTCCCAGTCTTAACTTTTGAAGCCTTTTTAAGCCAACTCTTTACCGTTTAAATTTGAAAGTTTTTAGTGTTTTTTTTTTTGTTTGCTTTTTTTAGTGTTAAGGTCAATGAAATGTTATGACGACAGTGATTTGGCTGGCACCCAACTTCCAAAGATACAGGTGTATCTTTTCCACTAATTCAGTGATGCAGAGATTTTTCCCACTCCTACAGTAGACCGTCATTAGTGGGATTACACAAGAATAATTTCATCCGCAAAGACACCATGTAGCACAAAGTGATGGATACTAAAAATTAATGATTCTAACGTAGAAGTCTGAAATATAGCATGACATTTTCTAAGACAAAGGGACATGCATAAATTCAAAACTGCGGCTTGGTGAGAGAGAGACACACAGATGTGTGAATATCATCTTTCCACAGACTCCCGTGGGTGTTCCTTAAAAGTGTGCCCAAGCTCCCTGTCGCCAGACAGAGCGCCAGTCGCCCTGCCAGCAAGTCCGTCAGCTTGGCTCCCCGCCGCCAGGCCCACACCTTTAACATCTCGGTGGCGATGGACTTCTCCCGGAGAAGGCAGATACGACTCCCTCCCCACCTCTCTATTAGAAGAGACAAAGGTGGAAGGTGCCACAAAGGAACTCGACCCCGCACCCGAGCTGCGGCCGGGAGCCCGCGGCCCGCGGCCCGCAGTCCATGGTGCGGACTCCGCCCGCCCCGCGCCGAAGGCTCCCAGCCAGCGCCTCGGAGCCGGCGCCGAGAGGCCCTGCGCGGCATGGGTGCGGGTCCGGGTCCACCGCCCAGGCCCCGCAGACACCTGCGTTCAGGTTGGCGGGGGCGCTGGGGCTGGAGGGGAGGGTCAGCATGTAGACTCCCCGACCTCTCACGCTTTTCTTTTATCCCGAAGTTTCTGGAACCCCAGGAGCCCTCCGCACCCCCCGCACACTTTCTAACAAGGATCGGGTCAGGGCCCCGCGAGGGCCGCCGAAGAGGGGGCGCGGGGGGAGGAAGGGGCGGGGGCGCGGCCCGAGGCCGAGGGCGGAAGAGCAGCGCGGGCTGGGCCGGCGCCTCCCTCCCGCGGGGCTTCCAGGGGCGCCCGCGGCGGGGTGGGGAGTTTGGGGGGTCCCTCGCCCCGGCCTCCTCGCAGCCCGGCTGGCTGCCGGCTGGGGACGGGAGCGGGGGAGGGCCGCGGGTCCCGCAGAGCCGCCGCGGCGGGGGTGGAGATGAAGGAGCCTGTTCTTTCGCTTTGCTTCCGCGGCCGAGCCTCCGGCGGGAGCCGCACCCACGCGGGCTCCGCGGAGGGGTCCCGCCGGCGCCTGTCCGGTTGGCGGCCGACCCGCGGGGGGAGCCTGAAGCGGGCGGAGACCGGAACCAGGAGCCGAGGCCCCAAGCGCTGGCGCAACCAGAAAAGCTCGCCGCAGCGGCTCCGGCCCGCCCGGCTCCCTCCGACTTTCTGCCCTCGGGTCTCAGAGTCCTTGTGGGGCGGGGAGGAGCTGGAGGTGGGGTCTCCATGCTCTGTTTGGCCGAGTAGGTGTGGGAACCCGGCACCAACTGGCATCAGCCAGCTCCCTAGACCTCGCGCGCAGAAGGAATCCCAGAGGCGGGGTGAAGAGCCAAAAGCGTACTTAAAAAAAAAAAAAGCTGTATCTCACTGCGCATGTGCGAGCCTCAAAAATTTTTTACGTCATTTCTCTTTATCAAGTCCCAAGCCAAAACTTATTGCTCATTAATTACTCTGAAGAACAATTGACTGTATGCTCTGACGCCTAGGGAAAAAATACGAAAGTACAGAGAGAAGGCGTTCAAGGTTTCTGCTTTCACAAAAATAGACTATCCACTCTGCATACCCGACAGAGATGATCAGTCTGGTGAGCTACGCTAACATGCAGGCGAGATTGGAAGACGTGGTGGCACAGCAGCTCATTCTTTAAGAGGAGATACCTGCTCTGCAATTTGCAACTCTGATATTTTACTTTTTGATATTTCGGAGGAAATATCTGAATGCTGCTAAAGCTGAATTACTTTACCTTCTACTCCAACACTTGCCCATATTTATTTTTTAAAGCTTAGAATAACGTTTCTTATATGTTAAAATATAAGAAAATATTAATGACCACCTATAAGAAGAAAATACTGATACCTTTCCCATTAGTAAGATAGGAAATGGATTATAAAGAAATGGTCTTTATTCTAGGAATGGTGTTTTTTTTTCCTGGTGAAATAATACATAGTTGCTTATTTTAATTATAAGTAAATGTCTTCAAAGTTTACAAATACACTTGGAACTATTCAAATAATGCCAGTATGTTTATGATCAAATCCCAAAGAAAAATAAACTTACTCTTTGGTTAAAGAGTACATCAAATGAGGACAGTGGAAATACAGACTTCTTGTAGCACAGATGGATAGAAAAATGTTACTTTTTTTAATGTGATGCTTAATGCTTTAAATGTATGGCAAATGTTTGAGATTGCTACAAATAACTGGCATCAATTATCTTTCCAGGAAAGGATATTCCCAGAACCCACTGCAGACCATTACAACATACTAGACTTGTGTTGCACTAGAGTCTCTAAGGTTAGAGAGCCTATATGAATTGTGTATATTAAAGTTCATGAAAATGCATCTTTTTAAGTCTATATTAAAGGTTGTTCTTATTATTCTATTGTAAACTTACTTTATTGTAATAAATTATCTTAAAAGTGTTCTCCAAAGTGACAAGAATTTAAAAATGTGAGTAATTTGAGCAGAATGGTCATTTGATAAAAGTGAGTGAGGTCCACTAGATCACATAACCTCTTTCTCCTTAGAAAATGATGGGGTAGTCTGAAGAGAACCCATGTGAAAATATTTTAAGAAAATTGTGTTGAGGCATATTTAGAAAGAAACAGCTGGTAAACACATTTTCCCAAGCTTACTCTGAGTCCTTCAGTTACACTAGAAAACAAACTGTAATGAATCATGTTCAAAGCAAAAATACTCTCCTGAGTTAATTACTGATAACATTAATTTTCTGATTCATGAACAGCTAGATGCTTTCTAAACATTACTCTATTTTCCCAGTACAATTTATACTTATGTATTTTGGAAGTGAGTTCATTGAACTTTGGAGTTTTGTTCAGGAGGTTGGAAAGGAGTCAAAATTTACGTGGTAAAATTCTATAGAAATGTAACCAATTCCAAAAAGGTCCTCTGTACGGAAGTACATTATGGAAATGACGTGGTTGTCAAACCTAATTGCTTGGCTTTTGAGTCCTCTTAGAAGAAATTCTACAGCCTTAGGGGTGGAGACTCAAAAGCAGCAGCATTTCTGGTTTCAGATTGAATAAAACAATGAAATCCATCATTATTCAAGTCAATAGTGATAATTCACATGAATATGAATGCACTTTGATCTTATCCTTCAATTCATTGAAAGACACAGTTGTAATGAAAAAGGGAGATAATCTCTTTAACTTGGTCCAAAGCAAGTTGTTGGAGCTTTTCATTCTTGAAAGACCATAGAAAGGAACTTTTCACTAAAGCCTTGCTTTCCTATTTTTAAGGTGGTGGGAGGGCGGGGGTATTTGGGCAAGCTACAGGTCATTATGTTGCCTCCAGGAACCAAGTAGTACTAACTTTCTTCTTTGAAGTGAACTGTCTTATTTAGTGAACTTGACATTTTGTGCAGCTTAAATGTGAAACCTTCTATAACACCATATCTAGGAGTCATTTTAGGAGTCATCTTGATTTGAGTTTACCATCTGATATGGTTAAGACATATTAGTTACTTTCAGTATGTTTTAAAGCTAATTTAAACTAAATAGAAAATGTCAAGGTGCATTGTCTTAGCTTTGCAATATCCAATACTGGCCCCTTAAATGTTCCTATTGAACTGTAAAGATAGTTAATGCCAATCTACCACATTTGAAATATAATTAGGTAAAGGTATAATGAATAAGGATATCTTATTAATGCCACTAGCCTGGAAAATGTTTAGCTTTCCATTGAGTTCATTAAAGATATCCACGCTTTATTGTAGTTATTAGTAAGGTTTTGTTTTTCTAATAAGGGTTGTTAAACTTCTGGAATCCTCTGGAAATTGTTGAGTCATGTTAAATGGACTCCAGAGCATACAAAGGTAAATAAAACAGATTCTTGTCCTCATGGAGCTTTAAACTTAGAAATTTCAGCACATCTGTAATTTACATGAAATTTCAATCCACGAAGAACACCCAACTTAATTAGTTAAAGCCAGGAAAATTATTAACAGGGAAGAAATTTAGCAATGCACATATTTCCTGAGTTATTCTACTTGCTAAATGAAAGACTTTGCTGGATACTTTGAAGATTTTTCTTCAATAAAAACCTGTTTACAACACTAACAAGAGTTCTACTTAAAATAAATCGGTGTCCTAGAACCACTGAAAACAGATAAGGCAGAAAAATTCATAAGGGTTAACGTCAGTCATTTTCTTTATGCATCAGTGTGGTCACTCAGTCCACACTGCCAAGGGGTGATGTGGATCATTAAATGAAGGGGGAGGGGGAATGAAATGTCCCATCAATTTCTGTATAACAAGGACAAGTATATGGATATAATGTTTGCGCTAACATAATCCATTATGGCTTTCGTGCAAAATATTCGTGGCAAACTAAGACGAAAGATAGTAGTGTTTGCTTGTGGCTCTAACCCATAGGAAAGCCATTACCAAGAGCAGACACAACTGTACGCGCTTTTCTTTGTGTCGATGTAACTAGAAAGGCAGTAGGTGTCTGGTCTTGACTTATTTCTTTTCCACCATCCTTATTTCTGATGTCAAAAAAACCTTCCTAATGGACTAGCCACTGACAAAGAATTTAGGCTGAAGGTGGTGAGGAGGGCACCTGGGACAGGGACTAAGCAAAGCACCCCTCTCTGGGGGGTTGGGGGGGCGCTCAGGTGCCTGCTCTGCGCACAGCGGGCGCTCCCAGCTCCCCTATTGTCTGCCGTGGGGGCAGGGCCAAGCCCGCGAGCTGGCTTTTGAGCGGGAGCTGAGGATCCTGATGAGATCCTGGGGCGGGGGCGAGAGGGCCACCCCCAGAGTTGCAAATGCTCGACCCCGAGGTGTACGAGGAGGCGGCGGTACCGGCTGCAAATCGCCGTCGTGTGGTTGCTACTGGCAACCGAGCCTCTGCGGAGCGCGCAGCCACGCAGCCGGGAAGGAAGGTGGCGAGGGAAAGCGGCTGCGGCGCAGTGGGGACGCCGGTTGGCCGCCCGCAGGGCCCCCGCCCACCCGCGCCCGGCGGTCCCTTCGGGCCTTGACCGCAGCTGTGCCGCACGAAGGGCCAAAGGGCTCCTGGGTTGGGGGTGTCACTGCCTCTGGAGCGTCAAATTACTGGCGCCCTCCGTGAAGGCAACATGGCAGCTGGGTCTCGAAGACCCGGCTCATTCGGTCCGCCGGAAGGCGGGGCCGCAGGCTGCGCAGGGCACGGCCTGCACCTTCCCAGGCCCGCGTCCGCCTTGCTCGCCCGCGAGTGGGAGCCCGGCCGCGCCCTGGGCAGCTTCGCGCGCGGACCCGCCTCGCCTTCACCCTGGGCCTTTGTTTCCCGCTCGGTAGGCTCCTCACGCTCGGGGGCTGTAACGGAAACCCTCGAAGACAGCACCGGCGCGGGCTCCAGCCTCCGGGCACCGCAGGAGCCCTCCGGCTTTCCCTCCCCGGGGCTCCAGCCCTCTGTCAGGCGGCCTCCTGCCGCGGGGCCTACCGCGCTCCCCCGCCTCCCGCTGAGGTGTGAGGCGGAGACGGGGCGGGTGCGGGTGGCGAAGGACAATGCCCGTCACGATCCCTCAGGAAATGAGATTCTTCTTTCTCACCGTGGAGAGGAAAGCTGCGGGCTCGGGAAAACGGGGAGGGAAACCCCCACCAAGTCTGCTGGGCTTCCTCGCGCTTCGCACCAGCCCTCGGTGGTGGAGTGGGTGCGCCCCATGGAAATGCGCCCCCGCAGAGGCCCGGAGGCCGCCGCGCGCGGCCGTCCGCGGGGAGTGGGGAAGGATTCATTCCCGGGAGGGGGAAAGGGAGAACCTAGGGGGAAATTTGCATTTTTTTAAACCGCGGCTTTAAAGAAATCATGCCACATAGACAAGCCAGCTGTGACGTGCAACACATGCTACTGAAATCTGCCACCAAATGGCGGCTCCTGCGGTCGGCGGCACTGATGGAGGCCTCGCCCAGCAGCGCCCATTTCAGGTCGCTTTCACTTCTCTGCCGCCACCGGGACCTCCCTCCCCAAGTCCTCCTTCCCTCTCCCGGTCTCTGGGGTGCGCGCGGGACTCCTGGGGTCCAGCCGGCGCGGACTCTGCAAGGAGCCGGCTGTGGTGTCCCCAGCGCCTTCGGAGGCAACAACCCACCGCGGCCGCCCTCGCCCGGGGGCGCGAGAACAGCGGCCTTCCAAGTTGTCCCTGATGGAGACCCATTTAGGCGTCGCCGTTGGGTCCCAACACGTCGTTCTTGGCCCAGATTTTGAGATTCCTGCCGCACACCGCCCCCTCCTCCACGCTGTCACCGGGTCCAGTTCCCTTCCCAGGGGAGCAGACCCTGTTCTACCGATCAAACGAGCTCAACTGGGGGACCCTCTCCAGCCGCTGCCCGCGAAGCGCAGCGTTGGGGAACCTTGGGTGATAGTTTTACATTTTGTTAATTTCGTTTACAATATATCCACCAAAATCCCTAACTCCAAGGACACATAGGATTTGAGGCAGGGCAGAGGGCAGAGCGAGGCGCTGCTCTGGAATGGCCCCGCAAACATGCTCCAATGCGGGCTCCGGAGGGCAGGCCGCGGCCTCCGGGCGGGGGTCCGTTTTTGCGGGCGCTGCGCCTCGGCGGCGGCGGACCCGCCTGTGCCTCGCCCGTGAAGCCTTCCTTGTATGGCCACGCGCACCCCGCTGTCGCCGCCGGTCGCCACGGGTCCGACGCAGGAGAAATGACTTCGTTTCCCCGCCAGCACAGCCCCGCAGGGCCTGAGAACCGAGCTTTCAAAATTGGCGGGACGCGAATCCGTCCGCCGAGCAGCGCGGGGCGAGCGGCGCACGCGCAAAATGGCCTCCGGTGCCCGCGGCCTGGGCTCAAGCGGGGCGGCCGGACCCCGCGGCGCGGCGGGCGCGGCGGGCGGGGCGGGTCTGCGCTGTGACTCCCGCACTCCTCGGAGCGCTGCTAGTACAACCTCGAGCGGGAGAAGGGCCCTTTCTTCCTGGCGCGTCCGTTGGGTAAAGGGCCCGGACCGGGGAGGCAGCGCTGCCGGGAGAGGGAGGTCATCTTCTGCCGCGGGCGTCCCGCGCGCTTTCCACCAAGCGCCAGAACGTGAAGAGCCTTTTTAGCGGCGGGGGAGCTGTTGATCTTTCCGTCCGAATCACCGTCGCCCGAGTTTTATCTTCCAAGTGGCGCAGTGCGCGCTTGTCTTTGGCTTTGTTCGAGTATCTTCCACTCCAGGGGGGGGTTGAGACCCAAGACTGCAGCTCCTGGACAGACCTCCCTCCAGTGATCACTTTTCTCTTCTGTGCCAAGTTCTTACTCCTTCCATCCCAGTTCTCAACGCGCTTCCCCGAGCACCCGTGCTCAGCTTTCCAAGTCTGTTCTCAAATTGGGTTCTAGCCACTTAGGAGGATCGTGGGCTGGAGAGCGCCAAATCGGTACCGAACTTGAAATCACGTTCTCTCGGAAGTTTGGATTTCATGCTGACCCCCAGCAATCAGAGCAAGAAGTAATATTTGTGTTGAAATGTAAGTGATTCTGAGGGAGCAACACCTGCTATTTTGGGGAATTCCTTCTGGAATGGACATTTTAAGACGAGTTAAAAGATGGGAAGCACTTTAACTCATTCATTGGAAGCTTTTGAATGCTTACTAATTTTTTTGGAGGTTAAATGAGACTTCGGGATGAGTTTTCCACATACACTTGAACGCCTTCAGAAAACCCACAAGGATCTTAAAGTAGCCTTTCCAGAGATAAATGACTTTTGATGCCGTCGACTTGAAGACAGAAGTTGACAGTGAAGTCTTTATGCGACCTAGAAATTGCACACTAAGAAAAAGAAACTGGTGCAAATAAAGGAAATCCGTTTCAAGAACCAAAAGAAGAAAAAACGGTAAAAAAAAAAAAAATTAACTACGGAAACAGGAAACACTCGACTGTGTAAACATTTTCAGACTTTCATAATCAAAACTGGCCGATCTTGAGATTTGCAAGATCTAAAGACTCAAGGACTTCACGGGGCTATTTCCCAAGTCTGATTTTCTGGGAGGCTCTAATAGGTGATAGCATCTCTCCTTGTAAAGGACCAGCCTATCTAAAATAGTCCCAGTTTAGTTCAAGGTTTTATTTTGGAGTTAGACTTTTTTTTTTTTTAGATCTTAGCAAAAATCACCTGTTGTACTGTTCGTTTTATACATGAAGAAATATCAAGTGAAATGACATTACCTAATTAACCCAAGAGCCTTATGCTGGAGCTGTGTTCTATGCTCTTTGCACCAACAGATGTCTTTAAAAGTATGTTTTTTAAAAGGGTCACTTACATGTAATGTCACCAAGGCCTTTTGTTTTGGATAAAATTCGAGTTAGACTGTATCAGGGAAAGCACTAAAGTAAATCAGAATTTCCATTGTCATTCCAGGGGCAATGGGAAGATACATATTTATCAAACCTTTAAAACAAGTGAAAAAAAAAACTTCCTTCACTCCAGGATTCTAAAAGAGACTAGGGTCCCTATGCAGATTGTTTCTAAAATTGAAATCCCATCCCCTCAAAGATTACTGTAAGCTATTTTTGAAAAACCAAACATGTTCATTTCTTGTTGGGCAGTGCAAACAGCATGTCACATGGGTTCCTATTAAGAGCCTTTTAAGTTTTCATAACGTAACTTTATCTTGGCAGATCTGTATGAGTGTACCAAATTTCACACGTGAACTAAAATTCCAAATATTGGGGAAAGAATAAGGGAAAAGGATGAAGAAAAGTCCCTACCAGATTACTCTGCCTGTTGTATTATACCTCCAGAGATCCTAACATTGGCACATACAGAAATGGGAACGAAGTAACGTGGTTGATAGGTTAAGTCAGCTTTCTTTTTTTCCAACTCAGTGCAATTAGCGGCCGGCTGGCAATTTTAAAAGCAAAAAGTAGTTGTAAAGTGGTATGCATGTGTAAAGCAAGATAGATCACTATTTACACAACAGCAACAAGCTTCATTCTCTCTCTGCTTTTAAGCTAAAATCTGTGAAATCAATTTAGGCATTTTCTGTGGAATATTTTGTTAGCACTAACTTTGTAGTATAGAATCCTAGCATGCTTTTCAGAAGCAAAAGCCAAACTTAAAGCTGACTTTTCATGTACCCTGCTTTTACTGCTAAGAGTTACGAAGTTAGCTTTGCTATAGATTTTAGCAAGGTTGAAAATTTTTAAAATAGTTTAACAAAAGTTTTAAATCAATTTAATTGCCAAACTGTGATGGCTGGTTATAGGAAAATTCAAAACATTGTAATCTTCTATTTTATTAAACGACAATGACGTTTTGGCTGAAATACCCTTTAATTGCTTAAGCAATTTTCAAATTGAGTAGGGAAAAAAATCCTTTCAAATAAAATGTACGTTTTCAAGTATGAGAAAAGTGTTAAGCCATAAATACAATATCTGATATTTTAATAACTTCAAAAATAAATTAATCACTAAAGTCTAAATCCCATGTTGATTTTACAATTTGGTTTTGAATAAGTCAAATGACAGTCCACTAGCATTTGAAGTGTTTAGCCTTTGAAAAGTTTTTTCATTTTTTTATATACACAATCATCCAAAGTAAAAATACCACTTGCAACTTTCATTAACTAACTTTTCTGTCTTAGATATGAAAAAGTTGAGGCCTAGAAAAAGAAGTTAAATTCACCAAAATTGGCAAACATGGGTAACTTTTACTTCAAAGGTTATAAAGTAAATAAACAGATACATCTTTCAATTGGGTTTTTAAGCAATTATACAACAAATCATGTACTTCTTATCAACATCACTAAGACAGCAATGGATTCCCTTTAGCTTTTATCTGTTATTATCCACAATAGGGTTTCCAAAACTTCTGCACATTGTGCTTTTCATATCAAATTTTTATTACAGTCTTAGCTATTTTCTAAATGAATATCCCTTTTATTGAATTTTTCCCAATTACAAATGAAATTTAATTTTACATCTATAATTAGAAACAACACAGTGGGACTGTACAAATTTAGGTCAAAATAAAAATATATGTATTTGTAGTTTCATAAAACTTCATTTACTGTATTTTTAAAGAAAGCAGAAGTAACAACAATATATGTAAAGTAATGATTTAATGACTATAAGCAAGACAAAGCAATAGAATTGTGCTTCTTTTGCAGACTGGGGACAATGAAATTGTTTAGCTACAATTTTCCCATACAAACATGAAACAATATTCATATAAACACCCCCACAAATAACTAACTGATGGGTGATGAACACACACCAAGTTCGACCAAAGCAAAATACAAACTGAAAATTGTTGAGGTTATTCATATTTTAAATTCAATATGCTCACGCTATTTAAAAATTAATACCTGTAGAAGCTCATGATAAATTGCTTCTATTTCCAGACATTAGAGAGACGGCATATGCCATTGTTTACAACTATAAAAGCAACTCTTAAATTTTAAATTACTGTTATACCACATATTAAAATAATTTTAGATAAAATGTCTTCCTCCAGCAATTTGCTGATTTATTTTAAAATTTGTCTTAAGATTATAGTGATCAATATACATTTTTAAAACACAGTAATTTCATCATAAGCAATGGGAAATGAAGACACTATTTCCAAATTCCTTTGTTAAAAGTTTTTCTGCAACGTATTTTAAAAGTAAACATGTATCATTAGAGAAAGTCAATATGATTTGCCAATTACTTCCAAAGGAACAGACTTTAGAATTAGATATCCACATTAAAAATATTCTATGCCGAAAAGGCTCAAACGTATGGTATCTGCAAAGGTCGAACCGGTTGGGAGAATTTTAACCATTTTTGAATGCATGAAACACAATATTTTCTTTAAAGCATTTATAAATATATCATACAATACTGTTTCCTGTTATGTCATATACCAATATGGCATTGTACAACAAGCATAATGCCATCTGATTCTTACAAAAGCGAATCATTTAAACAAGTCAGTAAAATAAACGGTAGTTACCCGCTTTTAGGCATACAGATTGTAAAACTGAAGTTTACTTTCCTTTGATCGGTTTTGCGTAGCAACAGAGAAGTAAAAATCAAACAGGAATCAAAATGGCTAAATATGCAAGAAATCGTTATTCACAGTGACATGGCTACATAGAATGCATTATTCTATGCGTATTCTTTCTGTTTTTTGAATTTTCAGATAAAAAGCACTTGTTTTCTACAGGTTCACAAAACAGCTTAATAACAAGAACAATCAAGGAGAATGTAACGTAGGCAGCGTTAGTTGAGATTAACAAACTATGGCCAAATGTTTATATCCACTGCAGAATATTTTCAAATCCAAACAACGGTTACAGAAACCATTTCATATCTTTCCTAACACAAAAAAAATCTTGTCTGCCTCTCAGTAACCAATTCTTCATAGGAACAATCTTTCTTTTCAATTAACGTCCATATCAATATCACATCTAGTCCATCTTTTATAGCCAACTTTAATGCACTACAAAAGAAAGCAAATTGGACGATAGTCACATGTATTAACATCTATAAAGCTGTAATGGCATGAAGATATCTATATAAATCAGGGATTTAAAATTGTTTTCCTTAAGGTCTCAGGTATCAACCAGATGAAGTTGCTGACGACCCATTTACTGAAGATTTTCGAGGTCTACTGGCAAAGGAAGATTGGTGGTTACCGCTGGGGCTGTTGCTGGTTCCATTCATAGTACTGGAAATGTGAGGAAACTGAGGATGAGGAGACTGAACTGGAGTACTAGGGCTAGGCAAACAAGAAGAGGTGGAGGGAATACCTCCTGCTGGGCTGTTGGCCTTGTCACTTCCAGAGTCACTTTCCAGTTCTCCAGCATTTGTCAGTCCATCTCTCTGGTGACTGATCTTCATTCTTTTACAAGTAGGTCGAACTCTGTATTTCAAAGGAAGCGGACCATTCTACAAAGTTAAAAGGAAGAAATTAATATTAACTCTTTAAATACAGTTTACCACAATAATCTGTATCAGATATGCTACTTACCCTTCTCCAGGTATAAATGTAGGCAATATCCATTAGTGTATAGTAATCCTTTAAAGGTTCCTCTTCATACATGACATCAATCTATTGAAAAATGATATTTCAATTAAATATCACGGTGAAAAAGTCTAGTTTTTTTGGGGGGGTCTAAATATAACCCAAAAGTGCTTTAAAAAACATTTTCTCCAAACATTTGGACAAAGGATCACTCTTGAAATCTCAAATGAGGAAAAATATTTCTTGAAATTATTAAGGGATTTGTTTTCATAGCATAAAACAGAATTTATTTTAAGAGATATTTCCAAGTTAAGTACTAAATTAAATTTTTAAAAAAAATTTTATTGCTTTTTGGGATTCAGAATCCAAAAAGAAAAAAGTCATTGAATTAAAAAAATCTATATAAAATGCAAGAACACTGTAAAGTACATACCTGGAAAGTATTAGGTATGTCCATTTTACTTCTGAGAAACTTTCTTAGGTGCATTACAGTCATTGCTGCTGGGCATCGTAAGTATCTTTTATCATTCACCTAAGTACATTCAGAAAAGTATTTTTTTTTATTCTTAACTTTCAGATTAAAAAAAAGTTTTAATTAGATTGTCTCAATGATACAAGGTATTCCCCAAAGTGGGATATGACTAAATTCTTAACTATACTTTGCATTTACTATTTTTATAAATATTAAATGAACAGATTCCTGATATAATAAGAAAACTTTAAGTATATCAAAGCATTAAACATTACTTATTTAAAATATTTTGTAACAATAGCAATCATATATAAACTAAATTCTATTTATAAACTATCAGATACCTAAGTCACTCTTAAACATCAAACATGACAATTTTCTTACATTTGACAGCATCATCTGACCCTAGAATATTCTAAAGGGCAACATAACTCATAAAATTTAGAATCTAAATTTTTTTTATGCTTTTGAAACATGGAACCTTACCTCCTCCTTAGATTTCTCCTTGTCTTTGTTTACTTTGCGATCCAATCTAAGAAGCAGATCATTTATTAGTGGAACAATGTATCTAATAAACATGTAAGTATAAATCACATTTCCTAAAGAATTTACCTGTTCTGATCAAAGAATTCAATGGATAAGCTTATTATCTCATCATCGGTTATAATTCTCTTATCTTCATCTGCAACTTCTCCTCTATCTTCATTAGAGCCATTGGTGGCTATAAAGACATTATGAAAGTCAAATTTTAAAAATTAAGTATTTAATTATATATTATATATGAGAATAGAAGTGACATTTGGATTAAATTCAATTTTAATAAATTACTGAAAGTTCTCCCTCCAAATAAAATGTCTTCCCCCCTCCAAAGAGTTTACCATCGGCTGAAGGATGAGCTGCATAAAAATCCCTTCTTCTCTTCATTTCATCTAAAGGGGAGGAGGGGAAAGGGGAAGGGGGTGGAAAGACTTAAACATTTGGTATAGCAGGTAAAACTGATAAAATACTTCTTAAAAAATAATTTTTAAGCAAGTTACCCACTTTTGAAAAGCCCTGGAACTAATTTGTATACAATATCTTGAAGAGTTTTATCTGACCTGAAAAATAAATTAGAAAAATAAACTATCAATATGACAAAAACTAAAATGTTCACAAGTTATTATAGATTCCTTGTTTTCCTGCTGCTATGGTATTTTACTTGACTATGACTCTGTCTATAACTACATTAATAAGATAACAAAAGTTCTTTATGTAGTAGCACTATTTTAAATCAGTAGAAAAATACTTTATTTTATATTCAATAAATTCTTCGAATTTTACTGAGTCATGAGATGCATGCCCTTCAAGTTACTAAATTATCTATGAAAGAGAATAAAAAGAGAATAGAAGCACTTTGAACACATTCAATTTTGCCTATTATTATATCAATAAAACAATGAAAAAATGAAAAACTGATTCAGTTTTCAAAAATCTTAAAATCACTTGAATAACACTGAACTTTGTTTACAATTAGTCATTATTAACATGGCATGAAATTAAGGGCTACCCTGCAAAAAAGCATACACATTAGGTGGGGATTCGAGGGTAGATTTTCTGTGAAGAAATAAACAGGGTAACCCTTCACTAAATTATGTAATTCCAACAACACTTACAAACAATGATTTAAAAAATTTTCTACCTTATGTTCAGTAGTGGTCTGGTTTTGTGAACTTGGACATCACAGATAGGACAATACTTGCTGGTCTCCAGGTAGCGCACAATACATGTTTTACAGACTAGAAGTAAAAACACATTTTTGCAAGTTTAGAAATTATATGCTAAGCATTAAAATTGTGTTAAAAATGGAGAATAGTAGCAAACTGGTAAATGCCAAAAGTTATTTTAAATAAAATAAACTAATATCCTGAGAACATTTATACATTGCATACTTATGTTTTATTAAATATTTATCAATAAAAAGTCACTAAATGCAAGAGAGGAAACAATTCCATCACTTTGTACCAACATTCCCATGGACTTCAGAATTGTTAGTTTTCCTATTTCAGGATAAAATGTGAAATATAACACAAAAAAGGTCTAAAACTTTGTACTTACAGGAATGTAGACATTCTATTATGGTTGTGGCATCAATGAAGTACCCTCCACAAAGCACACACATCAGGTGGGGATTTAGCTCAGTGATCTTGATTCTGGTTGTTCGATGCATTTCTGCTTAATAAAAGACCCTGCAAGACATAGAAATATTGGCCATAATTCACAGGAGAATCGACATTATCTCCAACTCCTAGTAACCTTACACTCTGAAATGCTGAGGTGTTCGTGAAACTCATTTAACATTGTATAGCTAGACTATCCCAATTAATTCTACAGAAGAAATATACTAATCAAGCTTGAATCAATTATCCTGAAACGGTGAAAAAGGTTCCAACTAACGTTAACCTGTGGTCCTCAGGTCATTCCAGCAGGACAAGAAAAGGTCTGGGGTGGGGGCAGGGAGCTGAGTATTTGGGTCTCTTTCTTCCATTTGTCCTCCAGCCTAGAAGCCCCACAGTCCCCACAGATATTTACCCACCGCTAGGGCTTGTTCAGAGTCTCCCAAGTTTATTGTAAAGCTACCTTATGGATCTTCAATCGAAACTCAGGAGCATGCCCTGGCTTTCCAGGGGTTCCTGTTGTTTTAGGCGCTTCCAGCAACCAGAACCTGGCACGTTTTTTAGGCAACACAAAGGGAAAATAAATTCTGCTCTATCTGCATCCCTGGCATTTCCGGAGCTGGGTGCTGGGGCCTCAGGAGAAGCACCTCGAGTCAGCCTGGGGCTGGGGCCTGAGCGCGCGGACGCCCGGGGCCGGGATGCAAGGGGCGGATCCGGCAGCACCGGGGCTCCGCGGCTCCGTCTGCTCCGGATTCGGAACTCGCCTCTGTCGGGGTTTCCATAGCAACTTACACTTACACTTGGCATCCGGCCACAGCTACAACTCCTTGCGGACCCAGGCCGAGCCGAGCTTCGGCAGGCTGGCGTGCGGGGTGGTTGGGGCAGCGGTGGCAGAGGCAGCGGGCGCGGGGGAGGGGCCGGCGCGGCGCGGGGGCGGGGCCCGCGCGGGGGCGGGGTGGGGTGCGGGCGCCGAGTCTCGGGGGTGGGGCAGCCCCACGAGGCCCACGGCTCTGGGGAACAAGATCCCTGCCCGCCACGACCCAGCGGGGCAGTTTGGGGGACCCCGAAGTGGGCGAGTGGTAAAGGGAAATGCAAACCGCACTCCCGGCCATTTCGGACACTCTTGGGGGCCTCTTTCCACGTCGATGCTGTGCGAAGAGCTTCTTTTAGATCTTGACTCTTTCGGTCTCTCCTGTTTGCAATCACTAGATCAAAAATTTCACGAAGGGATCTTTTGAGAATTGCCAACTGTGCACTTAGCCCGAAACCGTCAGAGCTCAAATTGCAGAGATGTTTATTGAACTGAACTTCTCTAAAGCTTTCTTCTTTACTATGAAGTTCTGCTGTAGATTAGATGAGCGATACAAAGTTTTGAAAAGGCTAAAAACTGAAATTTACAAGAAGAGGAGAAGGGGAAAAGCCCTGTTTTATTTGAGCTATGCTAGAGACAAGAAAAACTTCTTTAATCGCCACAATAGTGACAATATGTAAAGAACCATGTGACCACAGCCCATTCCCAAAGCTAAATCAACACCTTGTCAACCCAGAGCAACCATGTAAGAGAAAAACAAATGCCATTTTCTCAGCCTAAACTCCATAGAGACCCCCACATGATGAAATGATATTCCCAACATATTATATGTTATAAAAAGTCACAGTGGGAAACTATCAGCAATGATACACCAGTGGACAATCAAGGAAGTCAATTATTTCGTGTAGTATTCTTGAAAAATACATTTTACTCCCACTTCACTCATTTCAGAACCTGAAATAAGGCTAAGTTTCTAGACCTGTCTTGAAGGACATTCTCCAAGTTGCCTTGAATAGATATCTGGCAGCTTGTGAAACTTGAAGATGTATCTAAGATTGTAATTTTTAGGAAATTTTTATGTAGAGGAGGGAAATACCAATGAACATACCTCAATGGCTGAAACTAAAAGCTTTAGAGTACTAAAAAATGGTAAAAACAAAACCTCTTTTATGAAAGTGCCTACAGGGGCAACCAGTGACTTCAACCAGAAAGCTTCATGTGTGAATCCTCAGTTACCTTTGGGTTACTTGTTTAGAAGAATATTGTCAACATATTATTGATATAAGTCTAAGTAGGGTTGCAGAGGAGTTGTGGGTGGAGCAGTATCCCTAGAGTAGCAATACTTAAATCCATTGCACTTGGTGATTATAAACAAGTATTCTTGGTTGTTAAAGAAAACTCTCTTTGTGACACCACAGGACCTGCCCTAGCCGGTGAAAGCACACCACACTAATGCCACTGATCATGAAGATTAAGTTAGGGGCTTCAATAAAAAGAGCTGCCTTTCTCTACTTTATAGAAAACCAACACCAAACACAAATATAACACACCAGAACAGTCAAACCTCAGTGGAGGATTATCTACTGATTGGCTTTAAAATTTAAGGCACATATACTTGACCAAAACCCTTTCAAATTCATCTTAAAGTCTTAATTCACACAACTCCTCTACCTAAGTTCAGAAGAATTTGGCCACAACCCTATTATCATTTATGATGCTAATAAGTATCACTTTGTTACTATATAAAAATCAGGTCTTTGTCTTTTTACACCATTTGAAAGTACTGGCAGCTTAATGAAGACTGAAAACATTTGACATGCTGATAAGGTTTAAGAAACACTTGCACCTTAGAAGTGAAAACCTTCTAGGTTCCAACATAGAAACTGCCAACTAAGCAAGCAAAAATCCATCAGATGTACAATGGTAAAAATATTCAATAGTTAAAACTTGCCATTATGGCATACTTAGTTGGGGCTGTTAATTTGATTGGAGGCCTAATACCAGTAATGTCAAAATGAAGGAAAACAGAAGCAAGTTCTTATTATGTTAACAATTGGCTTGACTATTGCAATCTAAAAAATGCAAATGAATTTCAAAACCCCAGTAGAGGCTCACAGCCCAATGCAAGTATGGGTGAAGTAGGGGTTAGCTTGGCTCCTAGGGAGAATTTTGCTTAATGCTCATCCAAGGAGTTGGTAGAATATCAAGTACAATGAAATGCTCAATTTTCTTACAAAAGTGTGTATATGTGTATACACAAGTGCACAATGACTTATCCATGACCTTAAAGATATTGTTACTAGATGTATAACTTGCACAGGTAGGTTATTTCAAACACTTGCACTCTGGGGTAGAAGTATGGGAATGTACTCAAGTATTAAAAGTTTATAAATTTGCTCATAAAATCAACCTCTGAGAGACTACTTAATTCAAATGTTAACGTAGTCTCATAAATTAGTACATACTGTCAACAATTTGCATCCTTAAGTTTCAAGTGTTTAATATTTAATATAGCTTATAATGTGTTTCCAGAATTTGAAGGTTAAGGATATAAATTGAACTACTCATAATATTCCAGGTACCACCAACCTACACTTGTATTTGGAAAAATATGCCTAGAATTTTGCCTAGTTTAAGGGAAGGGTTAATGCATCCTCCTCTTTCAAATATTGAACCGTGACAACTAAGCCCACTAAATCCTTTTACTGCAATTGGAAATGATCAAAGTCTCTCTACTTGTTTATTTCCAATTATTAACTGTACATCTCTGGGACTAAAAGATCAGACAATATCGCTGTCAAACCCAAAAGACTGCGTAATTATATTCAATCACTTTTTGGTGCTCCTTTTCCAAAGCATCTCTTTACCATATGACCTATGCTGACATTAAGCAAAATCTATAAAACATAGTGGACCTAAGTCGTGGTTCTAAGCGCATCCCATTGTAGAGGTTGGGAGAAAAACTGTAGTCTCCGAGAGGGAAAAAGAGAGGAAAAAGCTTGAAAAGAAAGGAAACCTCCTGCAAGACTAACGTCCAGTCACCATCATCATTCCAAAAAAAAGCTCCAAATTTGAAATGGCCACTGCCCAGTGAGCACGTCCCAAGTGATGTTTAGATAACTCATTCAAGACTAATAACAAATAACACCTTGAAAACTTTACCATTTTAGACACAAACGCAGGAAACCTTGGAAACAACTGGGAACCGCCATCTTACAAGCCATCCAATTTCACACAAGTGTCCCTCCAACTTAAGTTAATAACATTTTTATTTGGGCTTTCCCCAGTCTAACATTCACCTTGGCGGGACCGCTGCCCCCCACGTAACCCGTCCCTATAAAATGGGGGCGTTCTCTGGTTGTTCAAACCCCTCAAAAGCCCTTTCTTCGGGAGAGGAGGGAAGCCACTTGACCCAAGCAGCTCCCGATTTCAGGAACCCGTCCCC
Organism: Plecotus auritus; assembly: GCF_963455305.1. Taxonomy (NCBI): domain Eukaryota; kingdom Metazoa; phylum Chordata; class Mammalia; order Chiroptera; family Vespertilionidae; genus Plecotus; species Plecotus auritus. Next base: position 143,579,150 of record NC_137770.1, read on the forward strand.
GTTTCATCAAAATCTACCTCTCAACAAAGGGCGCCGTGGCCGCGAGAGCCGCAGGGGCTGCAAATAGAAGTGTTCTTCTCGGGGGCCATGTGCGTCGCAAGGGTGTAAAGGGGCGCTGGGGGGAGAAAGGAACTAAAACGTGGGGCCGCGCGCAGCCCGTCCGGGCAGAGCGGGAGGCGGCTGGAGCGGCGCCGAGCCCGGCTGGCGGCGGCGCGGCGCGGCGCGGGCTGCGGGTCGGTCCCGGCGCCGCGGGAGTCGGCGGGCGGCGCGGGCGCGTGCTCGCGGGCGCGGGCGGCGCGCGGGGCCCGGCGGGCGGCGGCGGCGGCGGCGCGGGGCTCGGTGCCCACGCTGTCAGCGCCCTCCTGGCCGGCGGGGCGAGGCGCGGGGGGGCCGCTCCCAGTCCACCCGCGGCCAGCTCCAACCCCGCGCGGCCTCCGCCGGCCCCCGGCCCCGGCCCGGGGCGCTTCTACTCCTACGTACCCGGAAAAGGCAGCCGGCGAGAGGCGATCGAAGCGGGCGGAAAAGACAATGAAAGTTAAAAGTCGTTCAGCAGAAAATGAATGTGAGCCAAGCGGCCATCTTGAAGCGAGCTGCAGACGCCGCTGTCAATGGGCAACGAGCGCAGCCGAGAGGAGCCGCGGCCGCCGCGCTCTGCTCATGCTGCCTCCGGAGCCCGGCCTCCTCCTCCTCCTCCTCCTCCTCCTCCTCTCCTCCTCCTCCTCCGCTTCGGCCTCCTCCTCCTCCTCCGCCTCGGCCTCCTCCTCCTCCTCCTCCTCCTCAGCCTCCAACGCCTCCTCCTCCTTGGCCTCTTCCTCCTCAGCCGCCGCCGCCGCCTCCCGCTCCGCACTCGGGGGAGGGAGTGCGCGGAGGGGGCGCGATCAGTATTATTCTGCGGGGCTGGGAGGTGTTTCTAATCCGGATCGGGGCTCCCTCGCCAACATCCCCATTGTCTCACCCCGATCTCTGCCTTTAATACTACAATTATTATTTCATAGTTGCTGTGGGGGGAGTGGGCGAGTGGGGGGCGCCGTGAGTGTGCGTGCGGAGCGGCGGGGGGAGGGGTGGCAGGGTGAGGAGGGGGAGGGGAGGGTGGAAAAAAAATGCACCGCTGAAGGCAGAGTGGAAACTGACACCGGCTCCAAAATGGCTCAGAGTCCGCCCGCCCCCTCCCCCGCCCCCTGGTCACGTGCTCCCCTCATTCCTTAAGGGCGGCCAGGGAATTAGTGTCGGTGTAGTCGGGCCCGTGGCCGCCCCCTCCCAGCGGAGCGCGCAGCCGGGCCCCGGCCCCCGCCCCCTCCCCCTAGCGCTGCGCGACGGCCCCAGCTTCGGAGGCATTTCTCCACCACGTCACTCGCGCCACCCAGCTCCGGACGCGGGCATCGCTCCCTCCCCGCACGCAGCTCAGCCCACCCCACGCACCCACCCCCGTTATTTTTTTCCTGTCCTACGCCTCCGCCCGCAGCGCACAAGTCCACAGGCTCTAGCCCAGGAGAGCGCCGGCCACCGCCCCCTGTCGGCCCAGCCGCCCCCACGGGCTGCGGCCCAGACTCCGGCGCCGCGGCGCAGAACCTGCGCCCGAGTTGGGCTCGCGGAAACAGCGCCTGCCCCAGTCTTCCCGCGGCCGCGCGGCCCCCTTCCTCTCCCGCCAGCGGCCGAGGCGGGGCGCGCTCGGGCAGCCACTCTCCCGGCAGGAGCTCCGCGCGGGAGCTGGCCGGGCCGGGCTTCGGGGGGCCCAGCGTGTGAGAGTCGGGCTGCGGGCAAGTCCCCCGGCACCGGTAACGGGACGGGCCAGCTTCCCTCCGCAGGGTGACTGCACCGGCTCCCCAAGTCTCAAAGCTGGAGTATTCAACCCGGGAGATCGCATCTTTCCCACCAGGTTTAATTTTAATCCAGAGGAAAGACAGTCGTTAAGAGTTAACGCTAATCGTTCTGTCTTCAAAGTAATAATTGACACATTAAAACAAACGCTCAGTTCTTCTGAAGAGAACGCATTTATTCAGAATGTAAATACTGTCTACTTCCTTTTTTAAGACTTGAAAAATGATCAAAATGGATCAATGTACAGTTAATACTAAATATTCAAACACGTAGGCAGAATTTCCCAATAAACTTTTTCATACGTGTAAAAAAGTGTCAAAATTGATGAGTGGCATAAATTCAAAAAGAAATTTTTTTCTATTAAAAACAGAGGACCCAAACGACGGTTCGGCCGACGGGGACGTCAAGGAGTTCTGGTCTTCTAGACGCGGGCGGGTCGCTAACTTCCCCAAGTTAAAATTGGGTTGCTCTTTCCAGGCTTTTCGAAGCATCTTTAAGTTTCCCCACTAAGTCCTAAAAGACGTATATAATGCTATGTTTTTTAAGATAATACACGGGAAAGAAGTATCCAAGTTTGAGAAAGATTCAAGAAAAAAGTCGGGAGACATTTTATAAACAAAGTTTAAAATTCACAAGGATATTAACCTTTGACAGACCATCAAAAGGAGGTTTTCCTCTAAAATAGTTCAACTTCAAATCGGCTACTTGCCCTCAGATTTGAAATAATGATTTATAACCGAATCCTCTTAACAAGCAAGGTATATAAGAATTAAATTTCTCAAGTTATCTACCAAAGATTATCCTGTATTCACATTTTCTGAAAGTTTAAAGTTGATTAATGGTTACATTAAAAAAAAAACTGCAGAAGATGCCTTTTGGAAAATTCAATTTCACCAAAATTTCAAGCAATCATCTTCATTTTTAAGTGGTAAGAAATAAATTCGTTGTCATGTCCATTAATCAATGTAGTGGTGAATTTTCCCAGCCTTACATTGGCAATATAAAATTTTAGATTTTTATGTATAGTTCCCCCTTTATAAAAAGTCTTTTAAAACCAAAGTTTAAGAATCCTGTTTTGAAAGTTTAATTCAATTTCTGAAAACAAAGAATACATTTTCAAAGCCATGTTTATAATTTTGCTTTGTTCTATTGGATCAAAGTCATCACAAATAGAAGGAATTTACGCTCAACAATACACTCAAAAGTTTAACTGAAAGGAACAGCCAATACAGATCAATTCTCTATTAGTATCATCTTAATTTCAAAAGTGAAGTCTACGTTAAAATATTGCTCTTGAAGCCCTCTTCCCATTAAATCCTTACCCAATCTTCATTATCTACTGACATGATTAGATTATTTTTCTTTTGAACTTTCCAAAAGCATAATTCTCAATTAAACATCTATAAAAAGATGGACATATTCACAGATCCTAATACTGTACCTGTAATTGTTCCATGTTGCAACTAAAACTAATCTCTGGGTAGGATTGGGAATCAGTGTTCTAGAGAAGGAAAAAAATGCTGTTTAAATCAAAAAAATTGAAATTCCATTACACATTTAATTTTTAGACAGGGCTAATGTATAAATACCTCTACATTTAAGGTCACCAAATAGGCAGGTCTGTACATCTTATGAAGTTGATTGGTCTAAAACAACACAACACATTTCAGTGTTCAACTCTACTTTTTTAAGTTTCCTAAACACCCTTTAGAGAACAGTTAAACTTTACCTTTATCTGATACTCCAAACGCCAAGAAACATCAGTTATATGAGGGAGAGATCTGCCTATACTGAAAGATACAGTGATAATTTTGTACAAAACTTTCAGTATTTTTCTTTACTAAGAATGGTTTCTATCTTCCAACCCCCCCGCCAAAATTTTAATCCATTCTGAATTTAAAACATTGTTAAACTTCATTTTCAAGTTTTGAATAGTAAAAGATCATTTTTAAAAGTTATTTCAATAAACTTCATCTTTTAAAAACATTAGCTTAACTTCAATTGTTTAACTTGCCCTTTGGCCCCTTCTCTTTTGGTCAAAATCCCTGTTTTTTTACCCTATTTTGTTTCACACCAGCATTCTTCATTCATACCTGCAAGTGAAAAGTGGCTCAACTTGACACTTTACACAGTACCTACCTTCCCAGTAGGATTTCTAGGGAATCCTTATTATTCTGGAGGGTGGAAAAAAAGAAAAGAAAACATCTTTGCAAACAGAAGAGAAAAAAACAGTAACTGTTCATTTTTAAAAATTGAAGAAAATAACCTGATATTCTGTGCAAAACAGTTCTATTCGCTCTCTATCAAATTTACAGTCTTCTAGATAAGTGCTAAAGGAAAAAAGAAATCAAAGTTTAGTTCCTATTTTAAAACTAAAATTGTAATAAATATATTATTTGATAATAAATGGAATTTAAGCAAATCCTATACCTTAGAGTTGATTTGTCAGCTCTTTGCTTTCCTGCTTCCAGTATGTAAGTTGCAGCTGCTGTATGACAATGTTTTAAAACCACTGGGTCGATATGTTTCAAGTCTGGGTGATCTAAAATAAATTAATTGCCAGTGAAGCCTATGGTAAGTTTTTTATGGTCATGTTTCTTAAAGGGATATTTTAATTTGGGTACACCCGCCCCTTTAACAAGATAAAAAAAAGAATTCCATTGTAAAGACTGGCAATTATAAGTAAATGAGATGAGCAACAAGGTCAATGGCAAAACAATAAAGAGCACACATCAATAATTCTGCTATTTCCCGGTCTCAATTACCTTTTTTTATTTTGCCTTGATATTCTTAGTATTCTTAAAAAATATTTTCCAAATAAAAAAATAACTATACAGTGGCCATTCTAACACTGGGTGGAGTAAATTCAGAGGAAAATAAGGACATATATATTTCACATGGTGCAAATTTATGAATGAATACATTCCCTCTAAAGATTGATTAATTATAGTGTAAATGCCTCCATGGACAGTAACACATCAAGGAAGGCAAGGGCACAAGTTCAGACTATTAAACATAATTTTCAAAATACTTTCAGGTTTTGACAGCCATCCCTTTTTTGAGATTACCCAGGTGGTGGCTACTATTTTCGTTTACACAACTTCCACTTTCATACCTTTTGTACGTGTTTAGTTCATGAAAACTACAGAAAAAAAACACAAACATTTGAATTGTTGGGATATTTATATTTAAGAAAAGTACCTAGAAGCGAACTGTCTTAAAATATGTCTTCAATCCATACAAACACCGCACTCCGCAATCACTGACTGCACCACTTAGACTCGCCTCCTGGTAACTGGGGCGGAACAAAACATTATGCACCATATCTTAACGCTCTAGGTGTGCAACCTGTGCAAAACATACTGAACTACACTGTTGGAGTGATCATAGGAGCTTGAGGTATTCTCTAAGTTGGAAGATGTCAACACTAATTGACCTAGTAATTACTTTGGAAACAGAGCCTTTAAAACCCTTGCCAGCCTAGCACCAAAAGCTTCAATTGCCAGGGAGCTCGCCTGATGAAATCCAAGTGTCAAACAGCCTTTACCTCGGACCAGGCTGAGAACCTTAGGTGTTTAGGCCACAAACAAGACTTAAACACGGGTTTTACAACAGAACAAAGAGCCTGGGAGTGGGAATCCGGCTAGGCACTTAGAGCTGGCTATGTGCAGGTGCCAACTGGGGATAGAGTAATGCCAGGGTCCGCTCTGGGTCTTGGCAGAGCCGCTACCCTACACTCCGTCCGGAGCGAAGGGCAGAGCCCGGAGACTTCCTCTTCCCGGGGCTTCCCCTCTCCCTCGGTCTCGCACTCTCCTCTGAGCGCCCCTCTGCCCAGGCCGACCCAGCTCGGAGCCTAGCGGCTTACCTAACACAGCCTCGTCCGCCTGGGCGTCCAGCAGGCTCTGGAAAGCCGCCCGGAGGAGAAGCGTAAAGGCGTTGGAGTCAAAGGAGCCGGGATCGGCCAGCATCTGGAAGCCTTTCTGCACATACTCCGAGAGCTCCATTGTGAGCGCGCTGTGACCTTCGACACGCGCACCACGTGATACGTGCCGCGCGCTCAGCTGATGCGGCGCCGCGCGCGCACGCGGCTCCGGGCGGGCGGCGCGGGCTGCGGGCCTCCCAGCGTTGGGCGTCCCCGCCGGCCGCCTGGCCTTTGCCCCAGCCGCCGGCCTCCTACGCTCCGCGCCCCTTGCCGCCTCCTCTGCGACGGCC